>NW_027176395.1:7987440-8239940 GCF_023349555.1 Cebidichthys violaceus | reverse complement strand
ACACACACTGTTGCGCCCTGTGAGAGGCTAAATATCTCTTTGTATTCTTGGTAGAGCATTCACTACGTCCCGGCTGTTTGTGTTAAGATTTGTGTCTATATTTGTTTATCATGGAGACATTGTCTAGCACTTTGATTTAAAGTTGTTTAAAATCAATTTTTTTTACCGGCTGTTTCAGACTGGCTCTGGTTAACACATCATGGATTTGGTCTTGCTTGGCACCTTCTCCATAACCACGGCTTAACTCCTGCCAGTTATACAGAGTATTGTGACTGTTCTGCATGGGAACTTGCTATTAAAATGCACTCAAGGGAAACCTAACGAACTCAACTGCATCCATTTACAAACAACATGAAATGTTTCTATCCAGCACACAGGACTTGTACAGGAAGACAGGGACATCCTCAGAGAATCAGTGTGGTCTTGACCCCCCCCCACCTCATTGCCAGTCTGTGCCAGCTTATTAAGTGAAGGAGCAAAAAAAAAATAGTAGTGTGATGGTGTCATAGTTGAAGTACTTGGATAAGCAGCTGGTGGGTTCAATGAAAGAGGGCAAGTGGGAAATAAGTTGAAGGAAATTGGTACATAATATGCATAAAAAGGATCAGCTGTGTTTGATCCATTCATTGCCCACAGCATGGAAGAAACACACCCCATTTGTTGGTCACATGATTTAAAACCAGATGCTGTTGGAGTGAGAAACTGCAGACCTTTATAAGGCCATAGTGGCATGTTTTTTGTCCATTTACGACAACTGGCATATACTTAATACTTCCACAAGCTCCTCTCCAGAGCAAACCATTCTCATTTTCAGGTTGACATTTATAGTTGAAGAAACACATTGACAACTATTGGATGGATTGCTTTTTAAATCTCGTTGTCATGTCCACAGGATGAGGTGTTATGAGCTCAGTGGTGTCTCGCCTTTTCCTCTGGCGCCATCATCAGGTCAGAATTTGAACTTTGCAATACCTTGCTTTATGATCAAATATCTGTGGAAACTATTGGCATTAGCAAATGGTGAGCATGGTAAACATTACGTTTCCTGTATCTGTGTCACGTGGGTTTCACCACTGCCCCGCCCCTTTGGGGAGACTAGCGGCATGTCCTGATTCTATTAACTCCAATGGAAGAAGTGAACACCGGTTAGGACCAATTCTTTTGCTCCATACTCACCAAAGTGAATATTGGACCCATTCACAAGCCACATATCTTCCGAAAGTTTTTTTTTAGATAGACTAAACTTTGTTGGAGATCTTTCTCTATCTCAGCAACACGCTCTCACATGTCAGTCAACTACAGTTGGCGAATGCCCTAGCTAACTTTTAATGCCAAAGATGGCTGTTAGATCTTGCCGTGAGACAGATGTTTCCAACAGGGAACTGAAATTAGCTGTATCCATCTATTCTCTCGCCAAAGCCACAAGACCCCATTGAAAAAAACTGTAATTTTGCCTCACAGTTCACGGGGATGCTGGTCTACTGCTGCCTCGACGGTTTGATGGTTTCTTTTAAGTCAATGTGTGACTTTGGTGAACCCAAACTACCCAAAGTCACACTATAACACAATCTAACCCATGGCTGGCAAGACCGTCCTGCTGCCGCCCCAGCTCTGCTCCTGTGCCAGTACACCTGTCTGTTCCTTGAGTCCACCGCCATCTACTGTAGGTAAGACAGCAGTGGAATGAATGACTTGGAAACTGAGCTGTTTTGCTCTTGGATAGAGATAGATCTTGTATTGTCTAAGAACATGTCGACGTGTGGGTGTGTTGTGAAGGATAAACCCGACCAATCTCTCCGGATAAGAGAAAAATCCCTCTGTCCTCTGGAAACCTCTGTCCCAATAACCCCCATGACCTCGGACAACTGTAATCCTTTGTAATGTATGTAGTAGTCTCTGTGCGTGTGTGTATGTGTGTGTGTCTCTCGCAGACACACACATTTGTTGCCATGGAGATTTATGAGCCCCACTGGACTGCCTGCTCTGTTTAGTCATTCTCCTCCACCTTCTTTCGACCGAAACGCCGCGCGCACACCCACTTCCATATTTGTATTCCACTGGAAACCCTCACGGAGCGTCAGACAACCTTGACAAGCACTGAGTTGATGCGTCAGACTCCCTACTTACCACACACACACACACACACACACACACACACACACACACACACACACACACACGGTTGTGCTAGGAAAAGTGTGTTTAGAGTCTGGGCCGGTGAACATAGGTTCTTTTGTTTCACAGCAGTAACCGGTGCCCTGCTCCTCCCGTTCTGTTCCCATGACGTCCCAACTGGCCCGTTTTCCCTTTTAACCAAACTCCTTCTTGAACAAATAATTAAGCAGAGGGGAGGCTCTACATGAAACCTGAGGGCCCTTCCTCCTGTCTTCCTATCTGTCCATCTCAAAATCTGTCGATCCTTTTGGTGAACTTAAGTAATCTGGGCATTTTAGCACAACATCATTTCAATTATTTTTTAAAAGGACGGGCCTCAAAATAAAGTAAAATGTGATATGTGGAACTATTGAATGCAGTCTGAAAGATTTAAAGCTTCTAATGTGTCAGCATCTGGATGCTAAACGTACAACGGAGCGCCAAAAGGTCTGCGCATTAAATAACACGGTCACATAAATCTTTTCGACACCGTCTAACTTTGGGACTCCCACAGTCCCGCTGATGTCTTCAGCTTGCATACTTCCTACCATTCATCAATGCATGAGCCAGTAAGGTTCAAAAGGCCATTTGTCCCAGTAGTAGAAAGAAGGGTAGTGTGGATTACACCAACTCAAAGAGACGAACACAAAGAAAGAGAGGGGAATCTTGTCAATGCTGGGTTTCCCCGGAGCTGCTGAAGTCATCACGCTGGACTAAGGGGGACGCTCAGCGGTTTCAGGGTTTCTCCCTTTAGTATTCTGTCTTCCTCCCTCCTCTACGGGCTGTCCATCATGAATGTTTAACAGTGACAGTGAGGACGACTAGCACAGGGTGCATTAGAGCCACCCACATGGACATATGAACTTAGTCTCTCACAAACATGGCTCGCTGTACAACGGAGCGGCTATGCAGTTCTCTACCTTATCCTTGGCCTCACTCAGCTGGTCCTCCAGCTCGGAGAAGCTGAAGCCAGCCACGGTGATGAAGTCGCTGATCACGGCCACAAACTTGTCCCCACGTTCCCGCGTCCGGCTCTGCTGGTAGTGCAGCTCCTGGAGGGCGAGGAAAAAGAATGAAAAGTGGTAAAGTTAAGTTTTTTTTATGTGCTTTGTATACTTAAAGAAGAAGGAGGAAGACAGAGAGACAGATGATAGCGGAGTCAAGTTGAGAGTGTCCGCTCAGTGGCGATGATTTTAAGGTTCCTCAGCTGCGGAAGATCATTTCGGAGAAAAAACAGTCGACCTCTGTGAAGTGTAATATGTGTGTCCTTGTTTCTGTGTGTGGCTGTGAATGTAAAATGTGCTGCTCCATGTCAGTGTGGGACATTTAAAACACCTCGCCCCGCCGTCCATCTCTGCTTTGCTCCAAAAGCATGATTACAGACCGGAGAAGAACCGATGGGAGGGAACGTGACACAAACGCATAACGACTCACCGCTTCTAGAGCCTTCAGTCCACTTTTGATATTGTGCACCTCTTTTTCCAACTCCGACAAACTGGTGAAAAACAGAAAAATAAAAACAGATATGGAGGCAGTCAAATGTCTTGTACTGCACTTCCCTACAAGTTTTGGGGAACAAACTTGTGTCCTGATTTACATTTAAAAAAAATGTTCTCAAAAAAAGCAGGAATTAGAAAAGAACTTAATCATATTAGAGACCACATCCTGCAGTATACAGTATATAGCATAGTGTTTTGATTGAGTATTCATTGCGATGCTTTAAAGCTCATGCACTCAGGGCTTAATAAGCATGATAACAAAAGATACATCTATGGTGAACAACCGTCGTGCACTCACTTCACTTTGGCGGCCTCTGGCACACTGTTGAGGTCATCCTGGATGTGCAGCGTGTCATTGTAGTTCTTCTCAACGATCATGATCAGGTAGTGCAACATGGTGATGTTCCTGTTGAATCGCAGGTCCAGACAAGAGCATTTCAACAACAACCTCTTCTTGTAGAATTGCTTATTGAAAGATCTTCTTGAA
Organism: Cebidichthys violaceus; assembly: GCF_023349555.1. NCBI lineage: Eukaryota > Metazoa > Chordata > Actinopteri > Perciformes > Stichaeidae > Cebidichthys > Cebidichthys violaceus. Next base: position 8,235,800 of record NW_027176395.1, on the reverse strand, counting down.
TTAAAATATAATTTTTTCTTCAACCCCTTAAATCCTAGGCTGTTTTCGCCCAGTTTTAACACTTTATCATTACTTAATTTGCAGGCTTAGGACCTTCACCAGGAATGTCAGATATTGCTATTTTCAGGAAAGCAAGTTGTTTAGAAATACAATCATATGACATGGTGGTGGTGCTATAAAAAATCCAGAACAAATGAGCTATGTATATCCACATTGATTGAGAAGGACAAGGGACCATGGTGATGGGACATTTTAAAAGTTTTAAAAAGGTGCTAAATTAATAAAAAAAAATTAAAAAAAAATGTCTATGATTGAGGAATTGCCTCCACAAAGCTCTCAACATGGTGACAGCGGAGCTGATGGCTAGCAGCTAACGGTCCAATTTGTGTGCATTTTGGCAATTTGAAGTCAAGGAAAGTCGTGTTGCGTTAGTTACTAGCAGTCCCAGAAATCTGAGTTTGAGGCCAAATCTGAGAACCTAGGGAGCACATTTACAAGTATTCTGAGCAAATGTGAGGACATCTTTTCCCGACAGACATCTGAAAAAAGCAAGTAACCACAGTCCCCCCTGGCCCACCTGTCTATGCTGGACTTGGTGTCAGCAATCTTGTTGAGGCTGGAGACCTTGAAGCCGTAGGCATTGCCTCTCTGGCCCTTGTTCATGAAGTTGCCAAAGGCCAGCACCACCTCCAGGATCTGAGTCAGCCTCTTGCTCCGGACCACCTCTTTGGACGCGTTCAGGATGGCTGGAGGGAAAAATGGAGAGAGAGAGAGAGAGAGAGAGAGAGAGAGAGAGAGAGAGAGAGAGAGAGAGAGAGAGAGAGAGAGAGAAGCAGCTAGAGAGATCATATAGTTGGTGATTGATGTGTGTGCACTTTGCTTAGTGCATCACTTGACCTTATATATTATATAATGAACTGGCCTTTTTCCACTCTCACCCCTTTCCATTCTGTTTCTCCACTCAGCCCCCCCATGCACACACATGGAAATGAAAGTCTCAACCGTGCGCACCACAAAGGCTCTCAATCCTTTCCTTCATTTCTAAAATCCTTCTTGATGATTGATCAATACTCCCCAAAACAACTGGGCAGCTCAGTGGAGAAACCCATCACGTCTCTCCATCCATCCATAAAACAACAGAGAACAGACTTGTCTGGCTAAGTGCAGGTGGTTCCCTCTCTCCACAGAGGAAAACCTCGGTGTGAATGTGAAAACCATTAACAGAGCCCATGTTGTTATCGTTACAGTTTTCTTTCAGCATGGGAACCATTCCTCTGGCTCTGCTGACAGGGTTCTGAAGGGGTGCAGGAAGGTCTGGCGAGCCAACTGCACTTGTCTCATGAAATGCTTCGATTGAACGTGCTGGGTGGTCCAGGGAAATGCAGTCTCATCTAGAGTATGTAAGAAAGTAACATGAATAATAAGAGGGGGATACGGATTTTATTACGGGCATCGATGAACATTGGGGTCTGGATCCAACAACAAAGATTCTGGAGTCTCTAACTCACGGGATTATTCCTCTGCTCTGCTCCTCTCTTTCCAGTGATGTGTGTCAGAAAATACAAAACCAGCTACAGCACACGCAGGGCTAAACTGTCAGTCAGCACTCGTTGCAAATAAAAAGCTGCTGGCGCAAATTATATGATGTGCTCGTCAGAGCCCCCCCCCAAAAAAAAGCATTTAGGCCAGCGAAGAAGTGTCTTTGGAGCAACTCTGGCTCAAACGGACACAGTGACAGCTCAGTCTCGACACACCCGTGAGCACAGCCGGTCTACGGAGTCTTTAAAGTGAGCTGCAGTATTTCTCAACTTTCCAAAACAGCCTCCGTGGTAACCTGGAAGCTGGCTCGGAAGGAAAAAACACACCAGTGGAGACCATATGCAGTCGGCCACCCGCTCTCACCGCACACACGTACAACAGAGACGGGATTTCACAAGTCGTCGTGAAAGGCGCCGGTCGAAGCGTTCAAAGCTGATGACATTTAAAGTGCATGAAACTATTTTTCATGTAAGCATGTAAGCCTACATGAAATGTACTTCTACTTTCCTTCTCAGCACAGCTGCACAGTGCACACTTCAAGTGCATTCAAGTTCCGTTGGAGTTAAAATCAATCCGATGTCTATACTTGATAATCGAATGAAGAAAATGTAGCTGCATCCAAGCTATTCCTTAAAGTATATTTCAACAAACCCTCTCTGTCCTCCAGCGTTATTGGAGTTACCTGAACGACTTGTATACGTGTGTATTTCTGTCGGCTTTACATCTTTTGCGTGAGTTGCAATCCCTCTCATTGACCTTTTGCTCACGGGGCTCTGCCCGCGGTGAAACACATATATGACAGCAAAACGCAACAAATTTTCCACTCAGGGCCGAAATAAAATGAATACACATAAATTAGGTTAAAAAATTATTTTGCTGTTGTTTATTGTGTGTGGTGGTTTTTTCTCCCAGAGTTTAGCTCCTGAGCCTCTTACACACACATCAGCTCAGCATGTATGCTTTGCGAGTGAAAACATCTCTGTGACAGCTGATCAGGCTCAGTGTAGCTCATTAGCTGATACTGATCATTCAACTAAATGTTTTGAACGACCCCGATACAGATTTTTGAGATGGGATCTGGACATCCCAAACTGAGACTATGAACTCATGGAGTCATTTTCTCATAGACTTCTACACAATCAGACTTCTTTTTGCAACCAGAGGAGTTGCCCCCTGATGGCCAGTAGAGAATGCAGGTTTAATGCGCTTTCGCATTGGCTTCACTTCTCAGAACCGGAGGTTATATGACAATTTTGGGGGGCATTAATTATTGTAATGTGCCCAATTTGCCCCATTTGTTGGGGACTTTTTTCAGCCACGGATTGATACCCATTTGGTGCTCTAGTGAGTATTTGTGGCAGCAGGACAGTATATGTTGGATTGAGCCAAAATAAATTAGTGTGTGTGTTCATGCTAATGAAGGAACATGTCACCCAGTGCAACAGTGTGGCTCATTGATTGTGTTTTTAATAGTTTCTGGACAACAATGGAGCTCTGTGGCACAGAGGAAGAGGACATATCAGGCTTCAGCAGACAATACTTGTTATTGTCATCAATTTCTTTGTTGACAAAAAGAGAAACATAGAATAGTGCCGGCCTTATTTAAGCGTTTTAGTGGCCTCTGATGAGTTTGTCCTTACCTTCAACTTTAGGCTTGGTTTCTGCTAGACGCTCTGCAAACTTCTTCTTGAAGAACAGAGCCTGCAGTCTCTGCTGGTAGTGGTCAATTCTGATGAAGGGAGGAAAGAGATAAAAGGAAAAGAGAAAAACAGAAAGGGAAGTGAGTCACATTTGTGTCCAGGGGAGTGTAAGTTCAAAGCTAGAAGTCCCCAAATCATACAAAACTCCCTCTCTCAGTTTTCACAGGCCTTTTATCATCTAATAGGCTCCCATCAAGTTGGAGAGTTGACAAATGGGTTGTGTTAAACTTGCCTAAAAGTTCACTTTGGGAGGGAGTGAGAATTTCAAAGACAGACCAGGGATATTAAATGGTGAAAAAAGAAACAACTAAATCCCAGATGTATTGCTGAAACCAGGGAGATGCGGTCAAAAGGAAACAAAGTGGACAGGGTAATATTTCACTGAAGAAAATGAAAAGGTTTAATTATCTTGAACAAATAGCACAGATTCTGAGAAAGGATGGAATGCAGAAAAAAAATAACTGGTTTAAAACTCTGATGTGACGGTAGTCGTCAAAGGGCAGCCATGATTTCTTTTTACAGCTAAATGGCGAATCCATCACCCTGACGTTTTTGAGGCTTGTTCTTGATCGCAACCTCACCGTGCTGCTTCAAAAGCTTATTCTTCTCCACCAGACGTCGTGCTTTGTAATATTTTAAGATCTATTTGTGGTTGAGTGGCTGACATCTTGATTCTGTACAAAATCTGCATGCTGTTCACTTTGGTCAGTCAGATACAAACATAGCACATCTGTTTCATAACGGAGACAATGACTTTTGTGCAAATGATCATCACAATATCTCCCAATTTGAACTGCATGAACGTTAACCAGCCGTGCAAATTGCAAATCTTTGCTTTGCAGGTGGTTTGGCTGCAGACGACAGCAATCAGCCAGCTAACACACCAATGCTGTTATCTGAAGCGCAGTGTTGTACAATAATGCAGTGCCGTGTGCCATGTACCTGCTCATTTCAAAGAGGAAGCGATCGGCCCGGGCCATCCTCTCCAGCTCATGTTTGTGCTCCTCCAACAGATCAATGTCACTTTTCTCTGGGACAAACTTTAGCAGCTGCAAAGACGCAAGGATAACAACGTTAATCCACATGTCTGTGGAGCAAACTAAAATGCATAGTATCTAACCCTAACCGGGTCTGAAAAGTGAAGTCAATGTGGCAGTGCCATCTCTTTAATGGCCATCAGGGTGCAACTCCTCTGGTTGCAAAAATAACTCAGATTGCTTAGAAGTCTAAGAGATAAAATAGACCATAAAGCAGGCTATACTTTAGCTGTGTGGTTTGTCTGAAACGTTATCCATATAAAATTACAAACTGAAAAGACCCAGGGCCCTTGAACATCTCAAATGGTAACTTTCTGCTTCTTTATCAAAACATTACTGAAATCTATTATATACTGTATAATATCACTTTGTCTGGACCAAGTGCTGACTAGGAAAAGTACATCAAACCTTTTTGAAGAAACAACAGAACATATATTTTTCTTTCCCAATCAATCAAATCCATACACATTGTTGTTACCTATCCAAACAGTGGTAATCGACTTGATGAGCTCTGCTACTACACCGCTGTCGTACATACATAGTACACGATCATCCATCAAGCTCACCTGCTCCAGCATATCTTTGGCCAGCTCTTCCCTCTCATCCATCTCCAGGATGGCCCTCTTGATCTCTTCATTGCTCATTTTTAACCTGCAGTTGAAGAACATTTAGTTAAATTCCATTCATCAAATTTTTTTTTAAATATTTGCCACATCACAAACACACAACAGAAAAAAACTGCAGCGGACTGATACTAATACTCTGAATACTGCTCTGGACCAGAGTCAACCCCGGAGCACTGCCAGCTGTTTGCAATGCATCTGATCAGTGTTAAGTGTGCCCGGATTGTGATCAATAACAGCATTGTTAGTCCTCGCACCGAAGCCTTATTGAGTGACTGCTGACCCCATTTGGGTCTAGTTTGTATCCTCGGGTCATTTGCTATTGACACGAGAGCAATCCAGGGACCATGCTGCAGTTCTGTCAGACAGAGACGGGTCTCAGGAAGTCTGTTTATTGATCCAAATTGTCAACGGGGCTTTGGATTGACACAAAAGGTTACCATATTGTTGAGGGGATTTGAATTGATTCCGGTTCTAATGTAGTAAGACTTGAAGCCCCTCGGGAGAGGGGGGGAGGCCTTCTATGTGTCTTAATCTATTTTATATGTGTAGATTGATAGTACTTGAATGTTTCAAAATAGACCAAAAAACCTACTACTCCAGAGACAATGCTTTCTGTCTGTAATATGACTCAGCTTGCTCTCACCGTGGATGGTAGTTCAGTTACACTGGCAGATGTCCTGTGTCCCGTACCAGACATAAGAAGAACATGCCTCAAGCAGCTCCACACCGAGTTACAGCTCTAACCTCTGACCCAGGGGTCACCATAGCCTGTGCTCAGAGCATCTCTTCACAATTATAATCTAACTAACAGTATAGTTAATAAGCTTAATTAAGAATTATGAATGGGACCCGTACTTTGAGAGAAGGATGATGCAGTTCTGCGCACGTCTGCCGTCGATAACCGACAGCTCTTTGACCTTCCGCGTGCTGACGTATATGTCGTCCATAGAGCCCGTCTCCTTCTGCAGAAAGATAAAGACAGAGATCCAGATTAATATTGTTCCATCTAAAAGAGTGCTCATATGAAATGCAAAGCCGCCGCCTCACATTTGTTTGACTTCTTTATCTGGTCGAGAGATGACATGACCTCTTCTAAGTATTTAACAATGTGTAAATTTAAGGCAGATAAAAAAAAATAAAATAAAAAAATAAATAAAAAAAAAACAAAGTTTGATCAATGCCACTATCAAGCAAAGACTAAAAAGTTGCACTCGAGCCAAATACAGTAATTGGCCTGACCTGCTTTTGCAGTCACTGACTGATGCATCAGTTCTCGTAGGCCATAATGCACGTCTCATTAAAAACTATTTTTTGTGACACCTGGACAGAGTTGTATGAAAACAGGACAAAAAACCCCCCAAAAATGCAGTGAAAAAAAAACAGGAGTCACAAAAAATAGAAAGTAGGTCCTGTGAGAGGACTTTTTTATTTGGTGAGTCACCACTGCAAACACAATGCTATAAACCTCTCGGAGGAACAGGAAACGCTGTGCAAAACTTGGTTCTGGCCAGTCAGATAGTTCTGTGAGCTTCACGCCAATGTAGCATTAAAAACTCCACAGGGAGAATGAATACATATCTGAGAAAACCGGATGGGGGCTGCGTGTACACATTCTATTTATGGTGCGAGCCGGTTTCCCCGCTTGCCAAAAAAAAAAAGTCCTTTCTGAGGTTGCAGACTATGACGTGTGTGAAACAGATGCGGCTTGTAAAGAGTCATTTTTCCATGCCCGCGTTGACCCATGGGGCCTGGCACCGGACGGAGATTTGGCACCGGGTAGGGGGGCCAAACCCTACCTGGCCCACATGCTAAAGGCAGGTTTATTCAAAATGCAGTTTTGCTACCTTGTGCATAGCAAGCAGACTCAACCAACTGGAGACTAGCCCCTTCATGTTTTATAACTAGCTAGCTATCTTAATGCGTCATCCACACACTCTTGTCACGGCGCAGGAAAGCACATCAATTTGGTAATTATCAACACCAGCACTGACAGTCATTTTCATTCAGTTTGTAGATTAAAAAACACAGACCAGAGACGAGTCACATATCAACACACTCATTATAGGAGGAGCTGGCCTCCCCGGCCGTCTGCTGCATAGCAGAGAAGAAGGTGATAGAGCAGTGGAGGTAGGGGACCATGAGATAAAGATGACGGAGGACCTCTTGACTCACCTGCTTGAAGGATTGGTTAGTGAGCAGGTCCTGCCCAGGCAGTCGGGAGAGTGCAGAGAGACACACACACAAAAAAAGAGTAATTGAAAACACATGCAAAGATTAGCACTTCAAGCAGAGAAAAAAAAAGGTGGTGACTAGAGCAGAGAACTACAACTATGCACGCTACAAGCCGAAGCTGGGAAGCCTTCTGTGAGCACGAAATGTTAATAATCGGCTGACCGAGTCATCAGGGGCTCATGAAGTCTATGTTGAAAAGTCTGAAATATATCTGCATTGGTGCAAGTTTTTTAAACTGTGCTCTATTTTGGTTTCTGTGTTCTTAAGGAGGTCACGATTGCTATAATGTGTTCTTTTGATTGCATCTACATTTGCCTTGACATGGAAAAACAAGAAAATGAAAAATTAAGTGTGGTAAGGAATCCTACAGAGGGCGAATGTAAACAATAGTCCATTTTGAACGAAAGGCAAAATGACAAGTTTTTTTAAAAAGAAAAAGCAATTATGCCATGTATAAACATTGCAACGTTGAATTGAATGGAGCCTTGCTCTCTGCCAAATGGAACCGAGTTGTCAAAGCCAGTAGGGCCTCAGGTTTTTTTATGTGGCTATATCCATAGAGATCGCTGTTTAACCATCGGCCAGTGCCAATAAAAACCTACTCTGTATAAATAAATACACACAGTAAACCACTGTCAGCAACAGCCTCAAATGACCCATTGCTCTTTAATAAAAGCCTGAAAAGAGAAGTTGTGCTTTTAACTGTAAGAAGGCTTTTAAGCATGGCAGTAAAATACCTTGTAAAGCAATTGAACAATGGTGACGCCTCTATAGAGACTTCGCCAAGCACCGCTCCTTCATTGAGCCTTTGATTTAAACTGTGATGACTAGAAACTCATTAGGGCGTATCGACATTCCACTGAAACCCATTTCCCGCAATAAAATATAAAAATGTATGCGCACAATATTCTATCACATGGCAAGTGGTGTGTAATTAGTTTGTAGCATAAAGAGAAGTAATTGCTATGTATTGTATGGAATCACCCCAGGGGCCTGCATACTGCAATTACCCTATTACATAGTTAGTCCCTGGAAAAAGAACGTTTCCTGCATCGTGACTCCCCCGTGACTCCAGTGGTGTTTCCTCTGTGTTGCCCTGATCCATGAGCCCATGAAGACCCCAGTCGGTAACCCAGTTCTCACACTAACGCTCTGCAGATACTCGGGCAAAGCTGGAGCTTTGTGGCATTTTTTTTTTTAACAATAAGGCATTCAGCAGTGAGCAGCTGCTTGTGTTGGCCTGGAGCTGGACCCTTGGCACTCTCAAGAATTCTCTTACGACATCCCACCTCACAGCCCATCACACACACATACACACACACACTCTCACGCACACAGACATGTTGAAGAATGGCAAAATTCTGATTTAACTTGCGTCCATATGTTAAAGGGACAGTGTATAGGGTTTAGTGGAATCTAAATGAGGTTGCAGACAGCAACTCACTACTCTTTTTCCAAGACTGCGTTTACGTGAGCCACCGAGGGCAAAACCGTGGTAACGTTGTTCGCCTCAGAGGCCTTCCATACCATAACAACACTACTTCAGGAACAACAGAAGACGGTGGCTGGTGGTGCCATGGTTTTGCACTCTGCAGCTCACAATACTGGAGTTTCACGAGTGTGTCAGAGAACTACGGTGGCCTTCAGGTAACGTAAAAACGTGAAAAGCTCCCACGTAACATTCCTACAGCAGCCCAGTTAAGATATGAAGAGCTCATTCTAAGCTAATAAAACGCAACAATTCGTAGTTTCAGGTCATTACACCCTAATGAAAACATAGTTATGAATATCATATTCCATTTCTGCTAATAGATCCCCCGAAATGCTACACACTGGCCCTTTAATGCCAATCGCCAAAATAAACACACACACACACACACACACACACACACACACACCGAACTGCGAGTCATAATAGAGCAGTCCAAAATACTGTATCCCACTTGCTGAATAATCCAAACCTGCTGTCTCTGATAAGCTGAAAACATCTTCTCGATGTCCTTGAGGTCAAGAATCTTGAAAGCTCTCAGGTCGTCGATGTCATTCCAGATGGTGCCATTGATCACATTCTGAAAAAGGGGTAAAGGGATATAAGAGATTAACTAACTAACTAACTAACTAACTAACTAACTGGTACTACTTCTAAATGTTCTTCTGTGTTACTTCAGATCAGGGATAAAATGATGCTAACATCAGCTAACCAACCATAGACTATATTGCTATCATATCAAAATTGAATTAAGTTTCATTATTTTCACCCGACGTGGTCTGGCAAAGCGGATGTTCTCATCGCCCTCTCACCTCTCCTAGTTTGGCCCAGTTGAAGGACTTTAGCGGATGTGAAGGCTGAGGGATGGACTTGGAGCGCATGCTGGCCGCCGAGTTGAATGAAGAGGGAATGGGAGGTGGCGGGGCTCCAAAAATCGGAGGGGCTCCCGGTGGAGGAGGCGGTGCGCCGGGTGGGGGAGGAGGTGGCGGAGGAGGCGGGCAGCTGAACGGTAGCGGAGGAGGAGGCGGAGGAAAGCTACCCATCATAGGTGGTGGAGGCGAAGCCGCGGGGCCGCCGGGAGGAGGAGGAGGAGGTGGGAAAGAAACACTGATGCCCTATTGGTGGAGAGACGGAAATAAGAAATAAAGTTATCATGAATAACGTTCAAGTGCATTCAGTAATGCTCTGACATTTTTGATAAAATGCGTATTTGTTGCCTAACCGAGAGTTAGATAAAGAATATATATCAATTTAAAGCAAAACTAGCTGAGAGCAGGGACAAATAGCAAGCTTTCACAAAAAGAGGAAAAAACAGCTCCAAAACAGTCTTGCTTATGTTATAAGTTGTCAGCTAGCAAACTAGCCAACAATAGCTGAGTTTTGCTAAAAGTTTTATAAAAAATAAATATACAGTATATATAGCAACTTTACCATGACTGAGGCCCAGTTACTTGGCCCAGCTGCTGCTGACTGGGAATTAGCTTCAATGCAGAAGCTAACGTAAGCCAACCCCCTTGAGCTACAGTGTCTTGTTTTTATCTCGTCAAGGTTGAATACGATAGCTGTGGAGATGTTGGAAGGCAACATCGACTGTTTCCTCCTCCCACTATTGTTTGTGCTAAGCTACACCCACCTTGAAACCAATCTCTGCAACAAATGCATTGTGACAACATTAATATCGGTCTTGTCTAATATGTCGTGAGAAACCTTTTTTTAAGCTTTGTTTAATAGGGTGATTATTCTTTACCGGAATTGTAGAAAAGTGTTTTTTTTTGTTTAAAGAAAATTGTCCATTAAGAAGATGATCAAACACCTAGCAATCAGCTATGCGCTAACAGAGCAGCATATCACTGACTCACTGTACGTCATATTGTGTAAAATATTTAAAAGCAGGACTTCTCACAGAAACGTCATTGATGCGCGAGGACAGGCCCAGGACTTGCTCCCTGGCTGAGCGCAGCTCCACTCCCTCGCGCTGGAGTTTGTCCTTCATCTTGTTCAAAGTCTTCATCATGTCCTCCTTCTCCTGGGTCTTGGTCTCGCACTCTCGCTCCTTCCGCTCTAGTTTACCCAGCAGCTCGACGTGATCTAAAAGGGGACATAATGAGTGTGTTCAAACAAGGTTGATTCTGATAATGAAATGCAAAACGGGAAGCGCTACATACAGAGAAGCAGATAGTGATTTGTAGGCTGAGATACAGTATGTATATATATATATATATATATATATATATATATATATATATATATATATATATATATATATATATATATATATAAATATATATATATATATATATATATATATATATATATATATATATATATATAAAATATATATAATAAAAAATATAATAAAAAATGCATGAAGCATTTTAATGATGCATTTTCTCTTTGGACCTGCAGAGTGCAGTGTGTCGGACAGGTCTTACCTTTCCTGAACTTCTCTGCCTGGTCACGCCACTGCTTCACCTCATTCTCGTTGACCAACCTGTGAACCGAGCAAACAAAAGTAAGCGCTGGCAACAAGGAACAGACCGAGAAAAGCCTTGCAAAAAAAACAAAAACACTGGCATGTGGGGGTCGACAGCAGCCCAACAGTCAAGGCGGAACATCTTGATGAAATTCAACTGTCAATCTTTCCTTTTTGTAAGAGGCATCTTGACTGGGTTGATGCAGTTTTACCCCTTTTTTAAGCTGCATGACAACATTAGCGCTAAAACAAATCCTGCAGGGCTGAAATCAGTTAAATTCAGTTATACGCTTGGGCAGCGGATTCAGCATGAAGGGGTGAAACAGGTTAGCATGATGTTCTGATATAAATGTGGGATCAACTGATATAAGAGATGAGGCAATTGGGAGGGGGGCTGCACAGTTATCGGTTAAAAACAGGAGAATTAAGGGAGATTTGCAGAGATGATCAAATGGCGCATTTTGAGAAATTAATTTAGCAGAGAAAACATTTGAAAAGTGAAAAACCTTGAGGATCGGTGGAAGCCGTGGCTAGAGTTGAAGAGAATAGACATGTTTCAGAGTATCAAACAGTGAAAAAGAAAGAGCATGAGAGAGTGTTGAAGTACGACCGCCAACAAGGATAAAGCAACTTCTCCACGGTAACGATTCGCACTTAACTGCTTGTAATCAATGCACACGAGGCAATTTAAAAAGGAAATTAATCATTAATCAGGTTTCTGTCCTCTTAACGCTGGTGTTAGTGAACAGGACTGCCTGCACTTGATCACAAAGTCAGCACTGCTTTAATTACAGCTCGAGCAATGCGCCATGGATCCAACACGCTAAAATGAAAAAGACACAATCACTTTATTGTTCACCGGTCAAATAAATAACCTTTACGCAGCCGCAGGGGAATGTGATCTGCACAAGAGTGTTAATTTTAAAAAGTAGTCATGGTGACCGCAGATGATGGATGGCTTCGTCCCCAGTTGTTTTAACAGTTGTATTAACATCCCCCCCTCCTCCCGCCCCAAGCGGCCGCGGAACAAGACGTGCCGTACGTTGTCGGGCCGCCGGCACACAGCCCAAAACAATGAGGAAATCTCAGTTTAATGCAAATCTTTCCAGGGCGTAATTTACTCCAGGAGAGTTTATGGAAACACAACGAGGCTTTGGCAGATATGTAGAGCGGATGGATCTGCAATGGACAGTAATGGACGCCCGGGGCATAAGACACCGCGTCTCAGTTCGCTCTCCGCGCGCCACTGAAAAGAACTGCGCTCGAGTGAGCTGATTGCACAAACAGTAGTGGCTGAATTAGTGAACAAAGTGGGAGCGGGCGGGAGCCAAGGTTTACCACGCCACATGTTTTATGGGGCTCTCGCCCCCGCTGAGACTAAACACATTCGTCACTGATGTGAAGCCTGCTTTAGGGAGCAACCAAAAAAAAGTGGAGGGTGGAAAGAAAAAACGTCTGAAAGAGAAACTGAAATTAACTGTTGGGAGTAAAGACGAAGCCCTGAATGCCACCTTTTCACACCTACACGCAGCACACACACCGTGGACTTTGGGCTCCTGAACACAATAACAGATTGATTTTTTATTTCAGTGAAACCCAGACCACAAAGCCCCCAGCAAATGTGATCATTTGGAAACAGAAAGCATCTACATCCAAGTCATAATGCTAAAATTATAATGTCTCCCTGTTGTCTTCCATGACTGCTTGACTGCACCTAAACATGGCTGACTTGGCCGACCTGCCCCGCTTAATGCGATTAGAGCCCTTTTTTCCTTTTGATCTCCAGCTTACGCTTTCATGCCAATTCACCCTCAGTGCATGGCTTCCTGCTGATTCTAACTACGACCCCCCCCACCCTTCACTGCTGCCAGCTTGACTTCACCTGACCCTCCTGTGCAATCACATTCTCCACTGCCGTCGCAATAGCTCCAGAGTAAAAAATATGACCAAGAGTGTTGAAACAGGTCTTATTGCACGTGTGAAAGCTGGTTTACTGTAAATGCTTCCTCACAACAAAGCGCTGATGCTGATCTCTGCTGCTTCTCTGCCTTTCCAGGCTCAAGCATTCTGACATTAAGCCCACATGTTGATATCAGACTCCATCTCTGATCATAGTTAGGAGGGATGCGTTGACCACAAGGATTTTCCAGAAATGAGAGCAGCGTGTTTACAGCTTCAGAGAATAAGAGGAGGCTTTTAAAAAGGCCCGGAGCACTCGGATGTATAGTGCGCTTACAGTAACTCCCTCTTATGATGTTATAAATCACAGCACAATGTTTGGCCTGGATCCCCACGTACAGTAATATCCTACAGCCCTATTCTACCTGTGGACTTCTAGTTATTTGGAAGAATTGCGGAGGTTGTCTGTGATCTTAATCCTGTATGAATTTGCCATGTCCGTAATTTAAATTAATTAAAAAGAAAAAAATGCCAATTCGCAAATGACATTTTTTGTTTACCCCATGTGTTTTCTGCCTCTTTCCTGCTCGAGAAGTATGGAGGCTACTAGTAATATGGCTTTAGACTTAGATACAGTGTTTGCATTATTCCAGACATCCTTACACACTCGTGAGTAGAAATACACTATATGACACCGTCAGCAGGCAGGGGTTGTGAGTCTGCTCTTGTACGACGGGCGGCTTCGGTCGAGGACGGTGAGACCTCCACTTACATGCGAATGATGTTCTTCACGCTGAAGTTGTCCAGAGGGGCGGCGTCCGGGTCCTCTCCCTTGTCGTCCTGGAGGACTAACTGCTGGAGGATCCGGTCTAAGAGCTGCCAGTGCTGCAGGCTGCCACCGCCTCGTTTATCTGCGTAATGTTTGGAATATTATAGTTTTTCCAGTACCTCAAATTTACTTGTCCTGGAATTTGAGCATTATGAAAGAAGGCCCAGGAGGAAAAACTCCTTGTATGTACTCACAGGGCATCTGCAGGCAGTGCTGGAGGATGGAGATGAGGTTGGGGTAGGCGTCTGTGTGGCTCAGCTTCTTCTTGATCAGCTCGAACATGGCACCGGCACTCTTAGTATCTACGTGGGTCTATCAAAAACAAAACAAAAGACTTTTGAATTACTATCAACTTGATCAACATTGCTCTGTTTGCCTTTTGATGATTTGAGCCACACAACCAAAGTAGTAAGATGAAGAAACAGACTGGTGTCTATGAGGGATTTTAAGTTACTCACCGTATCAAACCTTTTGGCCAACTCGGAGTCATCCTCATTCCGCACCATCTCAAAGAAGTCCAAATGCCTGGACAAGGAGAAATAACAGTCTGAGTATTTACTGCACCCTCACCCTGGGCAACAAGGAAGGACAGTCAAATCTCAACAAAACACAAGGGTGAAGTATGTTTTTGTCAAAGAGGATGATCAATTACTAGCCGATTGCTCATTAGGGTCTCACTCTCACCGATCCAGAGTGGCGTTCTCGTGCTCCCGGAGCTTGTCGATGACCGGCTGGATGCCCAACATCAGGAACTCGTACCTCAGGTGGAGGCGGAACTCAAGGTTGTCCTAGAAATATAGAAGAACATAATCAATAAGAAAGGACTTCACAAATGGTGATAATGGCACATCATCTTTAATTATCTAGCACGAACCTGGGAATCTGAACTCATCATTCCTAAGAACATTATTAGCACTTGAGAAAATACCGGAGGAAGTTTGGGATGAAAAAGGAACCATTAGACAGAGCTAAGCCATCTATTTGCCCTTGTTGACCAGTCTTTAGGCTAAGCTAAGCTAACGAGCTGCTCACTGTTGCTTCACATTTACTGTAGAAACATGAATGGTATCAATTTTCTCATCCAACTCTCCCGCCACAGAAATCCTTTAAAGTTCCATAGAGTAGAAAGTTAGATATATATGAACATGAACATTACATGTCCCCTTTAAGTTCACATATAACTTTTAACTGCAAGCTAACAGCAGCTTGGGATAAGTGTTAACATTTTTCAGCAAATATGCTTGGTTAGCTATAACATACCAGTGACATAAATAACACATTTCCTATGACTTTTTGCTCCTTTTCTCCCTTTGATGATGTCTTTTCCCAAATACTGAAACTATATTACAGTTAAGTTTTCCTGATGTTTTATAGGTTGTAATCTAAAAAGGCATGTGGGTGCGCTGACCTCTCCGGCTCCGGCGTTGAGCACAGCGTTGATGAAGGACATAATGGCAGTCTTCAGGTTGACCTCGTCTCTGTAGCGGCCTGTGCTCTTGTCCAGCTCATTCAGCAGCGTCTGCGTGGTCGGCACAGATGGGAGGGTTAGTCAGCAGTGCTTTTGATCGAAAATATACGTCAACACTGAAATCACAGGATACCGTAGCAACTGGGACAGAGATGAAAGAAACGTGTCACTGAGATCTTGATTTATCGTTCTGACACAACGTTGAGGGGAACCAGGTTGCACTTCTCACCCTGCGTTCCCTCTGACCCCCCGACATACATTTGCAGCTTAATCACAACTCAGCATTAAAAAAAAAAGCCTCATAAGTTGGGAATCACTCAACTCCTGTGGTGTTAGCTCACCCCGAGGAGGCATGATTTAGCGCACGCCCTGGGAAGGGGGGGGTGCGAGATGTGGCTTGTTGACTCAGTCCTGCTAGTCGCTAAAGCGCTACACATGCCCTGACCTCCATAACTCTGGATGTCCTCACCTGCCTTTAATATGCCCAAAGTGTTGACTTAACCTGAGGCCAACCATCTGAGGGTGTTAAAGCACGAGTCTCCAACTTATTAAAATGACTACAGCTTGATTTATTTTGGCATTACTTTAAAATACTGTGTCTGCCTTTTTCCATAATCTCCGTCTGCTCGTGTCTCCAGCAAAGGCTCCTTAAAGTAAGTATGCTTGTACCCGAGGTATTAAAGCACCACTTCAATTTCCCCTCACCTGAAAGCGGGTCCTCTCCGCAGCGTACTTCTGGTAGTGCGCCATGGCCTGCAGCACCTTCTTGTGGCCGTCGGGCACCAGGCACACCGCCCCGAGGATCTCCAGCACCGCCACTTTGGTCTTGATGTTCTCCGTCCGCAGGCTTTGCGAGATGGTGTTGATGCTCTGCGGGTGGGCGAGGACGTGCGCGCGGCCCTGTGAGTTGTTCATCAGGGCCTTGATGCAGCCGATGACGGAGGTGTGGACGCGGCTCTCGGACGTCTCGTAGTCCATGCTGCGCAGGAAGTTGAGGAGGCAGGTGAGGCCATCAAGCTCGATGAAGCGCGTGACGAACCTGGAGGTGGCGGAAGGGGGACAGGGGAGCACAGATTCAGAGTAAAGTAGAAAAAAATACATGCAGTGGTAATATACAGCGAGTGTCAAAATACTGTTTAAAGGTACATATAGTTAATATGCTGCAGCTCTTCAACAATCTTTCCACTCTCGCTATTGACTAAAGGCATAAAATGCTCAAAATATTCTTAACAAAAAACACGTGCTTCTTACATTAACTACAGTAATCAACTCAAATTAAATTATTATTATTATTAAAAAATCTTAACTATCAGATATTGTTTGTTCATTTTCAGGATTAGTAACTTTGTCCATAAATCAACAGAATTATAAAAAAAATCACAACATCCCACAGCTGAAGCAGACATCTTCAATTGCAAACCAAAAGTAAATATATATGTATATAATGATAAAGAACTGATAAAAGCAATCTTCACATTTGAGGGGCGGGAGGGGAACCAGTAGAGGTTTGGCTTTAGGGGGGCACATTATCCTAAACTCACTTTCTAAGCTTGTGCACATACATTTGGGTATCTGGAGTGTCTAGCAACCCACAAACTGTGAAATAAGACAACCCAGTCAGTTTTTATGCAGGCTGCCTGGATTGGGAAACTTTTTTTTATTTGGTGATTCAGCAAGCCAATCAGATTTGGCTCCCCTGTGTCACATGCAGGCTCATGAGAATCAAATTTCTTAGATTAACTAGTGATTTAGTGTTGCACTTCCATTAAGTTAAATGGAAATTTTTAAGAAGTTAATATCCTGACTTGTAGTTCCTCCTATGGGTCAGGATCCAAAACCCCAGCATCCTACATTTCGGATAACGCAACCAAGAGCATCTTTCGATCAGATCCTCTCTGGCAGGCCATGCGGACACTCTCTCACACCTCACACCTTTTTGTAATGCAGACTCTCAGACATTATCAAAGACACGACAAAGTTCCTCCTGAGCCACCGTTTCACATGATGCTCATCCAGTCTCTTACTGAAAAAATAAATCCTCATTAGCTGAACTAATTAGACAGCAGCAAGTCATTAACCTCTCTGGGTAAGAAGAAGAAGTTGACATGTAAACATCGAGGGATGTCACATCTGGCGAGCACACTGCGGGCCGTGTTGTAAACAGCCGTCCCACTCGCTCAGATTCCTGATGGGCCTCATTAAACTTACTTCAAACAAATGGGGACTTGTGTTGGGAGCGAGAGAGGCGGAGGGAGAGGAGACGAGGACGAGGAGAGAAGAGGGACGGAGTCAGAAAGTGAAAAGGACAGTGAGGAAAAGAGGGAGGGGGCTGAGAGTAGAGATTTATTGCTATTCATTGTAACAGATACATTGTTTTGATGTCAGAAGCTCTGTTGCCTCCTCCACTGCCGTCTTGGCAAGAGCAGGCACAGAAAAAAAAAACACGACGCTAAAAGATCCAATTTTGAAGTTTCCAGCATAGATAAGCACTCAGTCACACACATGTTGACAAGGCATACTACGTGCATGCATACAGACAGACAGACAGACAACGTTCCCTGACAATGAACTAAAATCACAGAGAATACACACACGGAACCTTTAACTAGACAGTGTGCCTCTTGTTGCAGCACAGAGGCTGCAGCCCTCGGCCTCTGCTCAACAACAAGGTGGCGTGAAAAATAAATCCAACGCGTTAGATGCAACGTGATCCAGACGCAACGCAGACACGGGAACTAAAACTAGGCAGAACCGATCCAGCTGTTAAAGTTGCACATCTTATACCAGTGATAAGTCTTTGGCCTGGCAAAGGAGGCAGAGAGAGAGAGAGGATACATAGTGGAAGAGAAATTAAGCTGAACATCCGTGTGATGAATGTATGGGACGCGACGCAGAGGACAAGAGATGTTGTAGCAGTAAAGGGGGGGGAGGGGGGGGGTATTCAAGGTTTTGCTTGGCTTGGCTTGTCAGAAACAAGCGCACAAATGCACGCTACGCATCCTATGCAAGACAACCCCATGCATGTGCTTGTATAGGGGAAGAAGTAGCAGGATAGATGCATACATGTGCATCATTTCACACAAAAGGGAAAAGGGAATTAAACTTCTATCCATCTTTCATTTTCTCTCCATAGAGCACTTGAATCAGTGGTTCCCATCCCCTCTGACTTTGGAGCTGCTGACATTCACGCTAAGCCGAGAGTGGCGCGCAGGACATTTTTCCCCTTTTTTTTTGTGTGGAACAACCGCTGCATACTTGAAAAGCCAGCGGGGTTGCATTCAAGGAGACGACGAGAGCTCGACAACTGCTGCATACAATATGAGCTCAGGAGGAGCCAACCACACACACATACATTTAGTTCTGCAGACGGACAAAAGAAAAAAGTGAGGGTTATGAATTGGAATGGGACGAGATTGAACAAAAGTGACTGTGTGTTAAGTCAAGGCCAAGGATGGTCAATTGAAATAAAACCCTGACATAGCTAGTTCTTTTATTTTATACAATATTAACTGATTGCCAATGTTGTTAGCTACTTAAAAAAAATGTAGGGGTCATGTTAGTGCCATTGATCTAAAAAGTATAGCCCCTAAACCAGAGGCAGATAATAATCTAAATGAGCAGTACAGTGCTGAAAACTGTAATTGAAATTAAATTTCATTCTAACCAACTGGGCTTTCTGAGGTTTTAGCTGCACAGGCAAAACATTCAGTCTTTGTAAACTGTGGACGAGCCCTGCGTGTCAGATATTCGGTTTGAGAGTTCATTCTTTCCTCAAAGCCTTGCAACCTTATCAAAATGTTACAACTCCACACACACACACACACACACACACACACACACACACACACACACACACACACACACACACACACACACACACACACACACACACACACACACACGTCATGTAATTGTCATGTTAGCACAGACTTAACATTGTCTTGTTCTACTATTAAAAAGGGGCCAGAGTGATGTGTGTCAGGTTCTTCAAAGGTGGCGCTTCAAACCATTTGACCGAGGTTTCTGTGGCGCTCGGAAGACAGGTCATACGATATCACCGCGGCTCTCACTCAAATAAAGTTTGACTTGATATGAGGCCCAGCGTACGACGGTGGTAAAACAAAGGTCTGGACAGAGAGGCGACGCACACAACACTGACGCGCATACACAGATCCCAATAGAACCAGCAGCCAAGGTGCACATCTGTGATGTGTATAGTATGTCATGGCAGGAAGGGAAGGGCTCCTATGGAGTTGTTTATTGTTAAATCTACAGGGAGGAGTCTAGTGTATGTGTGTAACTCACACTGAGGAGGGCCGTGTTTCAGCAATGGCTCCTTGATTAATGAGACACAAACGAAGATAGACAATAATCAGACACTTAGTCAAGAGTGGAAGTAACAAATTACATTTACTCAACAACAAAAACATTTGTGTACTCGTAATTTTACTTTTTCCTAACTATTTGTTATTTAAAGGATTATACTGTGTCTACTTTAAAGGAGCAGTGTGTAGGATTTGGCGACATCTAGCAGTGAGGTTGCAAATTGCAACCAACTGAGACTGAAGCGAGTCGGAGAACTACGGTTGGCCGACGCAAAAACGTGAAAGGCCCTCTCTCGAAACCAGTGTCTGGTTTGTCCATTTTGGGCTACTGTAAAAACGTGGCGCACTCTGTGAAGAGAACCCGCTCCCTATGTAAATATGAAGGGCTCATTCTAAACTAACGAAAACACAACGATACCGTTTTCTGCCTATAGATTCTCATTTAATGCACCACCAATTAATCGCTCATTCATTTCCTTACACCACTTTTCTCTTCCCCTCTCACCCATCTGTTCATCGCAATTCCATCACACACCTCCCTCCCCAGCAGGATCAGTCTCTCTACAAACTGCCTGGATCTACCCACCTCATTCCTCTCCGTTTCCCCCCCTTTAAACGCTAAGTACCGAGGAGTGAGAAATCTGCTCTCGGAGAGAAGCAAAAACATCGCTCGCTCCAAGACTCTTTAGAGGTGTGATACCCCGCGCCCCCGCTAATGTACTTGGTAATATGTGAAAACAGATATAAAGTTCACCCTCTGTTTAGCAGAACCCTTTGAAAGATACGGCGGCGAAATGTTTTGAAGGATAATATTTGCATGTTGCGGTAGCAAAGCGTCCAAAGGGCTATTGACACAGGAGCGGGAGGGGAACGGCTGAAGTCAGCTCAAGTCAATATTCTTGCTGGAAGAGAAACAACGTCCTGACAGTCGTCTTGGGAAGCATTGCACGATGCTCTACTGACACGAACCAAGGACTGGAGTGCATTCTGGGGCAGCGCGGCTTCAGTGACCTCCAGGAGAGCTTCATTTCCTGCCCGTCCCCCCCAGTCATTTCATCACGGAAATGACAGCGGTTGAAGAGCGTCGCGTCTTAAAGACACAAGAATGCACACGCGGTTCGCTCCTAGGCACAAACAAAAACATCGGCGCAGATGTGCAATGACTTAATAGGTCAACACTGCATGTGAGCACACTTTTATGTGAAGATAGAATACCACAAGAGAGAGTAAATATTTAAATATCTGGAAGCTAAATTGAAACGCACACCAGACTGCAGATGAGTTTTGACTGCATGCTCAGGCTGCAGCAGTTTGGTGTTTGCATACTGGCCCTCGTATGCCCACTTGAGTTAAGATCCGGCTCGAGTAAACACACAAGATAAGCTGTAAACTCACGTGTGGGAGCCAATCAGCCAATTTCGAAATGTCGCCATTTTATGGCTGTTTATAATTAATCACATTTACATTTGGGTTATTAAATTGGTTTAAGAGTTATAAATATCAAAATCATTTTTGATAAATGGCAGACAGAGTACAGCAGTATGCTTTCCTACTGTCTCACTGTGTTTAATACAGTCCAGCTGGTCTATAAGAAGTGAATCCGATCGAACCCTTTAATAGTCACTATATCAACAACACAAACAAACTGTGTTCTTTGAGGTAAAATTACAGTTTTTTTCAAGTCTCGTGGCTTTGAAGAGAGCACAGATCGGTACAACTGCTTCAGTTCCCCGTTGGAAATGTCTGTCTCATGGCAAGATAACCTGGTGAAAATATTCTAAATAAAGCCTACACTTAAACTGCTATTGATTAATTTAAGTGTCTAAAATAGTTTTGCTGCTGCCCCCATCCACAGCAGTACATGGCTTTGCTCTCATGTCATGTACGCCTGTTTGTTTCTATTAACCGGGAGCTTGCCAACCGCCATCTACTGTAGGTAAATACAATGACTATGGATAATTAACTCATGCAACCCCATACAAAAAATCCCTTTAAAAGACAACAAGACTGATGTGCTTGCATTCAGTTGTCCGGTCAGCAGAAATACAGGATGTCTCAAAACTGTTAGCAGAATACTCAAGTGTACATCATCGGCAGAGGATACTAATACAGCAGGTATTTAACAGACTCATCATTCAAATAATTGATATCATATCTGGCTCTAGCAGCTAAATGCTCCGTTGTGTGAAGTGGCTTTTTAGAGTGTTTCCACTGAAAACAGCTGCATGCTGTGACCCAAAGCGACGCTATGAGAGCGGTGAGAGTGAACTAAAACAGTTGTGGGCTGGACGGATAAACAGTGAGCTAAAGCTTACTATAAAAACCTGTGAGGCCTAGGGGAGCAGCAGCTGGTAATTATTTGTAGGTTCAACGCTATGACGCATCCCTTTTAACCCTTTTCTTTTTTTAATACATCGTCATTTAATACATCACAATTGTATTGATTACATGCCATCATGTTGTTTTTCTGCTTATTTCCTGAGAAACATCTTTTTCCTTGATTCAAATATCTCAACGTCAAGTATCAACAACATCAAGTGCCGATCTAGTACCAGTATTGTGCAGTGCTCTTTTAAATATAATTATGTAAAAAAAGTAAGGATAATTTTTTAGACAACATGAGGCCAGGTATTTCTGTGGCACTAAAAAACGAGTCAGAAAAACGAAATTTAAACGAAATTTAAAAAACACCGACATTTTATTGGAGTCGCCATATACATATACACATACAAGAAATGTAACTTCTGCATTTAACCCATCCCTAGCTTATTGGGAGTAGTGGACTCTATATTTCAAGGGGTCACAAACCAAAAAAGCTTTTCAGTTTCAAATAGTTAACCTGAAGCAGAGACTTTCATTTTAGGTTTGACATGATAAAGAAAATATACAGCTTTGAATAAATTTTCTGCTTATCATTTCAAAGGCCTATAATCAGCCTGTGAGTGAGAGTGACTGCAGTGGGTGGCCAGCTGATGAGTGTGCTGCCTCTGTGCTCTCTGCCAGGCACCACTGCATGCCCACCATGTGTTTGTGTCCTGTGGCCCTGCGGAGCGGGCTGAGGGCACAAGGGCGCCTCTTCTCAACCAGACCCAGCTGCCTCTCTGAGACACCAGGGGGTAGGAGGAAAAGAGGGAGGCCATTTCAGGCAGCCATTCAAACTCAGGCTGACCAAAACTGACTACAGATGGACACCTCCGTGTCTCACAAAATGCTGCCATGAAGGCATACGGCATGGGTGGCCAAACTTTTATTTTTGACTGGTCCTATACATAACAGATATACAGAGCCAAAGAAGTGTGAATGTGAAGCTATCAACCAGCTACACTGCGAGAAAATCTGTTTTCTAGACCAGAAAAACCCCATGCGCCATAGAAAATGAATTCTCTATTAAAATAACTTACATTTGACATTAGACTTGTTTATTGGTGTGCCCACATATTACAATAAGTATTTATTTACTTAAAATATGATGATGTTATGTGTAAATCTACACATAAGTAAAACAGGCAGATTTGCCAAATGTTGCTTTCTAGTTAGTTAGTGGCCTAAGGCCCACCTAAAATGTTAGGATGCAAATGTATACGTAAGATGTTAATATGTGTAGTATTAAGATTTAACAATCAGAACAGGCAGAGATGACAGAGACGTCAAGACACAGATAATTTCACTAAATATAATCAACATCTAGTATTTAAACTAGGATGTGCAATGCAGTGCAGTATAATAAAAAATATACTCAATCTATATTGTAGTTAATTTTTAAACTTGGGCTGCAGTTGGTACACCTGCTATAGTTTGGCCACCCCCGGTTTACGGCATACACACAGGGACACAGAATGACACGCATTAGGTGAGGCTGAAGCCCATTTGTCACAGTGGCGAGACTAAGCGGGACATTAAAACGCCGCCCAGGCTTTTCCCCTGAACACCCATAGTCTGTGGGACACACCTGCTCCCTACATCACTGCTGCGGTACTCAAAAACATATGCGTGCTAATGAGCAATAACTCACTCTGTGAACGGCGGTGGGTGCAGGTGCATTACGATTGAGTCGTTAAGTACACTTGAATAAGAGAGAAACATGGAGCAGCAAAACATTACAAAAATAGTATATCAATATTGACCTGGAGTACTGTGATATGTTGATTGTGTTTACTTGTGCTTTACTGCAGTGGCAGGTAATGACATAAAAGACATGACATGATTCCACTCATTGGAATTCTTTCCTGATCACGAATGTCTGTGATAGTCAGTGTTCATAGTTCAGTCATATAGTTCCCCTTCTGGAATGGCTGGGAGAAGCATCGGAGCAGGTTAGGGTGATAAACCAGTGTTGGTAATTCTTCTCCCTCATCTACATACAACGCATTTTTTTCTGCCACTCATGTGGACATCAATTTAGGATGGTCGCCAAAGGAACCCCATGGGCCATTAGTTGACCTTGGCAACATGAAAAACAGGTTACAATATAATGCCATACAGGCAGCTATTTCTCCTGCTAGAGTAATTCAAATATCGTGCCTTTTGATAATGACATTAGACCATTTGTAACCCTGATGAAGACGTACAGCGCTACATCATTAAGAGGCTGTGAAAACTCACGCAAAACACAAGAAGTTCAATGGTCAACTATTTTTGTACAATTATCACGAGAAATGGACGGAAATTAAATATATTTTAAAGTAAAAAAGCAGCAACATTTCAAAAGACTTTTACTTTGGCAGAATAATTTCTTGCCATGCTTCCTGCTGGACTCTAGCAGCTGCTCACCAGCCTTGTTCCTAGTTATAGTGGTTTGGATACCCATACTTGCGCAGATACAAACACAACCATGCATACACGCACTTGGCCCACACACACACACACACACACACACACACACACACACACACACACAGTAACCCAGACATGACCTAGACTCTTAGGCTGCCCTGGTTCTTCTGTCACTCTGCACATTAGATCTGTCACTTCGAAGCTCCCCTTGAGAAAACTCAACACCCCCGCTTTGGTCCAGACCACTGCATCAAACAACTGGCACAGGCTGATGGACAGCTTTAAAGGAGCTGCTGACGGGGAGAGGGAGGCAGTTTGTATTAGTGGGCTGTCCAATGTCCTTGAATGCTTCTTTGGGGTGATGAGTGAGGCCTAACAGTGGCTGATGACCATTTCAGAGGAGGAAAATATAACAGGGTAGATCTTAAAATATTTTTGGGTGTATTATTATTTTTTATTTTTTTTACTGTAATCCTGCCATGACAAGAGACAGACTTCTTGGGTGGTACATCTTTTCTGCAGCATGCTACATTGTTAACTAGATTTCACATGTGCGGCATTACCTCAACACGTCATCAACATCGATCAATGCAGAGGAAAAGGTCATGCTATAGTTGGACAGGCAAGAGATTCACTTACCTCATCGGCTGAGTCCGAAGTGCTGTCTTTAGATCTTCCACCACCTTGTTTCTCATTTCCATTTCCTCCTCATCGAAGGCAAACAGGGTCTGCATCTGCAGAAATGGAGAGAAATGAATTGGAATTTAGTGGAAAGACAGCTGATTGATATCTTGCTGAATTTTGGCTTTAAAGCGGGTACCATTGGGCAAGCTACCTGCTAGCAAGATTTCTGTACTTTTTCACTTTTATTCGTTTCTATGCAACCCAGTTACCAGAAAACTTTTTGATATTGTATGTTTCTGCAATCACGTTATACGTTGAATGACGATGTCTCTGAACAAAAAAATATGTTTCATATCAGCCCTGAATCATGCTTGCAGAAATACACAATGCCATATGATTAACATTGTGAAACTATCAGGGAGGTTTAGGCAAAATCTTCTTGGTTAAGGTAAAAAAAATAAAAGAATCATGATTTGTGTTAAAATAATAAAATAACAACGTAGCTTAACAAGGTTGCAGCGTAACAAGGTAGCAGTGTAACAAGGTAGCAGCATAATAATGTTGCAGCGTAACAATGCAGCAGCGTAACAAGGTTGCAGCGTAACAAGGTAGCAGCGTAACAAGGTAGCAGCGTAATCAGGTTGCAGCGTAACAATGTTGCAGCGTAACAAGGTAGCAGTGTAACACGGTTGTGCGTAACAATGTAGCAGCGTAACAAGGTTGCAGCATAACAAGGTAGCAGCGTAACAAGGTTGCAGTGTAACAATGTTGCAGCGTAACAAGGTAGCAGTGTAACACGGTTGTGCGTAACAATGTAGCAGCATAACAAGGTTGCAGCGTAACAATGTTGCAGCGTAACAAGGTAGCAGTGTAACACGGTTATGTGTAACAATGTAGCAGCGTAACAAGGTTGCAGCATAACAATGTTGCAGCGTAACAAGGTAGCAGTGTAACATGGTTGTGCGTAACAATGTAGCAGCATAACAAGGTTGCAGCGTAACAATGTTGCAGCGTAACAATGTTGCAGCGTAACAAGGTAGCAGTGTAACACGGTTATGTGTAACAATGTAGCAGCGCAACAAGGTAGCAGTGTAACACGGTTGTGCGTAACAATGTAGCAGCATAACAAGGTTGCAGCGTAACAATGTTGCAGCGTAACAAGGTAGCAGTGTAACACGGTTATGTGTAACAATGTAGCAGCGTAACAAGGTTGCAGCATAACAATGTTGCAGCGTAACAAGGTAGCAGTGTAACACGGTTGTGCGTAACAATGTAGCAGCGTAACAAGGTTGCAGCATAACAAGGTAGCAGCGTAACAAGGTTGCAGCGTAACAAGGTTGCAGCGTAACAAGGTTGCAGCGTAACAAGGTAGCAGTGTAACACGGTTGTGCTTAACAATGTAGCAGCGTAACAAGGTAGCAGCGTAACGACGTAGCAGCTTAACAAGTAGCAGCGTAACTGAAAGGTTATTTGACCCATCCAACACCCCTCCCATCTGCCC
Source organism: Cebidichthys violaceus (assembly GCF_023349555.1). Lineage (NCBI taxonomy): Eukaryota > Metazoa > Chordata > Actinopteri > Perciformes > Stichaeidae > Cebidichthys > Cebidichthys violaceus. The sequence goes on along the minus strand of NW_027176395.1, from coordinate 8,209,285 downwards.
TTAGTGGACTTTGTGGCTTGGAGTATTCGTTATCATACTACGGAACTTATTATAACGGTCATGCAATATAATACGTCAATTGCTCCGTGGTTTGCAGAAACATTTTCAGTGACGACTGGACTGTGTTCCTACTGGGCCAACATCAGAATGTTAATCCTAATTTGGCAGCCATGAAACAGCAATAGAATTTCTTCCTCTTTACAAAGAAACGTTTTTGTTTCAATTAGTCCTAACATCAAAGGTAATCAAAGTCAAATTAGTAGCCCCCTTTCCAATGTCATTTTCCTTTTGAAGCACTGCATGAAGCTATACAACATGCTAAAATAAGTCATGCAGGCAATTAGCTCCAATCAAGCATATAACAAATCATAATTTTTTTTTTTAAAAACACTTAGAGTGGCAGTGGTGTTAATTCATTTCTGCATCACTTAAAGGCTCCCCTCAGCAACATCAAAGAGCTGCTGTGCTCCCATTAGTCAGGGCCACAGGACTTCTGTTTAGCCTCTCCAGGCTCTTTCCAAGGCAGCTTACTGCCAAGCGCTGAGGTTCAAACAGCGTTTGTTTCAGCAGTGGAGTAAGCTAGCCACAGTGACTGCCCGTTAACTCACCTAGAACAAAATATTTGCTTGAATGTGACCCTGTCTTCCAACTCTTAAACCCTGTTTTAAAAAAGGCGTAAAGGTCAAAATTGGGTTCAAATATTTCACAGCAAGACAGGAGGTTTTGGACCAGCAGCCCCTACACAGCTAACTGAAGCAGGATCTCATGTTTGACTACCTAACAACAGCTCCGGTCTGTCCGCTGTGAGAGAGTGTTTAATCTAGAAACAGTGCAGTCAAAACATCCATCGTGTCGATTTAGCCTCAAGTCCAGATGGTTCACGGACCCCTGTGCCAAGAAGTGAAGGCTCTGGCTCCTGTTTTCTCTGAACGAATATGTTCATAGTCGATGGGAAGTTGGACACAACAAGTGTTGGGGAGAGTGGATGATTTGGTCGTGCTGCGAGCCAGTTCACCGTGTCAATGAGTCTCGCCAAGCGGCTCTTTCCTGCATCTGCTATTTGTAAGCTCATTGGAACCTGTGGCCAACATGCACATACGGATACTATTAAAGCCATTTGGTAAACCAGCAGAAGGTACTTCCCCAAATCCTTATTATGGGAAGTGACCCCTAAGAGCCAGAACTATGCCTTCAAGCTAGTCGTCAGTGCCTTGTTCACTGAGTGAGTGATGAGTGCAGCTCATCAAAACCTTAATTAGGACCATGTGGATCACTGGTGTGCCAAGTAAAAAAAAGTAATTGTTCAATGTGAATGAATGCAAACAACATTATTTTAACTTAAATAGTCATGCAAATGCCTGAGGCATTAAACCCAATTAGGGTAACAAGATGCGAGTTGAAACCCAGCTATTATCCTATTGTTCCTATGTGGCTAGAAACCAACAGCTGAAATTGAGTGGAATGATGTGATCGGAAAGTTGAGCGGTGTTTAAACAGTTACAGTCAGAGTTCAACTGAGTGCCAGTCGGTTTGTTAGCAATCATGTCTTTTAAAAGTCACAGCTGAGCAATGCAGCTTGTAAACGGCAAATAGCTCCCCAAAACAGAAGCTTTGCTACTTTGCTTTAGTTTTACTACTGATAAAAGCTGCTGGGTTATTTTAAACTTAGAAACTCACTATGAAGCTGCGGAAAGCAGAGTGGAGCTGCATAAGTATAAGTCAAGCTGCAACCTCCAGGTCTGAAAATTGAAGCCAATGCTTAAGTGCCTTAAAACTGCATTCTCTCTAATATCCATCAGGGGGTGACTCCTCTGGTTGCAAAAAGAAAGCTGGTTGTATAGAAGTCTGTAATTCTTACTAGATTTATTCCCTCAGTAAACATGAGTTTATGGTCTCAATCTCTAGTTTCTTCTTCTTCAATATAGCATGATGTTCATTTAATAAATTATGGTCCATTTAGAGTCAAACAGACCATAAAGCAGGGTATGCTTTAGGGCGGGGCTACCTTGGAATTGACAGGTCATTACTACAACGTATCTGTAATTTCGACTCTTAACTTTAACCCTTTCACAATGCGTTTTCAGTTCATGTAAGTTAACTGTAACATTTTGGTCACCCAAAAATGTCTATTCAGTGTTTGGTTGTACGTCATGTTGAAGACGTCCACTTCTTCTATAGAGTCTATGGCTTCGGTGGAATTTTAAATGTAGTGTAGCAAATGTGCACTGTTTAAAACAGGCTTCACTAAATGAACTGCTGAATTGAAAAATATGAAGTTAGTCGACAGCAACAACACTAAATGACACTTGAAAGCATTTTGTAAGGCCCATTTGAGTTCCTATTTTGTGGTTGACAAGCTGCAACACAAACAACAACTGAGTTCTGTGTGTTTCTTCACATCACAGACATACGAGAGGCTCTTCCCTTTGCCTCTGTGTTGGATCTCATTCTCTGTTTATCAGCAGAAAGCCCAATCCAGGCGCCAACGCTGACGCTCAACACACCAGCTTGGACACAGCGAGGCTAGAGAAATGCCTGACAAGAGTCAGGAGGACGTTTGAATCCGCAGCAAGCGAACAACCTCGGGGCTCTGACATGGTTTTATGAATGAACATCCAGACGCCAGTTGTACAGTGATCTCTCAGGCCGGTGAAAATTAGCTCATCCAGCTACTGTGGAAGGGCTGCCCCTGTCGAGCTCGCCTCGAAGCCAAGACGCAAAGTCATGGACAGGTAGAGCACCTCCAAATGATAAAACACTCTCTTTTCAAGATGCTGTCTGGTAGAGAAAAATGGAAGATCGCTAGTCGGGGTGGGGAAAAATGATTCCGGAAGGGGAGGAAATTGGTGGAGTTATTGTGAATAAGGGAGACTGTGCCGAAGTTGTGTTTGAACAATAGAGTGCTTATATCATTCTCAACGCGTTAATTAATCTATTAAAGAGTCATAATCTTCTTTGTGTGAGCAAAACCAATTCTGCCATTAATACAATATGATTTATTTTGCTTATAATGTAAATACATTTCCAATCTGAAGTTTAGTCCCCCTAATGTTAGCGCAATTACTTACACTGACAGGTTCTACAGTATGTCTGGACCAAGTGAATGCAAGTATCTCATCACGCTGGCAAAAAGCATGAAAATGTCAGGATTTTATGTACTGTAGACTCCTTACACACGACTTACAGACTTGTTTTGCAGTAGATATAGTAAAAAAGAAAAAGACGGGCTGAAACATAACTCTGACAGCGTGTCTGACACCTAATAGCACAGAGGCACCACTGCTGCGCTGGTGGATTTTAAATTCTTGGCAACAAATCAGCACTTTCTCTTGACTACACTTAAAATACTGCATGTGTGCGTGCGTGCTGTCTGGGCCTCTAAGAGTATGACAGTAAAATTGTTTCTCCAGACTTTAACACAAAGTTCAGGTACCATTCAGAAGTCGCTCATTCTTGAGAGGAGCCAGTAAACAATAACAGCTGTAAAAACAGCAGCCTCCAACATGGGTTGTTGCTATAGTGTACATCGGGTTTGCCAGAAAAACAAACAACACGGCAATAAACAGATATTAAATGCCATTACTTTTTGGCCCTACGGTATGTTTATGGTGGTCTGTGTAAGTTATGGTCCAACTGTTTATCTGATCCATGGCCTGGAACAACTTGTAAATGGATTAAGTGTTGATCTGCTTGGGTAGATGAGAAAAAATAAAAAATTAAAAAATACACACACACACACACCCTAGTGGAATGTTAAAAAGTCCATAACAAACATTAGAAGTTGAAGACACAAATGACTCCCCAAATGACTTGCTAGTTTATAAAATGAATGCCTCCATGCCATTCCTTAAAGGGTTAGTTTGGATTTTTTCAAGCCAGTTTGGCAAAACAAATCGCATGGGAGAAAATTAATGTACTGCTGTGGATGGGGTCAGCAGCAAAACATATTTTAGACACCTAAAAAAGGCCCACCTTTAGTGTTTAAGGTGCTATATTTTGTATTTGTGCCGGTTTACCTTGCCGTGAGACAACAGCTCTTTTCAAAGCCACCAGACTGCGAAAAAATAAATGGACCTCACTGCACACGATGATTGCTTATTGTTATTGTGTGACTTTGGTTAGTTTGGATTCAACAAAGTCACACAATAACACAACAAACTAACTGATCAAGGCAGCAGTAGACCAGCAATCCCCATGTTCAGTGAGGTTCAAATTACAGTTTTTATTTGTTTTTCAATGGAGTCTAGTGGCTTTGGTTTCCACATCGGAAAACGGCTGTCTCATGGCAAGATAAACCACTAAATAATATTCTTAATATAGCTTACACTTACACTGATATAGAATTTTTTAGGTGTCTAAAGTATGTTTAGCTGCTGTCCCCTTCCACAGCAGGACATTACTTTACTCCCATGGTGGTACTCCTGTCTGTTCCTCCAAACTCCCTCTACTGTGGGTAATACACCGACTTTTGGATAAGTACCTCATACAACCCAAATTCAAAACATCTAAACAAGCTCTTTAAAGAACCCCCCTTAAAATGGCATGTTTTATGCTTTCCATACATTTGGGAGCCAACTTGTCCACATACGGACTCAGGGACAGAAGTTACCATTCCAAACAAGTCAGTGGCCAAATGTACAATCAAATAATACAACTCACACAACAAAACGGTAGTTGTGTGATTGTATCATGCTGTATTTATTGGCAGCCATACCGGCTAGAAAATAATGAATATTATCACCCTGGCTTTGCTCTGTGTGTTTGACACGGGGGGGGTCACGCCACAAGGAATGTGGTTATACGAATAGAACAAGCAGTCGGCAGGGAGATGATAAAGAATGAGCCAAGAGAGCGAATGACTGAGTGAACAGTGACCTCTTAAGAGTAGTAGTCAGATGGTCAGTCAGTGAGTGACATTGTCATTAGTGAGATTGAGGTGTGGAAGCTATATCTCATTCATGTGGGTATTTTAACTTTCAGCCAACGTGTTTGACTTACAGCAGCCATGGAGTTGATGCGGTCAATATAGTAGTCAGGCCAGCTGGTGGCCAGCTTGTTGGGGTCCTCTTGCTCCTGTGGGTGGACACAAAGACAGATGGAGTCGCTTTAGAATGACTTGCATATTGAAACCCACTGAAACTTACACATACACAAACATCAAACGTCTGTTTATAGCATTGCTCCTGTAGTGGATGACAATGTCAGCATGACTTTCAGCTCATTTATTCAGCCTGTGTTAGTGTGTTGTTGTTGTATTCATATTGTTCCATTAATGTAACTATGTAGCAAGCTAGATATGTAGCAAGATTTGGTCCACTTTTGTAATCCTGCCTACCGCACTGCCAAGGTGCCATTAAGCAAGGCACCGACACCCCTAACTGCTTGTTTGCGACCCGTGCTAAAATCCTACACAGTCCTGGGTGTGCATGTGTGTGAGTGTTATTAACAGCAGAGTGTATAAATTGAATGAGGGGTTAACAAAGCACTTCTTGAGCGATGCGGAGGGCTTTTCAGAGATCTATCTCGGATCATGAATCATAATGATTATGGTGATGCCTTGACGTTTCCTGGGGCACGAAACATCCAACAAAACTACTTTTCCCGTAGCGCTGCCATCAGGTCAAAAGTAATTCTTGATATAGAGACTCCTCCATGACAAGATATTAGGGCCGTCCACGACCAAAGAAATGCTCAGTCGCCAAACTCCCAAGTTCCTTGGGAATAAGTAATCCAGCAAGCTGATCTTTTCCACGAGAAGCACCATCAGGACAAACGTTTCACCTATGTGCGGCAAATTTCTAAATCTTTCGGGGCAGACAGCTGCGGAATTTACAGAAAAACCCTAAGCTCTACAGACGATTAGCCCTTCTTCATTTCAGAAACTTTGTAACTTTTCTACTCATATTCTTGACAATCTTTATACTTTTAACCTCACTACGAGTAAGGTATGACAAGAGTAGTGAGATCAGTAGTGAGTTATACATTTTTCTCCAAAACCTTGATGAGCTGTGATGAACAAAGCAGGGCAGCTAGTAGGGCTTTGACTGTTGGTCTTGTTTCTAAACTACACCACACTCCCCTAGTTTCATCCTTCTACTTTCTACCTTAGCTGCACACGTCACCATCCACATGAGGACTAAATGGATCAGGCAGTCCAGTCCTCAATAACTGGGTCACAACATCTCGGAATATTCACTTCTACATGGAGCAAGAAAAAGAGAGAGCGAGAGAGAAAGAAGAACTGCCTTGAGGAACAAAGTGCACTCCACAATAGTTTTCAAATAGCTCTGTCTGAGATCAATTTGTCCTGGCCAATCCAAGGAAGCGTGATGCCACAAGCAAACCCAAGGCACGGGGGAATAAAGAGACCATGTTCATTGCTCACATCTGGTCTTGTTTAGCCCAGACTTAGAGCTCTGGTGCAGCATGGTTGTTGTTTTTGTTACTGTGTGCACATCAGATAGAGTTGCAAAGTGATGCCGCATTCACGAACAAATTTTGTTAGATAAGAGAAGAATTCTTTGCCACATTTAAATTCCAACATATGTCAACAATTTGGCTTGATCCAAAAATTTAGAGGAACTTTTAAAAAAAATGCCTCTTTTTTTCTAAAATGTGGTCTGAAGGCAGGGCCATGACCATAGACTGTATAAACGAAGTGGATGTATTCACTGTGACGTCACCCATTGGTCTGTGGACTTTGGTTCTGAAGCCTTGAGTCTGAACATTTTGGCCATCACCATCTTGGTTTTTGCAACCAGAAATGACACGAGAGGGTGAAGTACAACAGAACGTTGAATAAGACATATTTTAGTCTACCAAAAAGTTACAATAAACTTTCACAAAGTTAAAACACTATGAAAGGGTTACAGTTGTAATTCAAAACACAGATTACTCCCAGATCCGGACAACTCCTTGTCCTGTCAATCAGTGTAGCCCCGCCCTAAAACATACCCTGCTTTATGGTCTATTTGACTCTAAATAGACCATCATTTACCAATTGAACATCATGCTGTATTGAAGAAGACTTGAAACTAGAGATTGAGACCATAAACTCAGTTTTGCATTGGCTTCACTTTTCAGAACCGGAGGTTGTTGTCTGGCCACGACTGACCTCAGGGTTCCAAATATTTGAGTGCTACAGCCATACCACAGACACACTGACATTAGAGAGGTTCAGATCCCCTTCCTCCATGAAGCTACTAAAACAGGTTAACATTACATGTCACTCAGTCCGTTACAATAATATAAATAAAGCTGATTCTGATAATATGAGAGACAACATCCCATGGCAGAAGATCTTCTTAGAATGATAAACACATTATAAAAGGCATCATAATGATGCTCCACCAACAGACTATTTCTGTGATAGTCGATTAGACTACGTCGCAGCCATCAGGGGCAAAGTAAGCTCTCTGACTGCTTACATAACAAGTGCAACAACTTCATTCACTACAACGGCAATCATGCTGCAGCAAGAGTTCATCAATCTTCTCTGTGTTCCATCTTGATATAGAAACTCCAAAATCTATGCCACCCAAATCCCTTAATTTCTAAAATGTTTCCATACTTGTATGGTGGTTCAACACAGCTGAAAGCAAATGACATGTAGTGTTGATTAAGTCAGACAAACTCCATTAATTGTTCTTGGACATAAAACCCTCTTATGACCGGTATTAAACTTCTGGACATAAAAAAATGAGCTGCAGAAACAGCAGATCCACTGATTTGTGAATCGTATGCACTCAAGCAGCTCCACCACACAGCTTGTTCTGGGTTGGAGTATGAAACTGTGGCCCTTGCCAGCATTTGAGCTCAAGCTAAAGAGCTGAAACAACCAGAGAAAACAAAAACAATGGAACTCACTGTACTACTCAGCTTGTGTTTTCAAGCCTGCCGTCGCTTCCACTATACTGCTGACGCACTCGGCACGCGATGCCAGACAGATACTGACGCTGAGATTAACAAGTTAACCGCCTCTCTCTGGCCCTTCAGCCCATTTACAGCCGCTGACACGCCCTCAAAAACATGTTGAGTCCAGCGCAGCATTTACTCTGGCAGTTTCACGAGCCTGAGTAAAGTGCTGCAATTTTCTTCTCGTTTTAGGAGGAATTAAAAAAAACATTTCAACACAAGCCCGGCTGTATCAGTCCGTACACTTCCTGAAGATACGCAGTTTTAATGAGATTTTCGAAAAAAAAGGGTGAAGCAATGTGAAGGCTGTTCTTGCGTGCTGCTTTCCTGATCAAACCATTTCGGGGAGTTAATCACAGATGATGACTGGTATTAAAAATGGCGTGTAAAGAAGCCAAACTCCAATGAGTGGAGCCTGTTTCCAACAGCAGACCTTTGATGTGAATGGAGAGAGAGTCTGTGTACACACTAGTGCGAAAGCACTCCATATATACTTCATGCATATATAAACATTTACGGAGTGCTCCTCTGCTCGTGGCCCTCTATCACATTCCAGTCACGTGCCTCGCTGCGACAGTTTAAGGTCAACCCCGTCATTCTATTACAGCAATTACACACTTGCACTACGCCGTACATTCCTCACGTTTGGTGACGTTAAATATGATTTACAATCCAGGTTGCGGCAGGCAAAAAGAGGACAGGAATCCCCAGCAGTGTATCGGGTATTATTTCTGCAAGGTGTTCCTCTTTGTTCCAACCATCTGTTGAAGGATATATTGTTTCTCAGAGGAGCCAAGTACTCGACTAAAGCCGGGGTTCAAAAATATTTCCCCACGTGTTTGGCAGCCTGTTGCATATGCAGAGGCACCTGTTGAACGAGCAGATGAAATTACATATTTTAGCTCCCCAACAGGCCGTCTTGAGGATTTCAAACCTCCTTAAAAAGGTTTGACTGACAATGATGCTCACAGACTGTAAAGAAACCTATGCACATTTCAAGTCAAGGTTTCACAAACTACTTCTGGAATTCTAGAAAACATATCGCTCAATTCTAAAAGACTAGCTAGAGCACGGGAGTGAGGTAAAGAGAAGTAATACCATGCCACAAGCTGCCGCTTTCTTGCCCAACAAAAGATCTGACAGAGGCACGTATTAACTTGCATGTTTTCCAGTCTTTGAGGCTTTGGCAGCGAATGTGGGCTGGTCGCTCCTTCAAGTGTAGTCCAACTATTCTTCTGGGTCTCAGATGGGCCAGGATCTATACATCGGCTCACAGTGACATGCTAACATGTTTCTGAGAGGTCTCCAGTTTCTCTGACAATTGGAGTGCACGTCGGGCGCCTCTCACTCCGTTTCCATGTGCTCAGAGAGGCCCTGGGGGACCATAGCTGTAAATGTGGGGGGCTCTCAAGAGCCGTCCGAAACCATGACAGCACCGGTAAGCTGCACAAGACTGAATGGAATACTGTACATGCAAAGACAACTTCATGAATAGCAAAGGAGGGGACCACAAAAGACTGCATTTAATGAAATTATGTTATTGCTATTAGATGCCTCATTTGCATATTTAAAACATATTCAGAAAACTTGTAGAACAAAACAAACAAACAAGCGTCTTAATGTAAGTAATCAACTGGGGAAGTTTCATGTTGAACTATTAATTCATTTTTCACCCTATTCTCCAGTAATTTTACAGTTATCTTTAATAGCAGTTTTCTCAAAATAAGTTTTGTCTCAGACTGTGGCAGAAATCTCCAATTCCCCAAACCTTCCGGTTCAAATCTATATTCTTTACAGAGAGGATTGTTCAAATATCATTCATCCTTATTTTACAACATTTTATTCCTAAAATAAAATGTTTTCTTTTGAATGTGAGTTGACAGTATTTATTAAGAGGTATCCAAAATTCCCTTTGTAAAATCCTTTGACTCCAATATGTCAACAAAATGAACAAAGATGCTTGAACCTGGAATCTTCAGATGTAGTGTCTCCCCTTATGTATGTACATATAAGCATACTTTTTCCCTACTCTCAGCTCCAGCTGTCACCACAACATGTTCCCGTCAGCGTAACCAGGGGGATTGTCCGACATTCCAAGGAGCCAATCTCTCTGCGTGGAATATTTATCTATGGAAGCCGTGATATAAAGTCTCACCTCCAGAGGCAGGAAATGGACAGGATATTGAATTCTGGAAGATTATGTAACGCTCGCCCGCCTCTTACAGGTAGCTAACATTACACGCGTTTTAGCACATTCTCAGGCAGAAATATTTGCCTTAAGGGTCACGTTAGTTTCAGCGTAACATAAGGCGCATGCAGGTGATAATTGAAGACATGTTAGGAGAGGGCAATGTGTGAGTGCATGTGGTGCCGTCGGCCAGCGCATGTTAAGTGATGGCATGAAAGCATCTCAGATAGGAGGAAAGCAGGGCCGCCTTTCAATCAGAGGGTCGATCCCCGACTCCTGCTCTACTAGTCTCATGTCAATGTGTCCTTGAGCAAGACACTTAACCCCAAAATTGCTCCCGTAGCTGCGTCTACGGTGTATAGATAGATACTGAATTGTAAGTTGCTTTGGATAAAAGCGTCTGCTAAATGACTGTAATGTAATGAAATGTAATGATAGCAAGCATTTGGATGCTTTCTAGACAGCGACGCAGATATTATACAGAAATCCTTCTTTTTAGGGAAATTTAGACAGTACATGATGCATGATGCTAGTATTCCTGTGTGTGTGTGTGTGTGTGTGTGTGTGTGTGTGTGTGTGTGTGTGTCAGCGCAGTACTACTAATGGGAGTCAGGAGACCCTGTTTGGCTCCCAACACTGAATGATTATCAGGAGCTATTAGATGTAACATCATGTTCTCTACCTGGGGTCTGCTGGACGCGAGTCAGGCTTGAAATAAACCCAACGATAAAAGAGTATATATATATACACACACACATACACACACACACACACACACACACACACACACACACACACACACCTACAGAAACACACACAGGGATGCAATACACTCAAACAGAGATTCACTCATGCCACCTCTGATTTACTAAACATGCATTGAAGTCTTTCTCACGTTTACCAAGAATGAAGTCCACTCTTTCTCACACACACACACACACACACACACACACACACACACACACACACACACACACAGAGAGACATCCAACACCCATGGCTGTGGCTGACTGGGTGGCTGCGATCAGCAGTGCAGATACTGTTAACTTATGTAAAGCCTGAATACCTGGACAAGATGTTTGAGTTAGTCATGGTACACAGAGACCATGTTTACGCTAATTCCCTTACATCACTGGTGACTGATAGCGTTGCTAGCTAGAAACTGTACTGGACCAGCTAGTGCTTGATAAACAAACAAAAACTATTTGAATTTTGATATTGGAACATTTAGCTCATTTGTTTTGTATTGAACATCAATGTTAAAGTTGCACTAATCAGTGACTCAAATGATTCTGTGTATCAGCTAATTTTTTAGCTTTTTAAGCCTTTTTAGCTTTTTTTGGCTCATTGTTTTGGCACAGCAGGAACGTTAAATTCAACCAAGCCCTGATAAAACCACTGTGCTCTACCTGCACAGCAACACACTGTAGACGGACATAATTAGCAACTAGCAAGAGAAGAATGTCTACAACTAGCCAGCAAAATAACCAGGTATTATTGGATTTCCATTCATCAGGTGGCCAAAAAAACAAACTATCCCCCCACAGAATGACGCATGCTAAACTACAGCAGCTTAACTTCACTAAAGCAATTTGTTTACATTGAACCAACCTAATTTCAAGCAAATGCTCATAATTTAGAATATAAATATATGTAGGCCTAATATAAATCAACTTAATAATAATCAATAATCAATTGTAAATTATAATGCATATTGCATATTCAACTATCAATGCACACTTAACTCTAACATCCATGGACAATCATGCACCCTACTACCATAGCAATATCCACCTGCCTTGTACCAATGTACAGTGTTCTGCAATGTGTGTCGGATACTAAGATAATTAAACTAGGGATGCATCGGTCAAATTTATTCAATCCCGATACTGATACCTAGGCCGATGCAGAATACTGATTTGATACTTGAAGTTGTATGGCTCACTGTGTGGAGGTGCCTGGGATCATTCTTTTACTTGTAGGGCTACATCAGGCTTGACTTAAACATTCCTAACTACGTGGAACAAAATGTAACAAATAAATACATAGATTTAAATCTACTGAATTGTTATAAATCGTTGTTATTAATCGTACTCCGCACTACTTGATTAATAAAAGAGCAAAGCTACTGAAGCACTATTTGATTCAGAAAACGGCAATGGCACTACCAAGCTACTGAGAAATGTAGTTAAACTTGTAGCACCGCTACCAAGATGCGGGGAAGCCTTATTGGGTAAAACCAGCCCCTCTTTGTAGTTCTACTTAAAAACTCTGTTTGTGATTTAAGAGGGCTAAGCGGTTTTATTAGCTCTTCTGTTTATGTAAAAAGGTAAAAATCATTAGATTTTATAATGATAGTGTGTTTATGTTGCAGGTGAACAAAGTTAGTTTGTCCCTTTGTCATGCCCTCCAAAGAGTTATCTAACCACAACAACTGGAGCCGTCGCTAGAGGAAACAAGGGAACCAGTGTTTGTCGCCGTCAGGAATGGCTGAGGGATGTTCTGCTGTCCTCTGCTCTCCATTCAAAATCACTGTCATGCTGTAATTCTCAGAAACACACACTTCTCTCTCTCTCTGTCTCTCTGTCTCTGTGTGTGTGTGTGTGTGTGTGTGTGTGTGTGTGTGTGTGTGTGTGTGTGTGCGTGTGCGTGTGCGTGTGCGCGCATATAGGTGTGTAACATCTGAATGACCGGCGTCTTTCCCTATGTATGCATGTTGAAGTCTGCGTGGGCACGTGAGGACAGCATTCACTCACAGACATGCAGGTTATTTTTTCCGATATTGCACGCCAGTTCATTCTCCATTACGCCGCCTCTATCCATGAATGAGGGGTTTGTTTGGTTTTTCCTCTAGCCTTCCTCTGTGCACTGGTAGCCCGGGGTTTTGCTCTCCGTTTCCTGGACACGCGGCTGGTTTTTTTCACCTTAACCTCGCAGAGGAAATGATGTCTGACTGGGAGAGATGGGGCAGGAACGACAAACTAATATATGCTACCTCTGAACCCGGCTTAGGCGTGCACTGCAAACCATTTTGGTCCCAACATGCCATGGCTGGTGCCAAAATTTGGTTTCCACTGCCTCCTAACCACAGCACAAAGAGTCCTCATAAATGTCTGTGGTTGTTTCAGTGAGATATTGAATAACTGATATTGGAGTATTATTGAACTTGTGCCTTTTATGTAGGTTCACATGTGCAAAATGCACATTCTGCCAACAATTCAATCCCCTTTAGAAACTATGAAATTCATTCAAAAGGGAACAGCACACTGCGCGGGTTATCATAATGTATTAGAAATAAAGATTACATCCTCCTTGTGTATTATTTTTTACCCGTATTGGTTTTCACTGTAAACTGGTGTGGTGCTCCAGCTTCCATCCTCGCCTTGACATCCCTCGAAACACACCGCAGTTCCACTGCTCTTCATTTTCCTCGTAACTCAATACTGGCTTGAATACAAGTACAAACTTTTACACATACAGGTGTGCGCGCACACACACGCACACACACACACACACACACACACACACACACACACACACACACACACACACACACACACACACACACACACACACACAGGGATGCAATACACTCATATACACACACACACACACACACACACACACACACACACACACACACACTGTACCAACAAAGCGGTGTGTGTTTATTCCTTTTTTTTATACAGTTGTCAGAGTCTATCATATCAGCTGAGCTGAGCCTGCATGCCATGGAAAGAGAAAGGAGGGGTCCTTAGCCAAAAAACAAATTAGCAAAGAGACACAGGGGAGGGTTTATGACTATTTACTCAATTTGCTATTGAGCGAGATGAGGGTGGGGGGGGGGCTGAATTCCCCACTTTTTCTCAGAGCACAATGTCATTTCCTGCTGGATATTTGACCGCAAAGCGAGACCGGAGTTGCTGCGGAGAGACACGCTGAAGGGTATGGAGAGAACGAGAGATGTTTTGGCGAGGGGAAAGGGGTGAAAGAGAGGGCTGACCAGAATGTTCTAGTGCTGCCATGGTATGTTGACAATTCTGAAACAGAAAATTGCTTGCTCCAAAGTGGGGGAGGGAGATTTGGAGATAGATGGGCTAGAGTGGGCATTTGTGTAAACTGAGTTGTTTGCATGTATGTGTGCACGTACGGATGGAAACTATATTGTGACATATGGGCACATGTTTACAAAATGAGGAGCTGGAAAGGGGGCCGACTGCATAGCTGAACTTAATCAAAATGGGTTCTGTCCCTGAACAGCATTCGGTGCTGACAGTTCAACTCTAAACTGTGGGTTCAGGCAGCCTGTCAACTGAGGGCCAGCCAGAGATTAGAGCGCACGTAGAGTAAAGCGTGGCAGGGACCGACTCACCTTCTTCTTGCTGCAGTAGATCTGCCATTTCTTCTCATCAGGCAGCGCGAACATGGCCTCCCTGTTCTTATCCGTCAGGTCCAGTTCATCCTGCAACAACAGGGGGAGGCTGTTTTATCCACACAATATTTTCAAACCATTGCACAAACAATTCAATTGAATTTACAATTGGATTACATCAAATTTACATACAGCTTGTCAACAAAAAAATTTAACAATTAAAGCTAAGAGGAGCTTTCATTCAGCGATCCCTGTGTTCAAAAGTGGGAGTTTTTCAGAGCGCAAAATTCCATTTAGAAAACCTCTCATTTCACTGCAGCAGGCTCTGACAGTCTGCCCCGTGCAGTCCTTGTTCTGGTTCTGGCCGCCAATATGACCTGGGCCTCCAGCTGTGTGGTGTCGGTGTTGGCTACAAGCTACGACACTCTGCTCCTGGTCGGAGGAGGAGCCGCTGACGCACCGGAGCTCTCCACCTCCACCATGATTTCATCTAATTTCGCCAGAATCTGACCCGGTGGCACCGATGACAAGCATTAAGAATAACTACATAGAAATAGCCAATCTTCTTGTTGATGGTGTCGTTTACTTACGTAGGTCATATAGAGTTATAAGTATTAAATTGAGACCGTTTCATAACCGGTTAAAAGTAACTTAATAGTGGTCAATCACCATTTAAAGTATTCACTGGGAGACATGAATATGATCGCCCCATCCCGCAGGACACAATCTCACAATCCCTATTGCTTTGTTAAGGGCAGTGAAAGGAACAGCTCCTTCCTATCTCCAGGCCATGGTCAAGCCTTACACCCCCGCCCGACCACTTCGCTCTGCTGCCTCGGGGCGATTGGTTGCCCCGTCGTTCAGAGGTCCTGGCGGCCGATCGACCCGGTCACGGCTGTTTTCTGTCCTGGCCCCACAGTGGTGGAATGAACTTCCCACTGACGTCAGGACAGCAGAGTCGCTGCTCATCTTTCGCTGCAGGCTGAAAACCCACCTCTTCAGGAAGTTCTACCCTGAGCCTTCCACTTAGCACTTATTGTTTTCATACTAGCTTGTTGCACTTATTGTATTCGTACTACTTATAGCACTAACTGTTTTTCTTGTTTCTGCACTGTACTTTGGCTCTGAGTTATGCTCTGCTTCATGCTCTTAGATGCTTGTTTGGAAAAGGAAATGTACTTCTGGTGACTAGTAGTTCTTTTGATTACCAATGTTGAATGCACTTATTGTAAGTCGCTTTGGATAAAAGCGTCTGCTAAATGACTGTAATGTAATGTAAATGTAATGTTATCCCCATGACAATACAGAACAAAACATCTTAGCAGTGACTGCAGATCATTGGATGAGTTGAGTTTACACAGGGACATTTGATTGTCCAACCTTCCCACTGTCTGACCGAGAGCTGGTCCCCGCAGACCACAGAGGGGTGTTTTAATATTCACCCTGCTGCTCTGCTCAATTCTTCAGCTTGGTACAAGGAGCCTCCTGCACCTTTTGAAATGCATATGAGGCCAGGAAATGAGTCTCCGTGTGCCAGTTGGGGAGGAAAAGCAAAGTCTTGGAAAAAAAAGGGATGGATACATTTGGGATGGAGGGGAGGAGAGGGATAGATGAAGGTGACAGAAAGAGAGAAAGAGAAAAAGGGGGCGTTGTGGTTCTGTAAATGGAGCACAAAAAAACAAAAAATAGGGAAGAGGATGAGATGCTGTATAGCGCAAGGGCTTTGTGCTCAAGCTCAAACTAATCTCATCATAATGGTTTTGCTACCATGACGTCAGCCAGAAATTCCAGGCCTCCTGGGCCCCCCAAAGTGAAGATGGCTACCAGTGCCAGTAGATAAAGCCGGCCAGTAGATTTAATAGAGTTTGTTTTCATCCATTCAGCTGGACGGGGTAGGCTGAGGTGGCCCGCATTCCAAGTATCCGACACTATGAAGGATGACATCATCTCTCACCCAGTCCTTTCAGTGGGATAACCAGCAGCACCATTATTGTGGCTTTGGCAAAAAGAGGGAAAAATCTGAAGGGTGTGAACTTCAAGGGGGTCTAATGCAGATAGAAACCACAAAGAAGCTTTAGAATCTTTGGTCAAAGCCTTTTTCATCTTGGCAACGTGAATTCAATGATGTATTGTGACTCACACCCGGAGTTCATATATTACCTGCTACGATAAATGCATGCTGCGGTTACTCGTGGCTCTGTGTGCTCTTGAGTGTCAAGCAGAAAACTAGCCGTCTTGTGGCGGCTAAACATCTAACCCCGTCTCTCTGTCCTTCAATCTTTGGGCTTTGGGTTGGGACTGCGATCCTCTCTCCGGATCCTCGGGCTTAGAAACGGATGGCGAGAAGCCAGATAGTCTCTGGCACTTTGCCTGGTCGCTGGGTCAAAGCCCTGCTGTCCAAGCTGCTGCTGTTTGGAGGAGGTGATACTTGAAGCTGGTGGGGAAATCAGTGAGAATGAGATTTGAACCAGAAGGGAGCTGAGCCCAGCAACTGATCTGCCTGCTCCTTCTTGCTCTCTCCATCTACTCCTCAGGCCTCTCAGCTCATCCCCAGCTCCCCCAACCCGAGTGGGTGGGGGCTGGTACTGTAAGCTTCCCAAGAAAGTATTTATCAAGAATTCCATTTAGAAATAGATATATGATTACATAAGGCCTTCACATAAGATTACGATGTAGGAATAGGATAATGAACGGGGAAACAGGAAAGGAGTGGCAGGGTGGGCTGAGGGCTAATGTATCTGGAGATTTTGAAATGAGAACTGCATGTTTTATTTAGTTCCTGCTATGCAGAAGTGGTACCAGTCTGCATTTGAGTCAGAAAAATAGAGAGATGGAGTTGAGGATGAGGACATCGGCTGGGTAGAGGAATGGTCATGTCATGTCACGCCAACAAGAGGACTTTTCTTTCCAGTTCTGCATTTTTTCACCATTTCTTTTTCCACCTCTACCGCCGGAACGTCTTGGAAACTACATCTGCGTCACACATCCTCTCCTCATGGCCCAAAAAGAGTAACACCCAAAAAAACAGCAAGGCCGTCTCTCAATCTTCCAAAACAAAACTGAACCACCTTCTCTTGATGTGCCCCAGCCTTCCTTCGCCAGCACGTTCCAGTTGGGAATTCACATAAACCAAAAACTAATATTGTAACACCTGCTGCCCAAGAGGGAAAGTTATGCATACCTAAGGTTTCTCAACCTCTTCTTTCATATTTCCTCCACAGCTGCCTATTGAATAATGTTACAAATTAAAAAAGGGTGTTGCGGTTTTGAGCTTTGACTGCCTTGTCCGTTGCAGACTGACTGACCTGCCGTGTCATTCAAAATTGTTCTTAAGTTTCTCAAGACTGGTGGGCTGCCCGCATGAGCTGAGCGTGACTTTGTGCCAACTCACATCTTTCCATGGACTGTGTAAGAAAAAGCAACGAGTCTAAAGCTAATTTTGCATTCTGTCTCAACTATAGACTGTAGATAACAAAGTTAACCTAGTCCCCAATTGGTTTGGGGACTTTAGTTTTAAAGCCTCGAGTTTGGCATTTTTTATAACCAGAAGTGACACAAGAGGGTGGAGCAAATTATAATCAAATGCTAAATAAGAAATTTTTTAGCCAACAATCAACTTTCATGAACTGAAAACACACTGTGAAAGGGTTGAATTTATAAGATGGAAACATGGTCAACTACCAGACCGTACAATGCCGTGGTAGTGACCTGTCAATCATTAGGTAGCCCCGCCCTAAAGCATACCCTGCTTTATGGTCTATCTGACTCTAAATGGACCATAATTTACTAAACAAACATCATGCTGTATTGAAGATTGAAACTAGAGATTGAGACCATAAACTCATGTTTACTGAGGGAATAAATCAAGAGAGAAGTAGAGTCATTTTATGAAAGACTTCTATACAACCAGATTTGTATTTGCAACCAAAGGAGTCGCCCCAATGGCCAACAGAAAAATGCATGTCTTAGTATTTGACGCCATGACACATTTTTGGAGGTGTTGTTATGAGAGCCAGGCTAGCCTTTTTGTCTTTGTCTCCAGTCTTTATGCTAAGCTAGGCTAAACACTGCCAGACACCTGCCATCTCACTCTTGAAATGAGTGCGTTTCCCAAAATGCTTGGCAGATCTTCTAAATGCTAACATTTCAGAGCAGGAATCACTCGGAGATCTTAGGAGGTAAAGATGAGCATACTCATCCCCCCCCCCCCCCCCCGCCCCCCGGGATTGTGACAATGATGATATCTTAGCACATTTGCCACCATTCAAGGCTTATTTATATAAATTAATTTGTATGACATGACATGAGTCGGATGATACAGCATGGTATACTCAGGGAGATTTATAGTACTTATCTACACCATATGGAAAGAGTGTGAAGAAAGAGAATGTGCTGAGTCGCAATGACTCATGGGAGTTAAGTCAGAGCAGAGTGGGGAAACCTAAATACCTGCTTCTGTTGTAGAGACAGAGATGAACTACAGGAGTGGAGGCAGAAGGGGTACAAAGCAGAGTGGAGAGGTGCAAAAGTGTAGGTGTGTGCATTTGACATAAACATGTAAGCGAGGCAAACTAATACCGAAATGTGAGAGAAACTAAATATACAAGAGGAAGAGGGGTCAGCGAGTAAGTAGATGTGAGTGACTATCGGAGGAGTGGAAGTGTCCCTGTGACAACTGATTGAGAATGTGTGAGGGTCCACCTAAATGGGAAATGCGTGTGGTCCAAAGAATGACATCCTTTTCTTACACATGTGCGTCCATGAAGTGGCATTTCCCTGAGTGCACACGAATGTCTTTACCTCATGTGAAGTCTTACAGTACAGTCTGAAAGTGTCTGTCTGGCGTAGTGCTGACACACAAACACACGTACATGCACACACACACACACACACACACACACACACACACACACACTGTGTGTATATATATATATATATATATATATATATATATATATATATATATATATCCTGCAGCAGTCTCTGGGCGAGACAGGAAGGCAGAAGAAAGACAAGCAAGATGGCAGGAAGTCATATGAGGCCTCCGGGGAACCCACAGGAAGCTGTAGTTGCCATTATTGACCCAGACGAGTTTCAGTGAGTTTGTGTGTGTGTGTGTGTGTGTGTGTGTGTGTGTGTGTGTGTGTGTGTGTGTGTGTGTGTGTGCGCTACACTAGGCCCAGCCTCACAGGTCAAAAACTGAATCATTTACCACAACC
Source organism: Cebidichthys violaceus (assembly GCF_023349555.1). Lineage (NCBI taxonomy): Eukaryota > Metazoa > Chordata > Actinopteri > Perciformes > Stichaeidae > Cebidichthys > Cebidichthys violaceus. The sequence continues at coordinate 8,189,592 of NW_027176395.1, read as the reverse complement.
AAGAAAAGGTCAAAGGTCAACCAAGAATGGAATTAGCCGTTCCTGCCCCATACCAAATGCGCGCGCGCGCACACACACACACACACACACACACACACACACACACACACACACACACACACACACACACACACCACTTTCAGATGAGTCATAGTATCCTCTCTTTGCTGAGTCAGTCACTACTGCCTCTCCCTTCGTCCAAACAAGGCTTGACCACTTCAATGATAAGGCCGGCTCAGGGCAGTGAGAGCTGGCTTCACAACAGAAGTAGGAAGAGAACATTAGAAATGGGAAGCCGGTTGGACAAGCGCAAAGAAAGGAGGGAAGGAAATGGAAAGGAAAGGAAAGATGGCGCATCCCAGGGCGTAAGCTGTGGAGGAAACTCGCTCGCCACAGCTCGAAGGGTGGAGAACATTTCCATTCCCTCCCATTACCCATTTTTGATTGGCGTCCGGCTCAAAAGTCACACCGGAGGGAACATTAGGAAAGGATTTATGTTTGAAATAGACCGGTTTGGACTGTGTTTGGGAGTGGACGCTATTAAAAGGTTGTGGCGCACAGATGCAGCGCCCGACGCTGGACAGCTGGAACGCTGCCCAGAGTGGTTGGATTAAAACTGTCCCAAATTACGAGACGGAGAAAAAAAAGAATGAGGCTCCCACACAGGGAACACTTTTTCAGATAGAAAAAGAGGGCAGAGAGAACACGCACTAATCTGACGTCTGCCTGCTCTGTGCCTGCCAGATGTTGGCCAACTAGACCTGATTCAGTTGCGCCAGTTTGGCTAGATATACTGTACATTATATCTTTGCTCCTCTCAACACACAGATGGGTGAAAGGTATTTTTTAAATCAGTATTTACTTGTCTCTTTTTTTTAAACTTTACTCTGCAGTGCTTCACTGGGACTGCGTAGCTGCGTTGATTGCGCATGCGTTGACACATTGCGACCATATGCCGACCGTTCAACGGGAAGCGCAATGCCTTCATAGCCATCAGCTGAAACTTGGAAATGCACGTCTAGTTGTCCCCAAACAACCTCACACTTCCTTCTTTTTGAAGAACCGAACTGCCACCTGTGAGACGTGTGTCCAAAACTGCTGAGCAAGATCGTTCTCAACCACCTAAATATGAGAGCAATATCACATTTGGGGGTAATATGTTATTGCCTTGACAAAGCAAAAATAAAGCTGTCCCTGTTCTTGAAGCACTGCCAAACTTCACACATGGCCTATATATCAACTATGCGTGCAAGCCTTGAAACGCTGGTGGAAAGAAACTGTTTAAAACACACTCAAATCCCCCCAAAAACAAACCCAGAACAGCGGCACATTTGCTATCAGGAATTTCTACAGCCAGCTGCAAATGTGTAGTTTAATTGATGCGATCCATTAGCTCCTCTGATGTGGCCTTTGTTTGTTGTGTCCAAATCAGTGGCAATTGCTTCCAGGTTAAATTGCAGTGGGTTGTCAAGTTCAGTTGTTGGCACAGGAGGCTTTCATATGGGTCTATGGGGGACTTGGAAGCAGGTTTAAAACTTTCTCCAGGATGAGTTGTTGCACATTTGGCAGAGGAGAGGGAGTGTTTACACAAGGGAACCAAAGATGGATCCCACACATGCTTATTCTGTCATTTTAGTTTTGTCAGGTACACACCAAGGACAATAACTCATTTCTTTTGCTCCATTACTTATTCTATACTCATGTATTTTGCATGAAGAAGTTGCAGAGAAGTTAGTAGAGGTTGCTCAAAGGTTAAACATTTGAGAATGCTTCTGATGTTTAGGTATGATGCAGCAGAGAGTTGAAAGCAGGTGAGGAAAACCGCGGTTTTGAGATATCAGGACATGCTGACATGGCTTAATATTACAATCATACAATCATGGCACAATGGACGAGTTAAGGATTTAAACTGAGTGTGCACTGTGCAGTCTCTAGTGGAGGACCCCATTATGGAGGAGAGGACAAATGGAGGCGGTTTACTCCTCCGTTTGGCCCAGATCTGTCGCTCCCACTCCAGAGGCTCCATTGAGTCTCACTCGCCTCCTCGGGAAAGGCTTTCATAACAATAATCCTGTCTCCTGTTGCCATGGAAACGCATTATGTTATGTTATTCTCTATTTTACTTTATTTCCTCCCCCTGTAGCACAGTTCCTCACCTCGCTACATTGGCTCTTCATGTCAGTGCTGTGTCCAGACAGAGTGACTGCTCAAGGTCTGGTTGTACTGATTTTTGGACGGCTGGTCAAACGTATCAGCATGTCGGCTGCTGGATCGGTAAAACAGAAGTGGGGGACCAACAGCTTGGCCAGATGATCATAGCAGTTTGTGCAATGCCCAGCCAATCAAATCAGACATTAATCAAACTGTCATGGTGATGATCTAACTTAAATATCGCCAGGCGCATTTCCTCTGCGTTGGCACTAGGTAGGCTTAAGGCTCGGGGGAACTTTCGCACACACCACAGCTTGGACCGATACTGGGGTTGCGATTCAATAAGTAAGTAAACAAGCATGGTGATATATCAAGATTTTATAAATCCAATATTTATTTAAATTAAAAACTGCCATAGTATAAAGAACACAATGTCATGTGCCTTAAATGTGACTTTAAAAAAAAGAGTTTACTTTTTATGCACTCAGAACAGTGGAACTGTAACATCCAACATAATATAACTACTTTCTGTGCAATCTCAGCCATGTAAACTGTTCATTCAAAAGCATGTGAGAACCTATACAGTATCCAAAATCATATGATACTCCAGTGTATTGATATTTTCTTACACCTCTAATTATTAGGGGGTGCCATCACAAAATATATAAAATGTGTGTTCTTTTGGTTTCAGAGATTCTTCCTCAAAGGAGAGCACATGAAGTGATTTACATAGTGGATATGATTGCTGTAGCACACACAAAGAGATTCATCTGTGAGTGCTACATTCAATGCTGAAAAGTAAAGACAAGATGAACCATAGCCTAACACAGACACAACCCCAGAGACAAAACATCTGAGTGACACCACAGGTGTGGCCCTCCAACAACCATCTGAAGATTAATCTATTCACAACATGTGGAAGGGCCCAGATCCAATGACAAAAAGCCAAATCGGTGTTCTCTCCTGGGTCGAAAAAAACTGCAAGTCAAGAGGTTTGAAAATCGCAGATGGACCTGTCTGCTTCTGGGTTCTTCTCCAGCTCGTGCATCGGTCAGCTTCATCACATGCTCAGACAACCTGTTAGTTCTCCAGAAGTAAGCTTTAGTTATTGTAAAGCTGGGGGGGGCATTCAATCATGATTGAGGGGATCAATGTCTTGATTGCAACAATCCTAACTTTTAATTTTCTCTAATCAAACCAATAAATACAAGGCTACTGAGGTTTAAGGGCTTGTGCAATACCAGGGATTATAATGGAGCCTAAACAGCAAATATCGGATCAAGCCAGGTCAATTAGCAGGAAAGACGGAGAAAGGATCCCTAGTGGAAAAACATCTGCCTTGATAATAGCCAATAATTTCCTATCCCAAATGGAATTTCACTTAATCTCCTGAATTGATAATGACGGTTGGAGGAGTGATATATCCTGCAGACAGTGAAGTTTAGCACTCCTAAAGACTAAGCGGCAGAAACTGCCCTGTAGCCTTACTGCTGAACACATCGTTGAGAGAGGGAGAAGAAGACAGAGGAAGAAAAAACTCAGAGGTCGAGGGGGCATGGCAGAGGCGGCGAGATGGACCCAAACAGTAACGGAGCGGACAAAGAGACAGAAACAGAAAAGCCCTGTTCTTCCACGCCAGATACAGCTCACATGGCAGCTGAAAACCACAGCAGACTCCTCCATTCTGACAGCTGTGCCCTGATCCCTCTCCGCACCATGGGTATATGCCAAAACAGCCATGCCAGTCTGGCACCAGTACAGAGGGACCAGCAACCTCTGCCAACAAGTGTGATCTGTGCACGAGATGGGAACTGTCGCACAAGGGCGGGCTGCTGTGTAGTGGAAAGGATGAACTTCTGAATTTGTGGAATGAGGTTGGGGCGGGGCCTCATCCAACCATCAAGACACACTCCACAAGACCCAATTCTCTTCCAATTCCCGTCTCCTAATCCTGTTTGGTCAGGATAATGAACAACACGCAAGGGAAGGGAAAAGAATTGGACTGCTCGGCAGTAGGAAAAAGAACATTCCAGGATTTACATTGTTGTTTTGGGCCAACTTCATATATTTGACTTGTGTTTTCACTTTAATGAGCAGCATTTCTTTATGGTGACTCATTTTGGAGATTGCTCAAAAGTGCAGCATCCAAAACAGCACAAGACTGCATCACAATAAAGTTGAACGTTCTCATAAAACAGCTACTTTCTCTATACTAACCACAAAGTTTGCTGCCATTAGTTCTGATCCTACAGAAGGCATTATCAAAAATATCCTAACAAACAGGCAGTTAGTTTACATGTAAGACATACTGTTAGACTGACTCATTTATTATGCACCCCACGAAACCACTTGGGTCGTATTACAGTAGTATTCAATTGTTCACTTAGAGGGACTCTGCTCCACTATTAAAACCACTTAAGGGATGATGAATCCAAGGGCGTTATCATACCTATAGTTTGTTTGCTCTGGGCTAAATCAGGGACCAATTTGTCATGATGTTGCATATTGCCTCAAGTTTGGTTTTTGGACACACGGCAGAATTTACAAGCCCACCAAAATGGGTGACGTATGAGGAAGCTGCATCACATTGCTCAGAATTTAGATTAAGGAAAACATATGGAAATAAATAGACTCCTGTTTCAGAAATAATAAAGAAGGGACAACTACACAGGTGGATCTTGGCCACAGTCATTGTTCATTACATAATTTGCATTGATCACCTAAGGCCAACGATACCGTTTGATGATGGGGCACGGCTGCGCCTGGAAAATAATGTGTTGATGTAGTAGTCGCCATAGGTGCATCTGAAGTAAGCGTGCATGCATTCCCATAGCGCAAAGCGCAGCTCACTGTGGTAGCTGGTTTAATCCAAAGAAGGCGCAGTGCTTCCTCCAGTTGGATCAGATAGAGGTTGAATCATGTTATTACCACAAATGAATAGTACCAAACCAAACCAAAGTTAATTTGTAACTCTGGTGCACACCAAAACAACCAGACCGAGACCATGTTGAAGAGGTAGTCCTGGTCCACTTGTTTTGGTCCACACCTGAGTGCGATTGCTGTGTTCACAAGTGCCCAAAAGAACACCACCAAAGGAGGTAAACTCTCCAGGGTTCAATTAAACTGAACTAAACAAAGCAGGTGTGAAAACGCCCTAAACCTCAAATATATAATACACGCCCTTACCACCGGTCTAAGAGGTCTATGTTAAGACTTCAGCCAAAATCTAGGCCTAACTGGTTAGATCTGTTAGGCGCAAGCATTTGCTTTGAGTGACATTCTGAGAAATCATTCAACTACCCTGCTCCATCTTTACTCACCACCAGTTCGGAGAAACGTGCATGCAACTCCTCAGCGGGCGGCATGGGGGCACTGAACTCCAGCAGCTGCAGAGGCACGCTGTCCTTGAGGTTGATCTCCGGAGGCTCGCTGCTGCCGAAGCAGCAAAGGAAGCCCAGGCCTGGCCGCGTCCTCTTCCTGGGGGGCATGGTGGCTGTGGTGACACAGGTGGCAGTGATGATCCCGGAACCAGGAAGGTAGAGGAAGGGGCCAAGGGGCAGGGAGGGGGAGTGGAGAGGAGGAGGAGGCTGCTATCTAGGGGGCATGATCTAGAAGAGAGAGAAGAGAGAGAGAAAAGGTTATAGAGACATTATCAATGGAAGCTGGCCTAGGTTTGGTTTCCCCAGTGTCAAAAAGAAGTACTCTCACTGACATGCAATAGATTTGGACAAGCATGTTTAATGTCATAATGCATGACATTTCCACTTGTAAGGTAAATAATTTATCTGATTTTCAATCACAATGTAGCACGACAGAGACTATACTCAGTTCATGAAGGTCTCGTGCTGGTCTACACACACTCACACACAGTATCTGGTCAATGTTTCCTTGGAAAGAAATGGCTTGTAGTGCACAGGAAGTGAAGCAATTTATTTCCGTGCTTGGATTTTCTCAAGACTTTACAGTGCTGGAAATACAGACTAATTAAAAAGAGATCACTGGAAAGCCGAAATGCTTTAGCTACAGGAACCTACAACCACAGCTGACACCACCGTCATGTCTGAAAACCGTTGATTTCATCTATTCTCTTTCAAAATCGTCTTAATTCCATTGACTATGTGCCAGGGCGAGGAGGCAGCATGGGCCGCCATCATATCCTCATCTTGACATCGGTTGCTCTTATGCCTGGACAAAGAAACCTCTTGTCCGTGAGCTACAATGGTGCCTTCGCAGCGTGTGTGTTGTTTGTGCAGCCTTGCACCGAGAGCTGCCCCAGCGGTGCCCTCACTCCTTCAATGGAGCAGACACTGTGTGTATGTGTACGGACGGTCGTGGATGACACCCGCTACAACAGGAACAGGGGACTGAATAGGCCGAGACACCCTGGAGGATTTCCTCAATGCTACGAAAAGGATATGGGTGGTCTTCATACTGTATGAATAATGCACTCTTTACACCATATTATGTCCTATCAACCACATTCTTACTTACACAATGTGAGCACATACCCACAGCCGACTCGCAGAGTTGCCAAAGCTGTTCTTTATCCAGCAGTTTACTGCATTTGTGAATGAATGGACCTCAAGTCTGTTATGCAAATACACCGTCATGCAAATCCAGCAGAAATAGTTGACCAAGAAAATCAATTTTGGAGCTATTTATGTGAAATACTATTAAAACAATTCCAGGAAGTTGCCATCAAGAGCACGGAACCAACAGCAACGAAAGCAAATATTTTAAAAAGGCAAATAAATCCATTCCTCTCCCAAATGTTTTTATTGATATTTATACATAACCAAACAAGCATTTAGTAATGGCTAGAGCTTTTCACCCGTCTGTTTAATACGGCAGTGAAAGTTTATGACTTCTGTTTCCATGAGAAGCCACAATCTACTACATCTCGACCGAGCACGACTCTCCGCCATCGCTCTTTCTCACACATTCGTTCAGCGTAGGAGTTCTCCCTGCACAGTTTATAAATAGCTGGATGGTAAATTCTTTATGAATGCGCTGGGCCCTCGACAGGAGCTTAAGGGGGGGGGGGGGGGGGGGGGGGGGGGGGGACACGACACATACCACGTTTCCATTTTGCCCCTTCGTCGTTTGCTCACTTGCTTTTTCCGCCTCCTTGAATCTGCCATCCCTCTCTCGGGCAGCAGGGTTGTGCACAGATACAAATGAAAACTGGAGGCTATTTAAATGAAAAGCAACAAAAAGTTTTTCTTTGGCTTGTTCGAACATAGAAATGCCTGTGGAGTGTGCAGCCATCACTGGGCTTATTTTATTTACTGTATCTTAAATTATTCTGTATAATCACCTTCAAACATGTTTCATAGTCATTGCATCAGTGTGCCAATTATAGCACGTGTGGCATCTTGCACCAGCGTGAGTGTTATGACGACCAAGGTGACAATCCCTGAACCCCCCTTCCCAAATCAGGGAGGGATTAATCTGCTTCAGGGCTCCAGACAAAAATGAGCGTAGGACCCCTACTGATCCCCTGCTCCTCCTATTCCCAGTGCATAATGTAGGTGCCCCGTTACCCATGCAGAGCACCAGAAACTGCATCAGAAAAATCTTCATTTGATGAAATACTTGTGTATTTGTGCAAACAGAGTATTAACTAAAATAATAAAAAGGTATTAACACTACATTTTTAAACCAACAGTGTTGGAGGGATTACTTAGAAAAGGTTACGTTAGGTAAAACATTCTTTGTTGTTTTGCTGGCTAGCCAGCTAGCGATAGCTACATCGTTTCACTGAAATATCTACCTAGCAATCTAGTGCTAGCAAAATTTGAACACATTCTGTGATTCAGTCCCAAAAATGTAATAAACTCTTCTAAAACATCTATGTGTTTCTACTAGATAAAATAGATTAAAAAAAAAGTAGTAGCTAGGGATGAGCATGAGAAACAAGTACTCAGGTACTCAATTTGAACGCCAGTATTTTTTCAATGTAACGTTATGACGCATTTGTAAAATGAGTAAATTTAGGTCAAACTTGTAGTTTCTGTTGTATATTTCTGTCACGCTGGTTGTTGCCGACGTAGTAAACAGCCGTGGCCTGTCCACTCCTCCCGTGTGACTGAAAGCAGTTAACGTGAGTTAGCATTACGCTGTTAGCCAGCACTATTCAGCATCACTTCACCAGCTGTGTGTCTCAAATACTCACTGCCTTGACAACCCAGCTGTGTACGGACGTTAATGTCGAACTAGTGATTCTTGTTTTTTCTCTATTTTAGGCTGCTCTTCATAATTCAGTTTGTTTGCTTGCTTCCATGGCTGCAGCACACCGTTTGTGTGCTAATTTGTTTCATATGTGGCAATCATGGCTGTCAAAATGGCCATTGTGCGAATGTCACACAGGCCTGAACAAAACCAGACATTACGCACCGGAATGGAAATTTATGGAAAATATTATGGTTGTAGCATTCATTGTTGCCAGTATTTAAATTTTTTCTTACTGTCTGATGGTATATCATGGTCAGTTTATGATTCAATAAATTACATTACATATTGTTCCTTTAAAACAATACTCACTTGCCCAAGCCATTTTTGGTCGCTGTAATTCCTGTCCATACTGTCTGTGAAGAGACCGCAGTTAAACACTAATGAAAGAGACTATAGACAAAATCCTTAGTCCTCGTTGTGGTCAAAAATGCAGCTAAAGCTAACATTAAACTTCAGCAGTCTGAGTAGGAAAAATGAAGACGATATCAAGTAACAATTAAGTCCTTTTAGTACAAAAATTCCATCTGTTAATCCCCCGACTGAATTTTGTGACTAAAATAACTAACTTTGAACATTCCTGATTTACTTGGCTAACTCAGATTGCTAAAAAACCCTCATATTAGCTTTGGCTGAATATAGGAATGCATTTTTGCTTAGTACAGGGACTGTAAATCTTGTTCCCCAGCTCTTACATTGGAATTATTTTAAGAAGGCCAGAGTGGACATGAGGGACAACTTCATCAAATGCAAAATGCACCAAAACCAAAAATGCACATGCAAGTATACCGTACCAAACAATTTTGCACTTTTAGTGACATAATTAAATAATAAAACAGAGACCGTGCTAATAATTTAAATTTAACTGTCACAAGGTATTGTGCACAGTAAGTTGCAGAGATGCCACGCTAACCTATATTAAACCAGATGTGGCTGAAGCATGGCATGCTGATCACAAATGAATGTAAAGAGGAGCATTCATTGGGTCAGTGGGGAAAAAGGAAATGGTGATGATGACAGTAAGAAGCCCATTTCAAGATGGTAAGTTATGGAGATTATTTTCCATGCATTTACACTTGAAAAAGCTCTTCCTATGACGGTCAGTGACTGCTTTTCATCATTTTTATTACTTTAAGATAGTGTATGAGCTGCTGCCAAATCTTTACGGTGGTGATTTAGTATTGACGCTGTGGACAGCTGGTGGAGCCTAATGGAACAGAGGCCGCTCTATGGGGATTTTAAAGCCATTCAGCACAAAAACGCACAACCTAAACCTGCTGTCCAGTCTCTCTCTCTCTCTCTCTCTCTCTCTCTCTCTCTCTCTCTCTCTCTCTCTCTCTCTCTCTCTCTCTCTCTCTCTCTCTCTCTCTCTCTCTGTGTGTGTATGTGTGTGCGCTTCTATCTTCACTCTTCCACACGTGCGGCCAGTCCTCAATCAACACCAGTTCTGCTGGCTGTCTTCCAGCCCTTGCCCAGGGGAAACAGACCAAGGAATCCAAACACGCACACACAGAAATACTGTACTGTATACTGTAAATAAATAGACGGTAGGCCTTTGTCATCCTCTGTATGGTGTAGTCACCACACAAACACCAATCCAAATTGACCATGTCCACTGCCATATGTGCCCTGACAGAGCCTCTCTTATGCCCCAGCTTTTCGTTCGACCCCTTCCTCCCTCCCCCTCTGACTCGCTGTCACCTCCCATTACTTCTCTCTTTTGAGGGCGAATGGAGTGACAATTCCCTCCATCAACCCCCCTCTGACAGTAACATCTGTCATTTTTTCCTCGCCATTTCTTGCATGTCCTCCTGCCAGCCCTAATCCCACACATCCTACTCTTCTGTTCCTTTGCTTCTCTGCGCTCATGCTTTCGGCTAGCGATAGCCGGGTGCAGTGACTGTGTGCTGCTATTTCCCAAAATCTTTTTGTCGCAAAGAGCTCACGATTTAGTCTAAATGTGAATGTGCAATGAAAAGCTACAGCCATATCTGGCAACTATAGCCCAAAATGTTACACAGAAGAAGCACTGGGCAGATGGATGAACTGTTGTTTCTCCGTAGGACACTTTTGCCGTGCGCTCCATCATACTTGAGCCTTCCTTTCTGTCATTCCTTCTCTGGTCTCTTTTGTGTCAGCGAGCTGTCGCACATCGGATGCTCACAACGTGAAAAACTGCACACACACATTTCCTTGCTTTTCCCCCTGCTCATCACCGGGAAGCAGATGTATGCATGGCCATTTTACAAGTCACAGGAAGAGGAAGCTGTCACAGAGTGAAAGCCCGTGGATCTCTGCGGGCTGGTGCTAATTAAAAAACATCTGTGTGTTTCAGAGCAGGAGGTGCAGGAAGAGGCGCGTAGAGGTTTGTCACTGCTAACTGCTCATCGACGAGAATTTAGGTGCACGCCTGCAGAAAAGCAAGAGAACGTGGGACACATTTCGCCAAATTCCCTGCACGCATGCTTCTGCAACAAACGCATTGTTTGTGCACAGCCATGCAGTCGCGTGTTCGCACGTTTTAAAAAGTCAGACACACCCACTCATTCGGATGCAAGCGCGCGCACACATGCGGTATTTACATACTCGGAGAAGCTCAGAAGCAGAGAGGATAGGCTGCTGGCTGCTGTGTGTTAGAAGAGTCTGGAGGGCGGCGGAGCGGAGAGAGGGAGACAGAGAGATGAAGGAGATGAGGGAGGGAGGCAGGGATAAAGGGATATACTGCTGCCACTTCTCATTCAGCGCACTACCTCATCACCTCATCCCCAGCGCCGGGAAGTAGGTCAGTGGAGGAGGAGGAGGAAGATGAGGAGGAAGAGGGGGCGGCAGTGAGGAGGGAAGGGCTGCTGCTGCTTCTGCTGTGTGATCGTGTTCGTGTTTGACGAGATTCAGAAGTAGAGGTGTATATCTTATATTTAGTGCCAAATTAAATGAAGCCCGATACAAATCCAGCTCCTGTTGATTCCATCCCTCCTTGGACCCAATTCCAAAGAGCTGCATCATTCACCCACTCTGCACATTCCCCTCCTCACGCTGCAGCTTCACCAGTGTGCTTCTGCATCGAAATGCATCATGCTCACCATCACCCTCTTGTCTTTTCTTCCCACCTCACACCCCAGTACCTCTAACTGCCCCTCACTTTCAAAATAAGGATGAGCCCTTGTCACCTTCTTTGTAATACATGGGTGGATGAATGGATTCCGATCTAGCTCTTTTCACCCACTGATGCCAAGCAATTAAAGAGAGGCAAAGAAAATATGACAAGAGTGATGTGGCAGGAAATACAAGAAGCAGCAATAAAACGGTTTGAAACAAAAAACAAGTAGAATAGGTGAAAAAGGCATGGCCAAGAAAGAGCTAGATTATTTTAAAGAGGCGCTGAATAAAAAATCAGAAGGAAGCCTGTGGCGCACTTTTCTTTTCTTCACACACACACATTGTTTCTGGGTCCCACAAATGAGGACCATTCCTCCCGGGGTGCTAGGCCTGGCGGAGGATGGTGCAGTCAGGGTTACATAAGCACCCAGCACCAGAGATGGCGGCGCAGTGCCACGCTGGCACAGACACGAACAAGGCTATAAAATGCAGTGCAGATTAAGAGATTGGCATTGTTTTGGCAAACTGTTGGCATGCAGCTGGCGAGAGGAGTGCACGTCTGACAGAGCCAATATCAGTGTTGGATGTCAGAAAAGCACCGAGCAACTAGAATCCCCTACGGTTTCAGTCCTGGTTGATCTGGTGGCACATTGATGTAACATTGAAAACTATTGCATAAAGACAATTTCGCCATGTAAATCCAAGGAATGGCTATTGTCAAAGAAATTCCAGAAGTAAATACAGCATGATCATAGGATGAGGTTTGATTAAAGTTGTTCTGATACCAGTATCGTTAATGCCTCCGATTCAGCCTAAGATGCTGGATCAGGTATCAGCTAGTACGCAAGCCTACGCACCGATCGTATATCAGGTTGCCAAAACTGATGATGGAAGTACCTAACGAGTGAGCCACCTCACTTCTTTCTCATCTCAGTTGAGAGTTGCACATGTGTCTCAGCAGTGATCGGGCAAGTGCTAGCGGAGAGTGTAACGTTAGCCAGAGTGAGCAAAATGTCAGCAATTTGGCAATAATGTGCACTGAAAAAAAATGTCGAACTAGATAACAAAAGGAAGTTCAATGAAATGAATTCTCTGTATGCAACGCACAGGTATCGGAGAATCCCAAGGTTTGAAACAAAGCAATTGTGAGGATAATGACCTAACCCAGAGGTCTTCAACAGGGGGTCCAGGACCCCTAGGGGGTCCGTGAAATTTTTGGTTGATTAGACAATTTTTTTTTAATTTTTCTTTTTAACAAACATGAATCTGTCCATTATTTTAATAGTTTAGTATTGTATGCAAGATAACAGGTATGTTTATGCACAGCAGTGGCACTAATAGGCCATCACTCATTTTTGTTTCCACATTTTTGTTTAAAATAAAAACGTCAATTTGAATAGCTTGTATGCATGATTATCATACAAGGTATGTTTCTAAATGGCAGTGGCATGGCCACCCTACTCACTGTACCTTGCACATGTTTAAAATAAAAACATGAATATATGAACCCGTGAATTATTTGAATAGTACAATAACAAGGTATGTTTATACATGGCACTAGGCCCAGTTTAATATAAAACACATATTTATACAATATACTGTATATAGTAGGGGGTCCCTGCTCCATCTCTCTATCAGTTTGGGGGTCCTTGGCCTGAAAAACGTTGAAAACCCCTGATCTAACGTTTAAACATCCCATAATTTCTCCCTTAAATTGGTACGGGCACATGCAGCAGATGACAAATCACAATGTCAAACCACAAAGGATTTCTGATGTCCTGACACAGGATGCCAACATGGAGGGACACCAATGTGTCCACACACACACCAAACACACACCAAAAAGGTCTTAATGGGGTTGTGTTGGGACAGGTCAGCATGTCCTTTTATTAGTGGGCGGTCATGGCTGTGCACTGGTGTGTGGAAATTGCATGTGGAAGTGAACCTCTCACACAATAATTTGACATGAAGTAGCTATTCAACCCAGCCATTGGACACTTTGAAAATCTGCCACTCTTTGGGTGCTGTTGCCCCAGACGTGTCCTCTCCAACATGCCCTACCCTCCCTTTCTGCTGTCTGCCTGTCTGTCCAATGACTAATGGACCTATCCTTCAATCCCCCCCCCCCCCCCCCCCTTCCTCCAAGGCCACAGGCTGCAAGCCTAATCACCTGGGACACTGAAAACGCATTCTCCCATGAACCCCATTGGATCTGTGGCCCACCCACAGTTGCTGCATCAGGCCTTGGGGAAGCCATGTACACATCATACATCTTAGCCTGTTTGGGTCAGAGGCCGCACTGCAGTAGTAATAAGTTACATTTAGTGCAGCATACAGTACAGTCAAGCATTCCCACATACAGACATATAAACACACATTTTAGTTTGCTCTGTATCACGCCAATCAAAGAGATGTTATTCATGCATCACTTCCTCATTTACACAGGTTAAGCACCACGGGTGGTCACTTTACAAGATGTGTGTAAAGTAATGTGATTGATCCTGAAACAGCTGTCATGACTAATAGAGAAGATCCATCAATGATCAAATGAATGTAAACACAACACATGCACTGCACACTACACACATTGCGACTTGCATTCCTGAGATGTGACATCACCCATCTATCCCAGTGCAGGTCTCCGTGGTTGTTAGCAAATTTCAGTCTCAACTGACAAATGACCAGAGCGGACAGAGGAGGTACTGCTGTTATTTCATGGTACATTTGCATGCAATGCATTCCTGCACTCGTCCTGAAAGCACACAGCAGGCCGGTGCTTTCATAAGAGTCTGTGCAGCGAGCGACTTTCTCATTTGGACCTGGACAATGAGCCAGAGGATTTGGTTTGGACATTTCTGCTGGGGCCTGACAGGGTAGGCTAATGCAGGCGGGGATGGTTCTTTTGGTCTGAGCAACTTCAAATTTCCTACCCTAGCTAGGGGGTCCATGTGCATCTGATCTTCAAGGGGACAGCTATTTTTAGCTATGACAGCATGGTCTCTCTCCAAAACATTCTTGGGCCTCTCCGATTGGCACGGCAAACTAATTCAAGAGAATGAGTTTTAGACATGAAGTACGGATTATTTTCGATGTAATTTCTGTCAAGATAATAATATGAAGTAAATGTTTGCTTAAACTGTAAGTACGCTGTTCAAAATACATTACATTACAGTCATTTAGCAGACGCTTTTATCCAAAGCGACTTACAAGAAGTGTATTCAACATAGGTATTCAAGAGAACTACTAGTTACCAGAAGTCATAAGTGCATCTCCTTTCTTAAACAAGCATCTAAGAGCATAAACCAGAGCAAAAGTACAGTGCAGAAACAAACTAATACAATTACAATAAGTGCAACAAACAAATATGAATACAATAAGTGCTAAGTGGAAGGCTCAGGGTAGTACTTATTGAAGAGGTGAGTTTTCAGCCTGCGCCGAAAGATGGGCAGCGACTCTGCTGTCCTGACATTAGTGGGGAGTTCATTCCACCATTGTGGGGCCAGGACAGAAAAAAGCTGTGACAGGGACCTCTGAGCAACGGGGCAACCAATCGCCCCGAGGCAGCAGAGCGAAGTGGTCGGGCGGGGGTGTAGGGCTTGACCATGGCCTGGAGATAGGAAGGAGCTGTTCCTTATAAAATAAGTAGTATATCGACTTATTGTACTATAAATGGATCTCAATCCCCTTTACGTTATCAACTCATTGTTCAATATATGGTCATGACCTCGATCATTTTTACGTAATCGACTTAACGTATGCTATACGACATGACCCCAATAATTTTTATGTTACCGGACAATATAAGTGATATGACCTCAAACATTTTTGCTGACCTAGATATTGCCATCTTTTATGTGCGTGTTTGTAAACATAAGAAAAAATGTTTTTACTCAACGTGATGCCAGAATAAACAGCAGAGTTTACCATTTGTGTTATCAAAATCCAAGAGTCCATTTTTCTTTCTTTATTGTTTTGGTTGTGTGGTGTTATTTTATTAAAAATGAGGCTAAAATACAGGGTAGGCAGTTACTGACAACAAAATCATGAGTACCATGCCTCGGCTCCATCCACAGACACTCTCTAGAGATTTAAGGCAGCTACTGACAAGGGCTGTCTGTGCTCTTATGCCTACGTGCAACTTCCAGGAAAAGAACCCAGAATCAGATGATCTGAACCCCACCCTTCCTCCCCTTTCTGCCATTCACTCAGATAGTGGAGGCTGTTAGGATGAGACAGCTGAAAACCTATGCAGCTGTTGGACTGGGAGCTGTGCCTTCAGACGATGTCGCCGGGAAACAACATGACAATGGACTTCAAGCACAGAGTTTCAAACTTGTCTCATGCCTCTAATCACTGTATATATCAAGCTAAAACTATAGCAACAGAACAATGTTAAGTAGGTGTGGTTGAGCCAGTTCCATGGTGCTGTCATACAGTGGAACTTCACTGTGCGTAAATTAAGGAACAAATGAACAAGTCAAAAGTGCCTCGATTCAAATTGACCACAACCGCAATTATTATTAATTACTTTAATAGCTTGTGGTTAATACTGCTGCTTAAATATATCCAGACTGTCTCCAAGGCAAACGCAATCACATTTGGACGGAGAGGCATTTTTCATTTTCTTCTGTTTACAAACAGATCTTGTCAGACAGCCAAAGCAAGGACAGTGTAATTATATGTAACCTCCCCAGGTTTGCAAAGCAGCCACGGATCTTGTGAAGCACATAGATCGTCTCTCGAGGAAAAATGGCAATGACTGAATGTTTTTCATATCTGTCTACCGTCAACTGATATCCCATCACCGTGACCTCAACTGCTACTAACTGGTTATTCTAGAAAAGCTGTCCAAACAGTCTGTGACTTCCATATTGTGTAATCTCTAACTAACCAACCAATTAATTTAATTTAAACAGCCAGATCTCCATCATCACCTATACATGGCAGTCTTTCAACATCCCATTATAAACTTTTAAACTCTCAACTATTTCAATTTGAGAATTCTCTGAGGTCTTATTGGCTTCTAGCCTCATTCAAAACAAACACATAAGCACAGTTGGCTTTAACGGGGCCATGAGGCACAGTAACCCACCTCACCCGTAAAGAGGAAATGCCTCAGTGGTTTACTCTGGAAAAATTGCAGGGGATGGGGGAGGCAATGTTTCCCATCCTCCGGGGATGTCATTAATAGCCATTTCATTTAGCTTGATTCATTTAAAAAAAGGAAAAAGACGTAATTTTTCCAATGTGAGGAACAGACCACATGAAGTACCATGGGGTTGTTACAACTGTGCCTTTAGATTGACTTTTTGCTTTGATCAAAACAAACGTAGCAGTTCCATGCAGCAGTGGAGGGGCCTCGAGTACCCAGCCATGCCCGGTTGCAGTTTGAAGCAAATTATTAGAAACATGTTAAACCCCTATATAGAAGCTGAGAACCACAGATACGAGTTACACGAGCAAAAATCAGAACCTGTGAAGAAGCAGATGGCTTAGAAGAAGTTAACTACGAATTCAACCAGAGTTTGCAGATGCACGTTTTGGAGGCCTGACGGGACAAAAAGCCCTTTTTTGTGAGACAGCTATCAAGGCTTCAACTTGTGTTGCAGTAACTGTATTCAGATGGTCATCCACATGTTGCACAAGGAAAGTCCACCAGTTGCTGTGTGGGACTCTTAACAACGCAGATGTTATGTTGGCTCAGGAAGAAGGTCGTATCAAGGGGGGTAGACTTTCATCAGAAGCACAGGCCCACTGCTGACCCACTTCTCTTCTGGCTGACGGGCACATCTCCGCGAGTCACATCTCTGCTCATCAAATAGACCGGATCGCTGGGATAACTACGCTATTAATACAGGGAATGAGAAGAAAGTCGGCCACATTCCACAAGCCCAAACATTCCCACATATTAACGGGGCAGGGAATTAAATCCCATACTTGGCATCCCTTTCCCTTGAACACCAGAGTGCTACCCTGCCGTGTCAAATTATTTTCTTATTTTATACGGGGGAAACACCAGAGTCACAAGCTCCGAGTCTAACTAAAGACATGTTATCATACTGTATCGTGTAGAAAAAAATGGCTTGAGTACAAACTCAGAGGTGTTAATCTCAAGAGGAATAGAGATGCTAGACTTCCCGAGATTCCATATTCTTCAAACACCCCAGTGGTGAAAGGGGTAACTTTTGAACAAACTCAGAAAAGACTCACTGTTACATTAGTCACCAATTAACAGGGCTGGGTATTTGTACTCGAAATAACTCTGCACTAATTAGTATCAACATTTCTAATTATTTTTTGTATTTAATGCAAAGTGTTATTGGCCCACTACCACAGCAGCTACAACCCATACAGCCAGGACTGCCTGGCTGCACATGGTTCTGAACACAGATGTCTAAGCCAGCGACTAGAAGCTAACGGTGCTAGTAGCTAACGGCGTTAAAAGTGCAAACAGTTCTAAGAATGGCAACAGTGCTGCCAGAGCTAACAGTGTTTAACCGAATGGTGGGTGTTACTTTTCAGCTTTATTCGGGGGGGGCAGGGTTATCAGTGGCAACCACTGTATGAACTCTGTACAGTGTGCTGACAATTAGCTAGCCAGTGGGACACAAACAAACAGCTTCCATTCACATGATGGGTAATCTATTGGTATCACTTCTAAGGTACTGCTATTGTTACTGGCAATTAAGTTGTCTTTTAAACCATACCAAGCCTTACCAATTAGTTTCCATGCTCACGGCTGCACTCACTAGTTAGCTGAGCAGTTTTAAATAATTTGTTTGTTAGCATGCCACTGTTTGCCTTCTCATACTGTGCACGGTTTGATTATGTCCATCAATGTCGGTGAATGGATTGGGTCAGTCTATATTGTGCATTGTTAAGCTATTAATCTTGCCTGGGTAAGAGGTCAACAGCTGCAGCATAGAGGACTGAGGGCTTCTGGGTAATGTCTGGAATGCTCTTCTGGGACAGTTATAGCTACACATATAGGGAGAGCCCTCCGAAGTGACCAGCACTTCTTTTTTTTTTTTTTTTAAATAGCCTGCGGTAACACTTCACTGAATTGAAGCACTGTAAAGAGGAGATATGCTTACACATCATAAGCCCCAGAAAGTGTGTCACTGGCACAAATACATTCGTGGCATTTGACACACACACACACACACACACACACACACACACACACACACACACACAGTGTGGGGGACTTCCAGTGAAGGAGAGAGAACAACAGCAGCCTTACTACCCTGAGCTTGGTCCCTCAGACACCATAACCACTCTACTGTAAATACAACATGATGATAATCCCTTTCAAAAGATCAGATAGTTGAGTTTAAGCAGCTTTTACAGACCTCATCTCTTTTTCCTCTCTGTCCCTATCGTAATGAGGAGGCCGTTGAGCTGCCAGTCAGCTGCAGGGCTGAAGCGATAAAAAAAGGCAGACCACCATTCACCAACTCTCCCTCGCACTCCCTGTAATCCTGAGAGAGCAGTCCATGCATCCGTAATGGTCGGTAAAATATGAAAAGCCCTGAGAGCGCTGACGGCAGCAGAGTGTGTGAGTACGCGACGTGTGAGTCCTCAACGTGCGTTAATGCCCTCCCGACACACTGAATCTTTTAGCGATGTCACTCAGCTCGCCCCCTGGCACACGTGAGGGTGGGAGGACTTCCAGCAGACTGGAGAATGAGCCTTTAATGTGGTGGAAAAGGATACTATCTTGTTCACAATGCAAAAAGACATCAAAGAAAACACGTGGCCTCATGACTGTATAAATGAGTTTTGCCTCTGGTTCATCAACCTTCAAACGCGAGCCACTGAATGGAACAGATTACGTTGAATGTTGCAGTAATCATGTTTGTCTTATGCCCATTCACATAGCTATTATCTCCCAGATAAGCCATTTGTAAAGCCAAAGCCTCTAGTAAATTGTTCACAAACGCCAAAGCCTCTGTTTGGGATGACTTCCACCCAAATAATCAGTTTCACAGGTGGAAATTTGGAGGGCCAGTGCATGGAGTTCCACCATAGGATTTACAACTAAGATGACAGCCTCTCAACTGGGATAGGCAAAGCTTCCACGCGGGAAAGGAGGCTTCACAATCTCTTCCAATTAGGAACACCCTGGGAGTGTTTATGTTGGTCTGAGCTGTAGATGGCTTCCCTTGTGGGAAATGTAGAAGGATAGTCTATAAAAAGGCAATACCAACATCCCAAGCGAAAGCAAGCCCCATTTAGAGGTATGTAGAAGTCTACTCCCCTGGCTCCATATTGGGTTGAGTTGTTGCTGGGAGGAGATGTACGGCATATATGGAATGTCTGGCTGCCAGGCCACCATTTACACCAAAGGGCTGACTGTGTGATTGACGAACATGTGTGATCAGTCCGCGTCTAGGACCCAAAATAGGTCTGTGCCTATTACATATGACACTGTCCCATCCTCCCTCAATTCCTGAAATGCCAAACATTTCCCTGGACTACATTTTTTTTAAACCAAACGTGGATATCAATTTCTTTTAAATCGCTCCCCCACCTCTCAATAATGCTGAACCCCCATCCATCCCAGAAATCATTCAAAGTTTTACAAAGAAAATTAAACTCCAAATGACCTCAGCTAAAACTGAATCCAAGACTACCACTAATATGCCAAAAGCCTTGCACACGTGATGCACCAGCACACATGGGGGTAAAGCAAGGCGCGCTGTCAACGCCACTGGAAAAGGAGAACAAACATAAAGACCATGCATTTCAGACAGACATTTCACAACCCAGCTTTTGCTGCCGTTTATGACCTATAAAGCCACCGTAGTAAAGAGGAAAAGTACAGCCTTTCCCTCCAATCACAACAACACACAAAAAAAAAATCGTCTTAGTGGGATTAGTAGCCCTTGTTGCCCACCAGCTTCTTTCTTGCTCAGCTCTGTACTGAGCCTACTGACAAATGTTTATTTTATTGGTGGCAGTAGCCTGTGTTTTCCTGGCTAGACCGAACGGCGAGATGCAGTGCATGGACAAACTGGGTTTTTACTTTAAACATCTGCAGCCTGTCGTGTGTGCAATCTTCTACTGTGTGGAACGGCACTACGGTGTCTCTATGGGCGACCAGGAAGGGTCACGGCTATCAGTATCGAGATCGAGTTTCCCTACTTACCCACTTCAGATGGGCTGCCCTGAGAGATGGATTGTCCCTGTGTCACGTCACTTAAAAAGGGGAAAAAAATAACCTTTCAACAAAGCAAGGATACAAGAAAGTTTTAAAGTATTCCCGCAGCCTCTGGATTTAGGTCCCTCTTTTTGCCCTTTGGAGTTTGTGTTTCGTGGCTGCATTCCATGCCTTCGCTGAGTCCGACGATGTTTCCCGACCGAAGCGGCTGCGTTTTTGTCTGCTTCCCCTCTCTGAGCTTCTGAGCCGAGCCCTGGATTTCAGCTGACTGTGCTGGGAGCTGAGCTGTTGACATTGTCCCCGCTCCCTCTCCCCTCCCTCTCTCGCTCTCTGTCTTTAGATCACTCGCCCCGTTTCCCCCTCCCCTTCTGTATTCTGGCTCCAGAGTATGACAGCATCCATGTGAGTGTCAGTGGGAGAGAGTGATGGATTTTCTGTGAATATAAATTAATTTATCTACAGTATGCATAGCGTGCGAGGCCAACAGGAGAAGGTAAGATTAAAGGAAATGACCCCTGCCCATAATCCCAACTCCACCCAATGCATTCCCTCACTGAGCAGACAAAAAAAAGACTGTGGAGGGGGGGATAACACACACACACACACACACACACACACACACACACACACACACACACACACACACACACACACACACACACACACACACACAGGAAACCCCTTTTCCTGTATCATCTTCTCATCGCCAACGCATGCATAAAACCACAGACTCACACCCGAGCACAAAGACTTGCCAAATATGGGATTCTCCATTTGGGAATTACCCCCGTGACACAGACAGGAAAAGGCTTTCCCTGAGATCCAATCAGTGTTCATTGAGAAGAAGGTGAGACAGGATGCTTGATTGTGCAAAGTTCTGTTGGCGTTGTCAAGTTAACACCATTAGCTAATCCGGTTGCAATGTGTGTGTGTGTGGGGGGGGGGGGATCAGCTGGAGGGCCACACCACAGACGGGTCTGTGAAGTGGAGTTCAAGTATGTTACTGTGATAATATGGAGGGGTCGGTGAGTGCAAACATTGACGTCATCAACCCGAGACTCCCCAAGACTCCCTTTACAATGGCCAGGACACGGACACCACTGCTGGCCCCACATAGTCCCGATCAGCTGGGAAAATCAGCAAAGTGGAAAAAAAACAAACCTTTTAAAAGACATTAAAGTGCAATATTTAAAGTACCACGTTACCAACGTTTAGGGAGCAAATCAACTCCTATTCCAATTCAATGTTTATGGAAAAATGTCTACAATTTTGGGCTATAGAAGTCACCCTTCCTGAGCCTATACCTAGAGCCAGTCGCGATAGAGGAAATGCACCACCAAAGCTGTTGCTGTACAAATCAGCGGGCCGCCAGTCTAGGTAATTAATTGGAAAAAGCTGATGTCAAATCGACAAGACCTTAAGACGTCATTCCTAGAAGCCACACATTTTTACCTTTACTGCTCAACCCTTTGAGGACATGGGTCAAATGTAAATGTTCACAGGCTGGCCGAGGTGACAGCTTGTCTGGTGGTGATTTCTGATCAATACTAGACTATCGATTCCAGCCTTGCTAATATATGATGTACATATAGATAAGGAGTTGCTGACCAGATCTAAGAAAAGGATTGCAACATGGGCAACATTAAAACACCTCAGGTAGAAGACAGTTGGTGATTGTTTAATCTGGGGAAGGTTGATACATTTAGACTCTTTGACACTGATGGATGCAAAGAAAAAGACATTTGCATTTAACAGTTGGTATCTGCTACCCAGCAGCTCTGTACAAATACCACTGCACATTATCAAAAAAGGAAAAATGAATTGTACAGCCAATAAAGCAGGACTCAAATGCATACATTAACCAGCATCCGTTCTTGGTGAAATTGTGGCATTTACACTCTCACGCACGCACACAAACTGAAGAGTGGAGATGGAGGGGGAGTCATAATACCATTTGACATATTTCTCTAGGGATGGAAGACAGATGACACCAAGCTGCTGGCGGTAATGCCTGGGTGCATTCCTGAGCAAGCCCTGGGGATGCATCCATTAACCTCTAAGAGGGATCCAGCTTATCTCCATGATGTCCACTGCCTCCTTCTTCTTCTTTCTGGGCAGCATCACAATGAGGTTTGCATCGCTTCTGCTCTCACTCTCTGGGGTAATATCTCCTTCACCAAAACGAGGAAGGAAAACCCTGAGGGATAGACAAAGCTCACGCTCCAGTCAAGCTAAGTGCACTTTCAGCTACCCCTGTATCATCCATCACAGCCGGGTAAATTACATTGACTAATTGACGCAAATGTAGTGGTCTTGGCATGCTTGCGATAAACATCATGCCCCCTTAAGAAAAACAACACAAAAGAGGTGGGGATCCAGTAAGCCCATAGGTCCATCTGTTCTCCTATTCCCTTTTGTTTTCACTCGCCTTGGACAGCATGCATTTTGCAGAATGAAAGAAAATAAGAGGTTGCACACTCATCCGCAACTCCACACTGTCACTCTGTGTGCCAGGGAGATGACCGCAGATTGTGGCCTCTACAAACTTGGGTTTCAGTGAACTTGCACTGCCCCTTGGGTAATTCTTTCAAAATGCAAGTGAGGTCGGCGTTTACCCAGAGTAAATCACAATGGAAGGCGAATGCCAGGACTGATGAAGAGGCTGCAGAGCATGTCAAGCGAGACTTGACACCTCAGGTAGGGTGCTTTCCTCTTTGCAGGGCTGTGTGCAATGAAATGACACACAGCGCCAAACAACCTGCCAGTCACTTGTGGTCAGCTGGGTGAAGCTTGCCGAGATGCTGTCTAGACCCCGTCCTGTGAGACTCCACTCAGCGTCCCAGTCAGCAATCTTTCCCGAACTGAAATTCTGCACCGCCACAGGGCAGGAACAATCACAGACTGGCTAACGAGTGCAAAATTTGGCCAGAAGGAGCAGTAAAAAGGAATTTGGGGCTTGGTGGAGAGTGGTGAACGGAACATTGGACAAGAAAAAGTGGGTCCCCAAAGGTGGTCTCCTCCAGGCTTGTAAACCGCCTTTTCTCCTTCAGACCTCTCATATGCTGTCAAACGTGATAACAGGACAAGAAACGGGTAGCGGAGACACCCAGAAGAAGCGTTTCAAACAGCACTATACTGGCATTCTTCGGCACTCTTTCCACGGTTGTCACTGAAGAGAAGTGGCGAGAGAGAGTCCTCCTCCAGAACCGGCGGCTGCCAGAGCCAACAGTCGTGTTTTACGACGTGTTGTTCCTTAATGTTGTATTTAGGGTTTCTTCTGACTGGGCAGCTCTCGTTTGAGATTGTTTGGTTTAGGCGAGGAATTCCTTGTGACAGCCTTTTGCACGCAGCCATTTCTTTCACGCCCGCACAGAGATAAATTGCCACTGAGAAAAATTCCGCCGCTGCACGAAGCCTGAACTCTTGACAGCATAAACATGAGAGCTCATTTTTATACACGGTCTAATTGTATGTTAGCCATAAATCATGATAGCGGGTAACACTATGCTATCCATATTTCAAAAGCCTTCACAGAAAAGTAACCTAATGACAGTAAAGCCATAAACCATAAATCTAATTGTAGTCACTATGTTTTCATGGTGACATTCCTTTCCGTCTTTATTATTTACACCCTTCCTGTATAGTTTCTCATTTTCTACTGCTCGGATGTACTTCTACCATAACCCATCATTCTCTTCCATCACAAATACGTGATAATCCACCTGCTTTTATCCATCGTAATTGAGAGTAAACAAGCATTTCAACAGGATTACCAGTCAGAAAGAGAGAGTGCTTTTTTGGGTGTTTTTTTGCATAAGTACCGGGCATCTGAATGGCTCTTTTGTCCTGGAGGCAGACTGGGCAGGGTCAGAGGTCACCCAACTGCCTGCTCCCACAGAACCTCTGCTGTCTGCCTGGATATGTGCCAGCTAAATGCTGTCATGTTAAGACAAAGGTCCAGCTTTCTGCTGACTGACTCATGAGAGCTTCATCGTGGTAACCAATGATGTAACGCCTTGATCTTCAGGCATGAAGGCCAACCCTATTAAACTTTGAATAATGTCAGAATAAATTCATCACACAGTGCAACCTTTTTTAAATGCTGTGATGCACAGTTTTTCCATGATATTGGACAACTCCAAGTTTAAGAAATGTGCAACGTACACAAAAACTAAAATACTACACAAAATACTTGAATTCTACTACATCACTTCTCTTGACCAATAAGAATACAGGTGTGTGAGCTGTAAAAAGGAGATTAGAGACAGAATAGTAACAGGGGAAAAACGGGCCTTGCTCTTTTTTCCAGATGCCCCCATTCAAAAGAGAGGTTTATGTATTTCAGTCGCTATTATATTGCAGATACAGGGAATTCACTCCAAAGAGTGCAACTTCAGCTGGACGACTGACATTACAATTTATCACCATTTCTTATCCCGTCATTCGAAAGAAAAAACGCTTAAAAGGCACTGGCATTTTCAGGAGGGACTTCTTAGAGCGAGTTCCTTCATTGCTGACCACAGGCTCAACCCAAGACTCAAGTCCTACATCTGAGCTTTTCCAGGTGTAAGAACGTCCCTTCTTAAAATCCATTATATGTAAATATAACTATATAAATCAATGCTTTTATGTCCCTCAAAACCATTGCGTACGTCCATGTATGGTGGAGCATGTGGAAATGAAAAGTGCAATTCTAAATAGTGCATAAGGCTCAGGCTCTCTTGTACCATCACGTCATGTCTCTCACGGAGTCATCTGTTCTGCAAAAGGAGCCTTCCTGTGAACAGGTGCGTGTCTGCGTCCCTGACCTTACGCCAAGGTTCTTGAACCCTTGACCTCTTTGTTATGGGTGGGGAACTCTTTGAAGCCGGCTGCACCATTGGACACAGATAGAAGTGTTACCTTAGACTGAGGGCTAAGTCTACAAAACACAGTCGTATTGCATTTGCATAATGCAATACGAACATAATCCACTGTTCTATCCTCTGTCGAAAGATTTTAATCACAAACCAGAGGAAGTGGATTGCCTTAAAATAGGCCGCCAATTTTAATCTCAAACCCTTTGGTCTGGCCTGACCATAATGGGTCCAACCAACCCGACTAAACCCACAGTTTACTCTGAGCGGCGCTGCTGAAAATAAATGACACTTTTTCTTTATCCCTCTCTTTCTCTTTCTTTTTCTTGGTAGATGATTGCCTTTCTGGGTTTTGCAGCCCACTGCACTGACACTTCTTATCTCATCTTATGAGCTCTCCAGAGATTACAAAATAATAACAAACACTTCCTGTTTATCCCCATAGTAGGACTACTGAGGTACAGCTAGTGCCACCTATCACGTCTTAACACTGAAGTACCATTTCCAATAGTGGAAGGGAAAAACCGTAACTATTAAGAATACAACCACAACTTCACATCACATCCACAACAGAACAACTTTAGCACCGTGCAAATTTAAAAAAGGATCTCGGCACTCGCCAAATAGCATTCGACCTTCGACCCATCAGCATCACTCGAGCACACATGCCTCGTGTTCAGTGCAACCACACAGAGAGTTCGTCTGTCCAGCTGCCTCCTACATGGTGGGAAGGGTCAGACATGTTATTACAATGATTTACGATCCCCTCAAGTTAAGGAGCCCTTTGCCACATCCTGTTCCCCAGCTGAGAAGGGGGCTCGCGTAAAAAAAGTTACTTAGTGATTTTATCGTGGACTGTCACATGGATTACACTGTTGCCTGCTGGGTCAACACTTTCCTCTAGTGGCTGAGTGGAACATACTGAGGCAAAAGGTCATTTCAGCGGGTCTGGGTCAGGACTGCCCAGCTGCTTTGGCGGATAACTGCAGGAAGATATCAGGTATATATGACGTACACAAACCATGCGATTACTAGATTACACCCAAACTAGATTGACAAGAACCCAATTTTATTTTGTCACTCCGCTCCCTCCCATCTACGTCACAATGCACAAAGAGATATATGCAGAATAATCAACCACGTCTGCCACTGTGCTACGCTGATTAATTAATTAATTAATTCCAGTTTAGTACAACTTGGATCATATTTGAGTAGTTTTAAGTATATATTACTTTATATATATATATATACTGTATATTACTATGAAAACAAACAAAAAAAATCCTCTAAACGGCTGTGTGTGAGCGAATGTGCTCGGCGCACACACATGGATCTTACTGCTGTGTGCGCAAGAAAGACAATGGGGGGTGAGGGGGCATTGTGTGCCGATTACCCGCAAGAGGGGTAAATGATGGTGTTGATTAAAGCTAGCTGAGCCTGGGGCAGGAGCTCGTGGAGCGGGGGACACACGCCCAGCACGTCCACGTGGCCCTGAAATCCATCTGGCTTCTCAGTGATGCACAGTACTGCCGCTAAAAAGCACCCACCCACACACCCACACACCCACACACCCACACACCCACACACACACACACACACACACACACACTTTGTGAAATCAAGTCTGAGCACAGGCTTGGTGAGCGAGTGCCCATCAGCTAGAATCTCACCAAACACTTACAGGTTTGTTTTGCCACACTGATGGGGACTTTGAATTGATGATTCAATTGTAGGCATCACTTTGTGACTATATTTATTTTAATGTAGCGCAGATGTTTCCTTACCAGTGCTTCAAAAACACACAGCGTTGCAGATATATTGTGTGCAGGTTATGAGTGCACAAACGTCACTCAATGAGCACTGAGGGGTTTTTGCTGGAAAAACCTGGGGCCTCCTAGCTGCTTGTCATAACTATTTAACCATATTTGCTCAAACTGTCATTGAATCCTGACAGTAGTGCATGAGACAGATAATCTGAAGAAATCTGCCTCCTCATAGCGCTCCCAAAAACGCGATTTCTCCCCAGAAAAATCAGAGCCAAGCAAACACGTATCAGATGACTGTACTGGAAACGGGAATCGTCGCCATGTAGGCACTAGTAGCATTACAAAAATGCTGAATTTGGTTGTGCAACAGTCAGCAACACTTGTAATTCGATATCTATGTTGGAATTAACCACTGATGTTATTTGTTTTCTGCCGGGAAAGGATCATGTGATAGGGGCGTGACGAATCAGGGAAGGACACGTCATGACTGATAAGAACCAATCAAACAGCTTTCACATAATTTTTTAGACGTCCTATTTAGAATCCTATTTTTTTCATGGTCTCTGTAATACCAATATCCAAAATGTCATCCTAAAGTGAGATAAGATAGGATTCCAGACTTCAGTTCCTTCTGTAATGAGGCCCCTGCTCCGAAAACCCCCCCAAAAAAAGCTATGACCCCAGTAGTACAAATATGGGTTAATCACATCTGCTCTGGCTGCATACAATCAACACACATTGTTCCGATTACATGCTATTCAAGCTAAATAGCCAGGTCGGGCCTGGAGTCGTCGTCCCATTGCACGCAGCAACAAAAATGTGGGTCAACATTTTTTTCCTCCCGCGGCTTTTCCTCTCCCTGCATCTCAGTTTCCTTCGTAGAACAATGAGTTGGCCTTTTTTTTTTTTTCTCCCAAGACAGTAGGACTGTAGTGAGAACTGGCAATATTATGACCACAGGGAGTGATATGAAGTTGAACTCTGTGACCTCACATCTTCCGCCTCTTCTCTTATAAACCAGTTCAATAATGAAGAGCATTGATTGTTCAGACTGGATGAAAGGAAGAAGGAAGCCGATCGATGAGAGGACACGAGGGAAAGGTTCAACAACAACTTCATGCTCTTCCTGTCAACAGCCTTCTTTAAGCGACAGTGTTCTTTTTTGGGGGCGGCAAAATGTCTTACTCAGCTTTGGCCTAGTGTTCTAGTTTTACCGGAGACAACGGTGAGAAAGAGAAGCCAAGCTGGAGAGATGTCTGCAACTGTTTGTCTAAAGTCGATCACCACAGCTAAAAATAAACTACAATAAAAAAGCACTGACAGTTGACATACAGTTACATTTGAAGTTTTTAAAGAGTATTCTAATGAAAAAAAAATGGAAGAGAAGATAAGTCTGGGAAATGTATCGCACGCCGCTGACCAGCAGCAAAACGCATGAGACAGATTTATGATTAGCGTCTGCTTTAATACTTTGTCCACTGTGTTCCAAGTGAGTTTGTGCGCACTCCAATGTAGGCGACAAACGAATCACAGCAGGGCTTCTTCCCTCCATTCTGCTTCATGGGCCAGACCAGCAGGCAGCAGATCCTCAGATCCCTTTCCTCTTCCTCAAACTCCTGGATGGAATGTCAGGAAGGCACGGTAATGACGGGTAGGTGGAGAGTGTGTGTTCATCCGTGTGTGCTATACTGGAGTGTATGCATGTTAGGGCTGCTTTATGGAAACCGACACTGTGATATATTTTTATTCTGCGATATAAGATACAGGACTATTCGTCCTACATATTGACGGCTACAAAGTCAAATGCATCCATCTGGTGCACCTAGAGACTTTTCATTATCTTCCCAAAAGAAGCATGGACCGTCCGGACCTAAAAGATGTTGTTTATCTCTGCTTTAAAAAGGTGGAAAAGGACCGGATAGAAAAATGAGGCTTCCATTTGCTTTTTGCGGCTCCTGCTCCCTACTGAGGGGAGAGAGATAAAGAATGCACAAGATTTCCTGCCTCGCGGCGCAGCGTTTCCACAAACATCGCCCGGTTTATGTACCGAGGCCTGTCGTCAGGGCAACCTGGCAGCAAATCGGGGCCCAGCACAAGAGCGGTGGAAGGAAGGGGAAGAGTGGGAGAGGCAAGGCTTGGAACAGGCTTAGAGCAATTCTCAAAAATGTGTTTTTTTAATTTTTAAAGCAAGATGATGCAGATGAGATACAGTGGCTTGCAAAAGTATTCATACCCCTTGAACTTTTCCACATTTTGTCACATTACACGCCACAAACATAAATATATTTTATTGGAATTTTATGTGAAAGACCAAC
Organism: Cebidichthys violaceus; assembly: GCF_023349555.1. Taxonomy (NCBI): domain Eukaryota; kingdom Metazoa; phylum Chordata; class Actinopteri; order Perciformes; family Stichaeidae; genus Cebidichthys; species Cebidichthys violaceus. The sequence goes on along the minus strand of NW_027176395.1, from coordinate 8,160,014 downwards.
ACAAAGTGTCACACAATTGTGAAGTACAAAGAAAATTATACATGATTTTACATTTTTTTCACAAATAAAAAACTGAAAAGTGCAGTGTGCAAAAGTATTCAGCCCCCCTGAGTCAATACTTTGTGGAACCGCCTTTTGCTGCAATTACAGCTGCAAGTCTTTTGGGGTATGTCTCTATCAGCTTTGCACATCTAGAGACTGAGATTTTTGCCCATTCTTCTTTGCAAAACAGCTCAAGCTCAGTCAGATTAGATGGAGAGCGTTTGTGAACGGCGGTTTTCAGATCTTGCCACAGATTCTCGATGGGATTTAGGTCTGGACTTGGACTGGGCCATTCTAACACATGAATATGTTTTGTTTTAAACCATTCCATTGTAGCCCTGGCTTTATGTTTAGGGTCGTTGTCCTGCTGGAAGGTGAACCTCCGCCCCAGTCTCAAGTCTTTTGCAGACTCCAACAGGTTTTCTTCCAAGATTGCCATGTATTTGGCTCCATCCATCTTCCCATCAACTCTGACCAACTTCCCTGTCCCTGCTGAAGAGAAGCACCCCCAGAGCATAATGCTACCACCACCATGTTTGACAGTGGGGATGGTGTGTTCAGGGTGATGTGCAGTGTTAGGTTTCCGCCACACATAACGTTTTGCATTTAGGCCAAAAAGTTCAATTTTGGTCTCGTCTGACCAGAGCACCTTCTTCCACATGTTTGCTGTGTCCCCCACATGGTTTCTGGCAAACTACAAACGGGACTTCTTATGGTTTTCTTTTAACAATGGCTTTCTTCTTGCCACTCTTCCATAAAGGCCAGATTTGTGGAGTGCACGCCCCAATAGTTGTCCTGTGGACATATTCCCCCACCTGAGCTGTGGATCTCTGCAGTTCGTCCAGAGTCACCATGGGCCTCTTGGCTGCATCTCTTGTCAGTGCTCTCCTTGTTCGTCCTGTAAGTTTAGGTGGATGGCCGTGTCTTGGTAGGTTTGCAGTTGTGCCATACTCTTTCCATTTCCGGATAATGGATTGAACAGTGCTCCGTGAGATGTTCAAAGCTTGGGAAATCTTTTTATAGCCTAACCCTGCTTTAAACTTCTCCACAACTTTATCTCTGACCTGTCTGGTGTGTTCCTTGGACTTCATGGTCCTGTTTGCTCCCCAATATTCTCTTAACAAACCTCTGAGGCCGTCACAGAACAGCTGTATTTGTACTGAGATTAGATTACACACAGGTGGACTCTATTTAGTCATTAGGTCAACATTCAATCATTCAGCAGTCATCAGGCAACTTCTGAAGGCAATTGGTTGCACTCAGAGAAAAGGGGGCTGAATAATTTTGCACACTGCACTTTTCAGTTTTTTATTTGTGAAAAAAATTTAAAATCATGTATAATTTTCTTTGTACTTCACAATTGTGTGACACTTTGTGTTGGTCTTTCACATAAAATTCCAATAAAATATATTTATGTTTGTGGCGTGTAATGTGACAAAATGTGGAAAAGTTCAAGGGGTATGAATACTTTTGCAAGCCACTGTACTTTGAATATATCAAATATCTTCCTGCTTTAACTTTTTTCAACTTGGAGTATGTACATCATGCTGTTACTGTGTTGCAGACTGTTTACAATCATGGCAATAGCATATATTAAATTAACTTAACAGGAGGTCCAAAGCACATGCGTTCACTGGAGTCCACTCGAAAATCTCTCAACTAATTGGATTTGTGCTCATTATTCCAGCAATATTTCATCAAGGCCTTTAACTTGATAAACACAGCTCATCTTCGGTCCAAAGTTCCACTCCTCTCTGGCTCTTGCTATCCGACAACCACCTTATAAAAAGGATCCCATCCATTTTAAAAGCTCAAATCCATCCCTTTGTAATAGCCCCAATCACTCTGGCAATGAATTGTGCATTTAAGGGATTTTGTTTGTCAGCGCAGCAGGATAACGGACGCGTGCATGGGTTGATACAGCGGCATTAAAATGTCTGCACCAAGGGTCCAATCTGTCTGCCTAATACCTCTAATCCACCCCCCCGGCGCTAGCATCAATCCCAGTAGATGTGATCAAGGGCAAGGCTACAGTCTGGTAGCATCACTGCCACTCTGCTGATCCCCCCATTTCTCCTCTTCCTATCGCTCTCTGCCGATCACGAATGTCTATCAGCCTCCTCACGGTTCATGGCACAGCTTATCCCTGTGGTTGCTGGACAATGTGAAGGTAGGGGGTGAAGGGGGGTTTGTGATGATGCGGAGAGACTAGTCTTCTAAAAAGCTATTTGCTAGATGGATCACTGCCTGAAGGAATATTGCAGGCTCCGATGCCGCTGCATGAAAATTGGCAGATAGAGGAAATCAGCCTCTGGTAACTTTCACACCGGCCAATTCCTGCGCGGCTGAAACAGTTGGATTGTTTGGCACACACACACAGCAATGGCGTATGGGTTCTCTCTCCATCACTCCATTGCTGACAGGATGAACCTTTCAACAGCACAGGCACACATTCTAGCAGAGCTTTTAGCTTTCTGGATCTGTATTTCTCCCATAGACACTAGAAAAATACAACTCTTATCCTTTTACCAGCCCACCGGTGGTGGCAACCACAGTCAACATCAGTGCCGACAAGTTAGGCGAGAGCTATGTGACCATAGTAGCAGACAACTGCATGCATGGGATTGAATACTCTCTAAATGACTAATTGATCAATGGCAGGACTGGAAAGAACTTGCATCACATGCCATTTGGCATGGTCGGCGATGGTGCTTCAAAACGAGAGGAAGCTGTGCCCCGCTTCGTGTTTCCAACCTGGTGTGATCTCACACAAGTGCACAAATGAGTTTGCCCTGACCCATAAACAAATGTAAACAACCCCTTATAAACACAATGCGAGTGGATACCGAAGCGACCAAAAATAATAGTTGCTAGGACATGGCTGGGTCATTTGAGTTCCCCTTGCTGGATCCCGTTGTCTGTTTACACCAGCACTTCCTGAATGCTGATGGCAGATAGTCCCCTGGTTTATATAAGTAGAAGGAGAGGAAAAACAGCACAGCTCCGAGAGGCTGCTGCACGACGCAAGTTGGAAGAGGAAGGGGGGGGGGGGTCAGTATCTTGGTAACCAAAGGAACAATACCAAGGAGGTCACCTGATGTCCACATGTGATATTTACCATGAGGGAGTAATTGAGTGTACATCAGAGGAGTGTGGCAACTGTTTTAACAGGCTTCCTCCTCATCTCCTCTTCATCTGCAAAAACTTTAAAAGAAGACCAAGAATCCACACGAGAACCTGTGTTTTACATCAGTATGGATCCGGGTGGGCAGATGAGAAGAAAAAAGAGAATTTCGGTTCAAGGGGAAAACACCAACAGCGTGTCAAGAGGCAGAGTGAACTGTACCGCTTACAGGTGGACGTAATGAAGTGGAAGGGACGGCCTGGTATGAAGGACACCCACCAACGATGAAACTGCGTGAAGGACTCAGTTTATCACAGGTCACAAATAAACACCTCACCTTTCAACGGGCCATTTGAAGTGCAGCGCCAGCGCAAAAAACCTGAGTGAGATCAATCTGCCTCTCCGGAGGGATAAAAAGGCCCCATTTCAACAAGCCTCTCCTGAGACAGGCCCCTATTCATACGGCCTCTGAATGCTTTAGTTGTTACCAACCACGCGGTTTGTCACTTGGCAAAAAGGAGTTTTTGAAAAGAACTTGCCGGGGATGAAGGATCTATGGCTCGGCTCCACCGTTCAGGCGGAGTTGGTCTGTTTAGCCGCTCAACAAGAAAAAAAAAAAAGACAGAACCATTTCTAACCGCTCCCGGATCCTTCAGCTGCATTCAGCCATCCATCTCAAAGCTCAAACACAATGAGATGACAGTTAGCTCAGATGTTGCATTAGGGGCTGGGAGAGAGCCCGTAGAAGACCGTAAAAGTGCCTGTCAGGCTTTCGATTCTACTTAAGAGCTTTGAACTGTGCCATAAAGTCATTACATGATTGGAAAGAAATGCATGGGAAGATGTAAGAGCCAAATTTAGTAATCCAAAAGTCTTAGCAAGAATTACGACGGTGTTGAGCTTAAAAAATGTTTTACTGCTTGGTAATCACCCTTTGGTTTTAAACAAAGTGAGATCACTGGGGAGGTTTTGTGTTTGAAGCATGGTTTTCTTCCTCGGGTCAAACTATTTATGGTTGTTTGGCTTCCATGCAGATGAGGATGGGTCAAGAATATTACAACGGATTAGAGGGGTGATTGCGATGCAGCTACATCTTAAATCTTGTTAAGATGCTCCAGCCTTAAATCACTTCGATAAAACACATTAGTTATGCCAGCAAAGTGAATTACAGTTGCCTAAATTGAATCAAGGTTGGAGGTGGGAGGCTTGGGTACCTTAAGGCCTGTCTTATCTTCGGTAAAGAATTACAGGTCGTTCATGTGCTGGTCACTATAGAGTCAAACACAAGCAAGGGATTGTGGAATTGAAAGCCTGAGAACTTGCAGTGACACTACTGCCGTAATACGTGAGAATGACACACAACCTGTATTTCAGGGGAATCCCATGAATCAGATGTGATAATAAAACGGTATCCAAATGTGAAAGTGGAAGCAAATCAATGCCAGTGGCAACTGAATGCATTGAAAGGAAAATTGGAATTTACAATCTAAATATAAAAAAGCCACAAAGTTAAGTTAAGTTAAGTTTAATGAGGTAATTCCCTCAGCGAATTGACATGCACTGTACATGAACCAGAACATTCAGTCTCATTAGCAAAACTGCAAAGCTAGAAACTTTACCTATCTCAGGTTCAATATCCAGCTTTGGAGCCAACATATTCTGTAAGAGTAGCCAAAGTAAACCCACCACAGCCTGGCCCATTCTAAAAAAATAAAAAAACCTGTGTCACATCAACATCTATGTCTCCATCTCAGCCCTCCCTCCCGTCTCAAGTGATTAATTGGTAGGGAGTGCTTTTTTGCCAGGCTTCTTTAATTCTGTGCTGAAAAGCCTGAAGGATCTCCCCTCTCCTGAAAAGATAAACTGTGTTGTTGGGCCTGACTATAAGAGAAGGGGGCCTGGTTATACATACAGCTTAGACAAGTGATTTGGGACTACTGCTACCGCTAGCGGCTGCCGAGGGGGGGGGGGGGGGGGGGGGGTAGCGCTCAGCCTCTCAGAGTCTGGAGGACCCCAAGGGAAAAGCCGGTCCAGAGAACGGGGGACTCTCACGGATTGTCGAGAAACTTTCCCACAATCAAACACACAAACAGAGCCGCACAGGGCAGCGAAAAGGACCCCTGTCCACCAAGGAGACGGAGGGAGGGACTGAAAGAGGAGGAAGATCTGATCATTACAATAACACAGCCCAAAGAAGTGAATACTATGCCGCATCTCTGCCGAAAATGCCCCTCGCAGTGAATGCACTCTATAGGCAAACACTATCCTGTGAAGGATATTCAGTGGACTCCACAGTCTTCCAGGAATGTTTAACCAACAAGTAACCTTAAGTACATTTCAGAAACTCGGAGGGCTGGAATGGGCCTCCACCAGATGATTTGGTCAAACCCACACAGTTCATTGGTAAATGACCTCATTAAGGTAATCTGTCTTCAGCACAATCCACCGCTACAAATACCATCTGCTAGGCATTAAATGGGGTGTCAGGCCACTGAGGACATCTGGATTGCTAGCGGTGAGGTGAGGCTAATTTAGGGAGGATTTTATCCTGGGAAACAAACAATGCAAGATAAAAACTCAAGGGCAGACGGTCTGGGCCAAATGATTTGTCCTCAGTTTGGCAACGGGGAGTAAATCGACGTTTGCAAGCTGAGGAAATTCTCAGTTCAAAAGATGAGGAACTGGGTGAACTTTGTCGTTAAACCAAAACAAAGCCACATGACTTCAGATAGATTTTCGAAAGCCGTTGGCTACCCAACCCGACATGTCAAGATAATTAAATCACAAGCACATACTGACCAGCTCTTTGTAAACACAATCTAATTCCTAGAGGGCCAGCCAGGCAGTTTGGCCGGGTCACAGGGCAAAGGTCACCTTTCACATTTAACTATGAGGTGAGTCTACTCTCAACAAAACATAGGGTTGAGCTGCATCTGTTATGATCATTTTACACAGCTATTTTTCACAATTCCTTATTGCAGACTAACCAAAAACTTAAAATGTCAGGGCCTTAAATCCTTTGGGGATACACCAGGATGTTGCAAAATCAGTACACTGTTGAGGGAGCTGACAGCTTTGTGTTTCCAGTCCTCAGGCATGTATCCCAGTGTCTTTGACCCAAGCCATTCTTCTCCAGGGTGGTTGAGGTCCTTCTCCTGAAAATCTAAAGGTTACATCTTGAGAAAATGTGGCATGTAAGCCTCCTTTCGAGTGGGTCAGCAGAAGTCCTCAAACTTCCTTTTATAGAAGTAACCCCCCGAGCTGGATATCACGCCATTATAAATAAGAAGCTGGAATGCAGAAGGGGAAAAAATAAACATCCAGGCCGCTCCGTTATCTCCACCCAGCTGTGCCGTTTAGAGGCCAATCCTTGGAGATGATGTCATGCTGGCATTGCATTACTGTTAAAATAGGTTTCCTGTAATTTTGTGAGGACACTAATTCATTCAAGGAAAGGCAAGTGAACTCTACTAAATGCAGTACCTTGAATTAAGGTAATATAATCTTAAAGGCTGTATATTGTAGAGAGTAAGATTTCATGTCTTGTTCAATAATAAAACAGGTGTAGGTGCTATATAAATACTGTGAATGTATTAAACCGCTCAATCAACTAAGAAACACATACAACCCATATTCAGAGACTGTGCAGTCAGGATTTCAATAAGATTGTGATGTCACAACTATACAGTCACCGGTAGAAGTGCCGCTAAACTCTGTGTAGTTGACACACACAGTGAGTCCCCGACTGAATTTGCTCAACAAAGCAGCAACTGCAATTAATTGCAAATGCCACATGGTGAAGCTATCGGTCTATTAACTCACACATTTACATACATCAACTTGACTGTGAATACAGGCATCACTGTGGGAGTCCACCTTACGTGGATGAGTGCAGGTGGTTATTAGTGGTTCAAACACTAGTGGTTAGTTATGTCCACTTAGTCTGTACAGACCACAAGGTCAAAACAGAACATCCAAAAAAGCTAAAATTGTTTGAAGTAAAGGTCAACCAATAGTGGATTTTTAAAGGCTGATATAATAACGTTAGTTTTGAGCATTATAAAAAAAGCCAAAAGCCGAGTAATGGGCCGATAACCAGAGTTGATCACATGCACACAGATCAGCAAAAGTGGCCCAGCATATTTCAGCATAAATTACCAATAATGCTGTTATATAAAGTTAACTTTCATTGAAATATATCTCAGGTACACATTGACTTCATGTATGGAGCTATGTATAATGGTGATGTACATCCCTCCGTGACTGGTGGCGGCTGTGCAGCCGTCGGCCACAAACGGAGCCCAGTTGAGCCGATAACAATGGTCCAATTGGCGCCAAAAATCGGCCAAACCGACTAATCGGTCCACCTCTCGTTCTTAAGGGCACTTAAATGAGTAAACCTCAAGGTGGTAGGGTAATGTTGGATTCAGGTTTTTGAGGAGGACCGAGGAGCAGGGGCAGACAGATGACCATCTCCAGGTGCAGCCTCTCAAGCTAATTCCAGAGGCAAAGTGAATCGGAGATGCAGAGGTGAGAGAGCAGCCGAGAGAATACGTGGGACTGACGCACTGGAGATTTGATAAACGATTCCATGTGTGCTCCAGATCCCATGTGAAAGAGCTGCTTTGTGCTCAGCGAGGTAGCACGCGCACAGGTCCCAAGTGGGTCCCCCCCCTCCCCTTCTTTCTTTCCCTTCCATCCACTGACAAAACCTATCTGGCCTTTCCCGGTAGCTCGGGGTAATATTAGCCAAGCGTAGGGGGGCAGGAGCAAGGGGTTTGGATGCCCGAGTCTCAACCCTCAGTCCGACAGTGTATTTTGACGGGGGCTAATTATCTGTGACTACATGGAGACAAGGGGGGCAAAAAAACCACTGCATTGAGTTAGTTGTCTGGGGGGGGGGGTGAAGGGAGGGTAGAGAGGGTAAAGGGAATGGACCGTGGTTGGGAATGAGGAGGGGGAGGTTGGGGGCAGGGAGATGTCAAGAAGTGAAGACATATTAGGATATTCTCAACCTCCATTACCCCCAGTGCTAAATCATTCCCAGTGATGGTGGAATAATTCCTCAAGACATTGAAGAGGCAATCTTACATGAGCACCTGCTCCCCGTGTGTACAGCCCTGATATGACTTAAGAACCAATCATGCGGCCATCACGCATACTTAATGCAAAATACCACCTTTACTGTAGCCACGAGCTTCCCTCCACAGTTTAAGAACAATGCACGGCGAACCCGAGACTTAAATCGCCTCTAATTTATACCAGTGGTGGAAACATGTCTAATCAGGTAGTCAAGGCAGCGAGCTACTGTTTCCAAAAACACCACAGCGGCGAGAGAGCACAAAAGCCTAGCTAACACTGACACATTGTGCAGAGCTGCAGGAACAGAACTCAAGGTGTCTATCCTATGAAAATGTATCTGGGGTTTATGAGATTTTAACCACGTTTTTTAAAATTTGGAGCATGTGTGTGTGGTGAGACAGACAGGAAATTAGACTATAGGGACAGATTGAGGAGGAGGAAAAAGGAGGAAAAGGGAGGAAAAAGGAGGAGGGACGGCGGAAGAATGCAAAGTGTCTTGCACCTTTTTGTTAAATAGATCTATTGGATGTTGTTTTTTTCATGCAATTAGGGGGAATAGGTTCACTGTTGCATAGCTTTACATACACACCACAATAACTAGACTGCAGAGTGATGCGAAGAGCAGAAAGAGAAAGTAAATTTTGGAGGTGTACAGATGATTGAGGTGAGGTGCCAGCAAAAGTACATTAAGATTGAATCAGCGCTGCTGCACAGTTGGATAATCCTCATGCTGATCTGATGCCAAGGGTCGCTGGCATACTGGGGCAGTCCTGCCATATCGCAATTCCTCTTCGACTCAGGTTCCCCACAGCCTCGCTACTGTGCAAGAGAACCAGACCAGAGGCCGTTGCAACCACCCACCAGCAAAGCCCTGCACAATGAGCCCCTAAGCCCAGGACCTGTTCTACAATAAAACGAGATGGGGCAATTGCTTGGGGTAAAATAAAAAGAAGCTATTTATTATCTAATTTTAAAAGAGATATTTCAACCTCAAAAAAGTATGTTCAAATCTGTATCTAACCTAGCATCCCCAATAAAGAGAATAGTCTAGAGTTCAAAATGTAAACTGTTCTATGTTTTTTTTCTTTCCAAAAACAATTATAGTTATAAAAAAGATGCCAGCCAAATCAGGTCTATGATACAAGTGATTTCATAGTGACATTGGATGTGCCCTTTTCTTCAGAGGTGTGCTTCGGGTAAGTGTAAAAATATGGTTGCATCTTGCTGCAAAAACAAATCAGCGAACCAAACCGGTTTCACTTTTTTGCACATGTGCTCGTAAATGAGGGGTAAAGTTCAGGGAGACGGACGGACAGACGGGTTGTAACCACTTGTGACTGAGGTGGGGGATGCAACACTGTCTGGTACAGCATTATACCATCGCAGCTAATTACTCCCAGACTCTTTCGCTCTGCGCCAGAAGTTCTGCACAGACAGAGTTAGGCCAGGCTGCTAGCCTATCCACCGCTCAGGCAGCAGAGTGGGCTGGAGCAGAGACCGGCCTTGTGCGTTCACCGCGACTGCTCGGTGCGTCGGCGATGGGTTAAGAAGCAAAAGAAGTGCTGGCCAACTTCTTAGGATGCAACTTTTTCATTGCACCGACTTGGAATGCTTGTTGATGAATTGCAATGGTGTCTGCGCTTTCTACGTGATCCGTATCTGCTGCATACTGATTTATTAATAGTCACATCTGGACCTCTTACAATCCAAATCCTGAATGCCTCTGACAGATTGCACAACTAATCAGCCGATTGGCTGCAGATGCGTGTTTACAGTGAAGGCTGCACAAAAGATGCCCAAGATCTAAGCGGCGTAGCCTCAGCTCCTTCCACCCGTCCTGCCAGCCAAGCCAGATTCTCACCTTACGGCCCCACCGGGCAAGAGCAGTTTGCCAACCAAAACATCTGGCCCCGGTGGAAGCGAGTCAACATCTGCGTCGGTGGCTGGTTGAGAACAATGGTTCCCGTCTCTCCCCTGCTCGCCACCCTTTTTACTTGTGGCAGAGGAGTTTTGACTGGACGCACAACGTAGCCGTGAGTGGCCGCCGCGATACCCGGTGACACGCAGCCGCCCTGAGCTGAGCGAGGCTTCCGGTCATCCCTCCGCCACAGAAACACACCACCAACAGTTCTACTTCTTCCCTCCGTTCAGTCAGCAAGGGGCACAGCCAGAGGCAGAACCCCTCGGCCCAGCGACCTTGTTGCTTTTGGACGTTGCGCATATTTTTCTTCCCTCCCTCCCGTACTGAGAGCATGCAGGTAGCCGGACAGGAGATCATGCGGCGTAATCAAAACAGTGGACCTAAAAATACTCCAGCCAAATTGCCGCAACAGTTGTCCTCGCCTTGGGAGTAAACAGACAAACATTCCTGTTTCATATTGTGTGATTTTGCATGCGTGAAGCTGAACCTGTGAAAAACGCTTAAAGCGTATTAAAAGCTCAGTGGATTGCAGCTCTGCTGAGAGACATACAGCCGGCTATAGCGCGGGGCTTTGCACGAAATCCATCCATTGCTGCCGTCCATTAACACAAGTCTGCGAGGTTCAGTGGGCAGCCCACTGATGCCTGTAAAGTATGTGCATTAGACATTGTTGAAACTCCCTCAGCAGCCTTACATGGACAAATCCTGCAAGTCACTTACCCCCAATGGGTTAGCATGATTAAAATGTAATTTCCACGTCATAATCCCATTCCGATCCTCTCACCCATAATAATCATTTGGATTTTTTTATTCTTATTTCTCTGAACTGTCACCAAAATAACAGTTTGTGATCACTGTACTGTGGCATGACGCTCACAGGCAGCACAGTTTTGATCCAATAGGAGGAATGTAGTAGATGCTAAACTGGCAACACTGTGTGTGTGTGTGTGTGTGTGTGTGTGTGTGTGTGTGTGTGTGTGTGTGTGTGTGTGTGTGTGTGAGAGAGAGAGAGAGGAGGAAAAGGAGGAGGAGGGGATGATTTCTGTGCCTAGCATGGTGCTGTGCTCGTAAAGCCTCAACATCTGACCGAGAGGAGCCAATGCTGCATCACTGCCAGATGTTCAGTCGGATTAAGTGCCATCCTATAAACTCACAGGCAGTGTGGGCTTTAAGAGGTATGGATGGCCCCCACCACCACCACCTAAGTGTCCAAGCATTTCCCTTCCTCCCCCCTCCCCAATTATAAATCAAGTCTAGAAATCTTGAACCTTTACCGATCAGATTGTCCAGGTCGCTTTTTGTTAAATGCAGAGAGCGACGAGGAGACACCTGTTTTCTGTTACAGAGAGAAATATTTGGACATGGCTGATGGTGTCTGGGTGGAAACGTGAACGGCTGCTGGAGCCACATTTAGCTCAAGAGGGATGGCTGCCCGCTGCAAGTATAGTCACCGCAAGTCATTCGTCCTGGTACAGAGTCTGAAAGGCATGTACTCCAACAAGAAAAGAATCTCCAAATATCTGACACCATTCCTGGTTAATTTCCAGCATATATGGAAATTGGCGTTTTCTTTTGGAGGAAAAACAGAAAATAAAAAAAATAAAAAGTAGGGAGAATCTGACTCAAACAGAAAAAGAAACCATTTGATCTGAACAACACCCACGCATCGTTATGAGTAGACATTTCTTGCAGCATGACAGAGGCGCCGCTGCGATGAGGGAGCAACCGAGGTGACGCAGCGCCCTCTTTGGATAGTCACGGGAACTACGCGCGCGCGCCCGCCTTATAATAATAACAATCATAATAATAATAATATCGAGGTCAAACGTACCGCACGTCATGTGAAAATCGACTATGGCGCGGCGTCACAACGCACATCGGTATAAATAAGTGAAAATCACCCCATTATCAACAAACGGATAAGAGAGAGAGAGAAAATAAAAGAATCAGTGAAGGCAGGCTGTCATGCGCACAACTGCGTCTAAAGTAAGCAATGTAGATCTAATGGTGGCCGGTAACGTGCAATATTTGATAAGCAAGCAGGTGACATGAAGCCATTGAGCATGATCCACCTTTAATATTCATATCTATAGGCGTCGCGTCAGGTGTTGGATCTTAATTGGCGTGATGAGCAGAAAAACAGCAGCCAAGCCAGGCGAACACATTTTCACCTTAAACCTCATCAATATTATTTTATAACGCTAAATCACCCCACGCAGCACACAGACCTCAGCGTGACCATTTGTTTCTCTCCAGCCGAGAGGATGGATCCCTGAAGGGGCTAGAGGCACCATCACAAGGTACCCGTTCCCAATTCACGTTGGGGTTTTGTCAGTGACATTGCACAACTTACCTCCGGGCTTCGTTGCGGAGAAACGATTTGCTGATCGATGTCAATAATCCCCCTTTGTCGCTGTCACCGCGCGAACACGACACGAACTGAGTCCCGCGGCGGGCCGAACGAAATAGAGAGCCGATGCCCAGCTCCGAACCGTGCGAGGCTGTTCACGCGGAGGCGAATGATAGTGGGGAGGTAAAGGACTAACACGTCGGTCACACAGCAGGCAGCACCACGCCTCCGCTCTTAAAGCTACCGCACTCTGTCTGTCTCGCTCTGTGTGTGTGTGTGTGTGTGTGTGTGTGTGTGTGTGTGTGTGTGTGTGTGTGTGTGTGTGTGTGTGTGTGTGTGTGTGTGTGTGTGTGTGTGTGTGTTGAAGCCGAGTATGACCGCCGCTGTCAGAGTGAGTGAAACATTTTATGAGTCTATTTTCTTTTCACGAACAATTCATTATCTTGCTTCCATTGTTTTGTTTCCATTGTTATCAATAAATAACCAAGCAGCCAATAACATGTCACTGCAGCGCAGGTGAATGTCAGACATGAGTCTCACGTGAACCAACAAAGTATTCCTTTCTTCGAAGGGAGGCACGGGAGAACCAGAACCAGGACCAGGACTGAGCGTAGCAGACTGGCCTGACGTGCGGTCAGGGGAGGCAGAGCCTCACCTGACACCATGACAAGTAAAAAACAAATAATGCTAAAATAAAATAAATATTAATATTTCTCTACTGATCTGTGCTATAAATGTAATTTCTGTATGATTCCAATAATTTCAAGCATTTTTATAATCAAAATCGCTGAATTAGCGCATGTCCTGTTTAAACAGAGGAGACACGTGAGGTGAGGCAGCGACGAGCTGTGCTTCACCTCAGATTGCGCAATCCCTCACTAACTGGGTTGAGCGTGTGCCTTTTGCTTTGTCATTGTAGACACTTTTATTATATGTCCTTTCTTTACATATAATAGGTACTGTATTTTACGTATGTGTAGAACATATTTAGTGTTGCTGATCTGACATTAAACCGCAGTGAAAAAGCACAGAGGGGAGGCAAACACTACCTCTGCCTCAAAGAAGAGGGCGGGCGAGAGCCCACGGGTCGGGTTTATGCTTGTTCTGTCTTTGCTCTTCTTCTACACTTCTCTTCTTCTTCTTATATTTTGCTTTGACCACAACAATGTAAGATTATATATCCAAGCTTAAAAATGTCTCAAAAAACAAGGAAATATGACCAAATCAACAACAATTCAACGTCGGACTGGTAAAGTAACCTTGTATGTGTCTGAAACGCTCCCGGTGGGGCAGGTCGGTGGAGCAGGTCGCGGCTCACACACTCCCGGTGTAATCAAATATGTACCTTACCTATGTGTGTGTAAATAATGCTGATATGAAAAACAACCAGTAGTCAATGTGCAAGCTGCCAATTGAATGGTGATTTAAGCTTCTCTATTGGGTTCATATATTTGTAAATCTGACTTATGTAGTGTCAGTGCCTCACCAGCCACGAACCTCACCGCACGCCACTGCTGGAAACACTACCGTTTACACTGTTTATTTCATAATTTTCGTCTTGATCAAAATATATTTATTTTTTTGAATATATAACACAAGCTTTTATTTTTCTGTCAAGTCAAGTCGTGATTCATCAATGAGTCATCAGTCATCAGTGACTCAAGTCCAAGTAACTCAAGTCCACTTCTCTGGTAAATGCTCCCTGTCGGAAAAGAACAACACGTTTGCAAAGTAGCTAACATCATGCATGTGAAATGATTACCTTAGATCCTACAGAAATATATATATATATATATATATATATATATATATATATATACTGGTAAACAACTCAAACAGGTTGCAACGTACTACAGCTCCCATGTCTGCCAACGAAATAAGATCCAGTAAACTTTCCCAAATATTAGAGTAAAGGTCTTGCTTCCTCCAGCTGCTAAGCATTTAATCCTCTGAAATATGAAGAAACAGTATGACTGGCTGTGTTTTGATCTCCTCGCAGCCCGTAATCCTTCATTAATTGCAAATTCTGGGCATCCACTATGACCTGGGCTCATACACAGACATCAATACTAATTTCATATGTTTGAGAATGAAACAAGCCCCGCTGTGATACAATTAACATTTACATCTTCAGGGGGCAGAGGAATGGTATTTCGCATTGTTAATATGACAGCAAATCTACGGCAAGCTGGTGTCAAAATGAAAGTAGCTGCTACCTGCATTGTTTGGGATTCTTTAAATACCTTCTCGCTGTTAGCGCAAAACCGTTTCCAAAGCCCGTACCACTATTTAACACTGTCGTACATAATAGTGTGGCCGTATGATTTGTGGTCACTGAATGAATAAACTCCTCATGTACTGAGTTTGTACTAGAACATGTTTACATGCCTTTAATGTTCAAAAAACATAATTTTTCTCACAAGGTCTGACTTTATATAAATGTATTCACCTTCTGTCTGAAACTCTCCGTTTGAGCGCCTGTCTCTTTAAGACCCCCTCCAAAAACAGCCCAGTCTGCTTTGAGCCTGCATGTGAGGGGACCCAAATCGGATTGGCTTGTTCAATCACATGCTATGCATACCCACACTACCACACTAAATAGCATGCCAGAAAAAGATTTAGTATGTCCCAATACATAGTGTGTCAAATGCAGTATCTCAGGAAATACCAGGATAACTTACCACATCCGGTCAAATTTTGCAGTACGCAAGCCAGCTTTTCTGGCTATTCTGACCCACAATCCTCTACGCAGCGGATATATGAATAATTGGGATGTGTATATTTCCCAATTAAAGGAACACTGCATGCAACAGTACGCACGTTGTAAGGGCAGCTGCAGTATGTAACAAAAGTAAAAAGAAAAAGTATGCGATTTGGAACGCAGTCATGTTTTCAGATCTAGGCAGCCCACAAAAAAGCTGACTGGCTCGTCTTATTTCACAGTTTGTGGGTTCACTTTAGATACCCAAATGTATGTGTAGTCTTACTACGCATATTCTCCTAAATTGTGACTTTGAACAGCTCATGAGTTCAGCATTTATCAGCGAGTTGCTTTACCTTCTTCCTAGAAATAATTGCGTCAGCTACTGTAAGTGTCAAGTTTGTCAGATGGTGTAGTGCGTGTCTACACTTGGACTGAAGTTTCAGGAGTCGATAGAGCTGTCTGGGAGCCTCGGCGGCTTGGCCTGTCAAAGCCGGGATGACATTATCCAGTGGAAGCGAGGGATTCGGCCCCTGGGAGAAAACCAGGCAAGGGGCCTCGATTAATCTCTTCAAATTTGGCAAAACCAAGGGGAGGTCAAATCTATAATCCAGAGGCGGATAGTATATCATAGGGGAGTTAGATTCATGTCAGATAATGACACTCTGTCAGTAATTTAACCTGAGCCTTTTAGCCTGACCCCCAAAACTCAGTCAGTGAATTAGCCATGGCAACATGTGGACACACACACACACCCGCACACATACACACACACACATTATGCCCCAAGTTTCTATGATACTAAAATGAACCCACCATGTAACAGTGAGCAGTGTCTTTAGTGACGCCACCAGGAATGAAGTACTGTTGGACTGCAGGATCTCGCAAGGGAAAAGCCTCACTGGTGAGACTGCTGGAGTGTCCGGACCTTTTAAATAATTTGACACTGCGCAGCTTTTGTATCCCTGCACAGGTTTGACGCCAAGACTAACAGAAGTAGTTGAAGGGGGGGAATTCTCCTAGCGTCTTTTTGCAGACGGGGGCTGGGTTGTTTGTAGTCTTGATTTGACACATCTGCTGGTAAAAAAGGTCCAGTCGACACCTCAGGATCTCGAAGGTCTGGCAGAACAGAAAATGACGATAAATGAATTCACACACGACCATTTAGTATGCACACACACACACACGCAGGATTTTGTGTACGGGGAAACTTGCAGACATGCACACATGATCCATGTATATACATATGTATTACACAATCTCAAACATATCTTTATATGAGACTCAAAAGTGGATGATGAACAGCCAGAACAGTAGTCATATATTATTTGTATCCAATTTACTCCACCAACTTTACACCTGAACATGAGTTTCTCTGTTAGGAAGTTGTATAATGTCTTCTGTGGCTCTGAAGGGAGTTTTCCAAAGTCTGAGTACCTGATGATGTCATAGTAATATCATCAGGGTTGTATCAAATTGGGCATAGAGACACATTTTTAAGGTAAGGTCTAATGAAAGATGCTAGTTGCATTTTGGGAAACGTAAGATCCAGTGTGTTTTTGGTTTTGGTGTTGACCCCTACTTGGACTTGAAGTCAGCAAAGAATCCAGTTCAAGATTCTTCTCATCACATACAAAGCCCTTCACAACTTCACCCCTTCATACCTTTCTGACCTCCTGCATCGACACGCTCCCAATCGCAACCTCAGATCCGCCGACGCCAACCTCCTTACCCCCCTATTCTGTCCAAGCATCGAACCTGGGGGAACAGGGCCTTCTCCATTGCTGCCCCCTCCCTCTGGAACTCCCTCCCCCAGCACCTCAGACATTCTCCATCACTCGCCACTTTCAAAACTGTACTTAAAACTCCTCTATTTAAATCTGCGTTTAACCTGTAAAGTCAGTTATGCATGTTTCTTTTTTTTCTTCTTTTTTCATAGTGTTCCCTACTGTTATGATGTGATCTATTTTGTGCTTATTGTAATTGCTTTTATTGTTTCTGTTTTTACCATGTAAAGTGCCTTTGAGTGCCTTTTAAAGCGCTATATAAATAAAATGTATTATTATTATTATTAAGCAGACTTTCTTACGGGAACGTTATGTAACAAGTTTAAAGTCAACGTTTACTTTCGGTTTTGGTTACAAACAGCGGCCTTCTGGGTGAAAGTCCAATGTGTGTAATTTTGCTGGCATTTCTATTAAGAGCTTTCTATTTTGAGCAGCACTGAAGGAATCATGAGCCACGGCTGTTCTCCAAAACCAAGCCAAATCAAGATTCCGTTCATGTAGCCCGACATCACAAAACACAATTTGCCTCAAGGGTATGAAGAGAGGTAAACATAAGTAAGCAAACATATATTACACATGACTTGTCGTGGCTGATTGGCCACAATGACAAATGCACAAGTTGCATGGCAGACAGTTGTTTCACCTGTTTATATACTGTACATGGGTGGGTCAGTGCCACCCAGTTGTGTCAGGATACATAAAAACATGTGCCAACAGACTAAACACACACTGTAGCTGAAATATCAAAGACGCAATGCTTCGTCTGTAATTGTCATTTGGAAGGTAGAGTTTTTGTGATCCTACTAAACAGAGACATACGATGTTGGAACACTGACTGACCCAGCAAGCTTACTGTTTCTCCTCACCTGACGCGCTCTGAACAACAGTCTAACACAACACAGAGGCCCTCTATTGTACATGAAACTGCATGCTGTGCTGGTTTTTATCTTTTCTCTTTGTAGACAAACACACACACACACACACACACACACACTCACACATGTAGTACCTATTTTCTCATCCTCTCTGTGTGTCTCTTCCTGTAACCTCTGTGATGGAGGGTGAAAGGCAGAAGGAGAACATGCAGCTCAGTTACACCTCCAATAAAACTCCATGCATTGTGATGACTATAGTACAAAATCTGAGACTCAATAAGACTCCTCTCTGTTCTATTTCTGTCTCGTGTGATACGCTGCCTTTCATTTCCTGGCTGTCATCAAAGAAGTCTCCCTTCATTTGTCTCTTCGCTCCGTCTCGGCTGCCATCCTCTCCTCGGTTTATGGCCAAACACATTATGTAGGTGACGTGTGCATGTGTTGGTGTGTGCGGTGAGTTTAAAAGCATTGCAAAGCCATTACATGGACGCCGATGTTGGCAGAAATATCGATGATTTCTCAACTAGAGATGAGATGGAGTTTGCATTGCCCTGTGGCCAGCAGAAATAAAAAATAAAGCAGTATCCTCTCTCTCTCACACACACACACACACACACACACACACACACACACACACACACACACACACACAGGCTGTAATCTCCTCAGTGTGGCCTAATTGAAAGTGACACGGTGCTGCTAATCAATACAGAAACCCATTGTTGCTATGGAAATATTCTGAGTGTACTGTCCCCATTCCTATTCGCGCCACAGACACTAGTGTCTAGTCCACACGTACGCAGGTGTTTTTTTTCTCCGTTGTTCTCAAAAACAATCCACTCCATAGAAGCACTGCAACGCACTAAATCTTAACCTAAGTCTTGATGGTTTACATTAAGGGAACCCCCCCCTGGACCTCCATAGCGCATTCTGGTGCCTCTGTTCCTCAATATAGTGGAGGAGTAACTTAACATTTAGGTGTAAACATGTTAAAAGTCCTATTATTTGGCCACGTCCGCCATTCTTGGATGCACGTCGCCTTGTTAGTGACGCCTCACAAAGGGGATAACACTATGACGTTACCAGGCAGAAACTCAACAAAACTCAGTTTTGCCCATCTACACGTCAACACCGGAAAGCTTCAGAAAATCTTCACAAACAAAACACTCCATTTTCAGTGAGCTAAAATGCTGTTTGGTGTAGACGCAAGGGCAAAACGCATAGAAAGAGCTACGTTTACAAAATGACCCGTGTAAGAATGGACTGGGTCTGAATGACATTATGTCTGCTGTAGTTACACTGTTTGCATTTACAGCATTATGTAACCAAGTGGTCAATAGTGCATAGCAATAAGATTTACATCAAAATGGTACAGCATTCCAAGACCACTTTGTGGCTTTTCACCATGCATCCAATCTGATTTTCCTGCACTTTTTTTAGCAGCAGAAATCTTTTGGCCTGGTCGTTTTAAGCATGGATCGGCCTCCTCTGGTGTGACACATCACGGGGATTGGCCAGGAGTAACACAGTGACATAACACAGCTTTATTGTGTGTGAGGAATGGCATGCAACAACGACAACCCTGACACAGCCCGGTCTTGAATGGGACTTCAAAGGCAGCGAAGTTCAGCACCGAAAGGTATTTCATTGTGATTCTGCCGTGCTGCGGAGGAAGAGGAATTTGGATGCCAGAATCCTCCACGGCAGCAGGGCTTCGGAGAACCTACTGGGTCGGGGGCTCTCGCATCAAATTCCCATTCAGCTCGTTGCGGTTAGCATTCCCCGCACTACTTATGTAACGCTGTGTGTGTGTGTGCTGAACCATCACCTGGACCCGGCTTGTGTTGGGAAGTGGATTTGCGCTCAAGGGGCAAAAAAAAGGTGGAGAAAATGGATTTACTGTAGGAATTCTGCAAATGTCTCCGACGCATTACAGTTCCGAGAGCAACCCACGTTTGTCATTCAAATATTCTTCTGGAGCTCATTCAACCCTGTCTCTCACTTTTAATCTTTTCTATTTTCTCTCCATTCCTGCACTCCCTATGCTTCTTCTCCCGCTACCTCCTCAGAGTTCATGAGGACATTCCACTCAGTAACGTGACCGATGTTTTCATCACGTCCACATTCTCTCTGCTGCTGTCTGTCCTTCGTGCCCCCGCCTCTACTGCTTGACAGTTGAGAGGTGGAGATGTGGACTCTGACAAATCCAAGTTTGGTCTATTTATACGGTACAGTTAGAGTGGTTTAGCTCCAGGCCTTTTAGCCCCGTGGAGAGACGGCCTAATCCACCCACTTTCCCCACTGCCGAGCAACGCAAGGTCGGCAGGACTGCCCGGCCATGTCCCTGCTCACCGTCCAAACTCCTGACCACATACAGCTGGGATGGATAGATGGAGCGAATGGAAGGAACGGACAGGAGGGAAGGAGCAGAGGGAGGGAGAGTCGCTTGACAAGCATGTACTGTATTGAAGTGCATCAAACAGCCAAAATGTGTCTGTTCATTCCCTTGCATCCGTACTTGAGTTAATGAATTACACCCCTTTTTCCACAAGAATAAATTCACAAACAAAGACATTTTCTGAAAAATGTACAGAAGTGTCTGAGGAACTGAGAAAGAAGAAAGAAAACATGTTTATCTACACAAATAGCTCAAGAATGAATTCCAAGGGTCTTAAGTAAGAGACAAGAGAGGCATGCTGGGCTGTGATCAACGAAAACTCTTGACATAATGTCCATTATGCAACACTGGTCTAAAAAAATAAAAATCCCCACTCGCTAAAAAATGCAGAGCACGAGAGTTGCTATAAAAGGAGAAGGTATGCAACCGATTTTCCAGGCAAAATGCATGAGACGTAAGTGCCGGCAATAGTTTTAGAATTACTTTGATGAGTTTGTATAAAGCTGTTAGGAGGCCAACGAAGAGAGTTATGTGATAGCACAATGTTTACTGACAGCAGGAAATGGAACTCAAGCTAATCCTTGAGGACAAGGACTAGGCTGAGTAAGTCAATGCGAGGTGCACAGCAAAGATACCGATGCTATCACTTCATTTTGTTCACAGTGTGATATTAGCAGTGACCCCTCCCTTTTCAAGCAAATACAAAAACATATGGTGGCCTTCAGATGCGTTTGGGCCGCCAAATTGAAGCTGCCAGTTTAACGTAAACATGTAAAAGGCCTTCTCCCAAGCCAGCGCTTGGTTTGTTCGTTCTGGGCTACCGTAAAAATAATGGCGGTGTAACACGGCGGACTCCGTGGAGAGGAACAATGAAGATATGAACACTCATTCTAAGCTGGTAAGGTGTTTAGTTTGAGGTGATTATACACTCATGAAAACATAATAATGAATATTATATTCTATTTCTGTCAATAGATGCCACTATAAGCTCCACACTGGTCCTTTAAATACTACCAAGAAAATGTTTCTTCGGTTTGCCTTCACCTTTTATTTCATCTTTCTCCTAAGTAACTATCATAACCAATAATTGCTTGACAAAGTCATTTAAATGTTATGGGATGTTGTTAAACATCAAATAAGCCTTTTTCTTCCTAATCTGGTGGAAAGAGTATGTGATATTCTGCAAGCTGCCATGAAACGGAACTCATTTAGTTTGCAGCAAACGCAGCACAGCAAAACATTCCTAAATGAATCATTCTAAAGCATACACGTCTCCGTTTCATATTTCCTTGACTGGTCTTCGCACTGACAGAAAAACAAACATGCTGACGGATCAACAAAAAAAAGAAGCTAAATGTCACCCTGTCTGTGACTTCTTGCTCATCCCCAAATCCATCCCACAATATTGCTGGTCTTGGACTCTTGGAAATTCATATACTGTATTTCAGAAATGCAGACTGAAGTTTGATATGCCTGGGCCTAGCTAGCATAACAGAGGGCAGAAGCCTCAGAGAATAACACATAACCAAAGCCCTAAAGAATTCCCTTGGACACAGCTACTGACCAGAAAACTGTGCCCTGGAGCTGCTGAAACCCCAGACTTAAATAGCATGGACTCCACTGCTGGTGACTGCCTGAGATAGACACTCAGCACTTTGGTTAGTGCTGCTTCTGGCCATGATTGAAATTACATCTATATAAATATATATATATATATATATATATATATATATATATATATATATATATATATATATATATATATATTTATATCTATGTATATATATATATAGAGAGATATATATATATCTATGTATATATATATATATATATATAGTATATATATATATATATATATATATATACTAGTATATATAGTATATATATATACTTGCAGTTGACATTAAAGCTGCACTAATCAATATCATGTGAGAAGAATCCCTTGGAGTGATAAACCAACAAACTGTTCTTCAGCATCTTTCAGCTTATTGTTTTCATTTTGCATGTCGCAAATTTACTGTTTTGAAAAATCGATGCTTGTAACCTCCAGTGCTGAGGAATGAAGCCAACGCAGAAGTGCCCAAACTGCAGTTCCATGAATGGCCACTTGAGGCTGGCTCCAAAAGCGAGTCAACCCCCATAGACCGCCATGTTTAAAATGCCCAACTGTACAATGTTTACAACTATACGGGGGTGAATTTGTACATATCTCACCTGTTTTAACTTATATTAAGAAAAAAAAATACGAAAGATTAAGGGCATGGCCACCTACCTACCACATTGTTATTCAGCAATTTAGTACTAAAAGACACTCCAAGGAGTTGGTTGTTTTATCTGGTAAGTACATTATAAACAAATGCATTCGGCCATTCCAAATTAACATCCCATTTAACAAGTTACACAGTTAACGTGAAATACAAATGGACCTTGCTATTCTAGCTAGCAAGGTATCCTAAGTGTTGGCTGGTAGTTTAGCAATTGTTATGCCAGGCCTCGCTCTTTCACAGCTTCATGATCTCGCCAAACTCAAGGCTTTCACTTTTAACCCATAAGTATAAGACCCCCAATAATGTCAACATTGCTGTGTATTATTATGGGAGAATATCTTTTTTTCTTCTTCTTTTATTTCATCAATTCTTTTGAAAAATATTTAATTTTTAAGAATATTACCCCCAATATTGTCAACTTTGTTATTATGATTATAGAATAATAATAAAAAAAAACATTTTCCAAAACATTTTATCATTTAAGTTAAAATAAAACAATGTCTCTTCATTTAAATTTAATATTATGATTTGATATAATGACTTGACTCATTGCTTTGCTCTTTTGGCTACCTGAAAGCGTGTTATTTTTTGTTTGTTATTTCAGGTAATTAATTAACTTCACCGGTCATTCGCTCTTCACATGCGAAATAAAATAGAATTCTGAAAAGTGAACGAAAAGGTGTAGATCTATTTCTCTCGGTCACAGCAAAGCCACTCTTACATCGCTCACAGGCTGCACTGGCCAGGGCGTTAGCAATGCTGCCCGTCATTCCGGCCTCCCCAAGCATCCCCCCTTAGCACGACAGTTTCTAGAATGTAACGTTAGCGAATTAACTGACATTTTTTGGTGTACTAGTTCCATTTGCTGTGTTGCCAAAGTTTTCAGAGAAAAGCAGACCTGTAGTCCCCTCCCAGTACACTCCTAGTATTTGCGCCCTGTGACCGGGTGAGATCCTTAACAGAGTGTAACTTGGTGTGTTCTGAAACTCCTCCGCACACTTATGCAGCAGTATGGTGTGGGCTCCAAACCCGTTATTGCTCCCACTATGCAGAACATTTTTAAGACCGGTGGTGACATGGTAAAAATAGGATCCATGCACCCTACACACTAACTTACATGTATAGGACAGAGCATGGGCTGACCTCCTCTCACCACAGCAACCACGAAATTCACTCTGAAAATAACTCTCTTGCAGTCGTTCCCTCTCCGGCTGGAGCGCGTGCTCACTCACTCTTGCGAATACGCTGGTGTTAGAAATAAATAAATGTGACTGAATGTGTGGTTTACGCGTAGATCTTTCTGATGGCAACTGCACGTGATGGTGGGTCACTGCGTTCCCAGTGTTCAAAAAACAGATTTTTTACTTTTCCATTCACCCTTTTCGTTTGTAGGCATGTGCATATGCCTATTCCATGTGTGTGTGTTTGTGTGATGACACTCAGTGGCTTTACAGTATAAGCAAGGTACCGTAGAAGCAGGAGCTTGTCTCTAATCGTCCCCCTTTGGTTAAAGGAGCATTCTACCACTAAGCCTCATGTGGCCACCCTCGGACAAAACTGGGACGACACACACATACACACACATACACACACGCACACACACAGTCACCCAGCAACACATCATCCTATGGAATCTATCTAACCTCAACCACTAAGCCACAGAGAGGCAGCTACTTAACTGAAGCATCATCTTCCCCTACTCTGTAATAAAGGCCTGGCTGAATCAAAACCATTCCAGCAGGCTTTCCTATGGGATTGATTAGTCAGGAGCTGTGGAGGGCACAGTGTTTACAGCTTGTTTTTTTTTCCCTCTCACAAATAATGTTCACATTTACAGCAGCCTACATACCCATGGACGCATTTAAACGGTCGCACACGGAGAAACACTCCCACAAACTGCCTGTGTGCCGCTTGCGCCCGGTTGGCGGGCTACTGTCGGTGCTGCGAGTAAGTGGCGGTGTCAAAGTGACACAGACAGAACTCATAGACAAATTGATTTAATTAACAGCAATTTTGTCACTAACCGCCCGTCCAGTCCCTGTGAGGAGGGCTTCTACATGTACTAAAAGACGTTGAGCGTAAATATGCCATGTAGATCTAGGAACCATAGCTAGCTGATTCCTCCTGTGCATAGAGGGCACTGAGCACAGTAAACCCTCTAGGGGGGACAGAAAAGTCAGCCAGAGGGAGGCTTTTTGCATCCATCGACCGGATGCATTAATGTATCCTGGTCTTAAAGGGACAGTGAAAAATACATATTTTCACCTCTTAAATGCGCTGCAATTTATCAATCTAGATTGTTTTGGTGTGAGTTGCAGAGCGTCAGAGATATTGGCCATACATGGCACTCAGTTTATAGCGCTCAAAGCCATAAACCGGAAAAAACATTTGAAAAACTCAGCAAAATCCCTTTCCAGAAATCATGACCAAGTTACTTAAGATAATCCACAGGCCTTGCTGTGAGCAGTTTCCACTGCTATCACGTCTCATTCCTTTCAATTTGTTTCACCTGTCATGTTATCATCCAGGTCTGTGATCTTCTCCCATTAGTTGTTTATAGGCCACACCTGTTAAGTCTGACAAATGCCCTGACAAAGACCTATGGTTACATGTTATTTATTTTGTATGATTTGGCCACTACAACAAAGGATTTTTAATACATCCTTAATTGTTGTTACTTATTCTAAGATTTTGGAGTGCATGGATTGCCTTCCTGTTTATCCAGATTTTCTTTTAACACTTTCCAAAAGCACCCGACATGTTTTTGATCTTTGTTTGAATACAAAGAGAAACCAGTTATCTCGCTCCCCACAAGTAAAAAGGAAAGTTGAATGTTTTACAGATGTGACAGGGGAACCGTGATGTGGCAACTTATGTGACGTCTGTGCAGAAACAACAAATGTTCCATCTTCTGTTTTCTGTTCTTTTCTACTCTCTATTTTTCCCCAGATCTCCACTGCATGAGACAAGTACACTTTGACACACATGCAGCACGTCGGATCCTGTTGTAATAGAACAAGCGGGTACCGGGTCATCTTTTGCAAACATCCACGCAAAATCGCAACCACATAGCTAAAGTCTGTCGAGCAAGTGCTGCACACACACACACTCCCAGCCGGAGCTGAAATCCTCACACCGAGCACACCTTTTTGATTAGCTGCCAGGCCAGCGCTTCGAGACAAAGGTGTTGAATGCTGGCAGAGAGGACTGAAAAAACAGGTTTTTTGTCTCTGCTGCCGGAGTTGTTTTTGCCTTTTAAGGTTCCACAAGTTTTGTTCTTGGTTTTAAGCAGGTAGCCTCAACCTTTATCTGTATCAACAGCCTTTACTGTATGCCTACTTACTGTATCTCCTTTCAGAGTTGATGAAGCATGTGTGTGTGCGTGTGCGTGTGCATGTGTGTGTGTGTGTGCATGCTTGCACATGTCACCGTGCGTAATCATCATCCGCGGTGACAATTCCACTCTGATACTTTCTGTTGTCACCTGATCTTCCTGTGAACCCAACACAGGGAGATGAAAGAGAGTCAAAGTGTCAGAATTATGAGAAATCATTTGTAAGAATTTATAGGAAATGGCATTGAGGTTCCATAGCTTTGCCACAGGCAAAGAATTCAGCGCAGTTTTGCACACATGGAAAACTTTGAAGTGAAAAAAAATAAGAGTGTTTGTGACTTATTGGTTGGGAGTAAAAAATGTATTGCATTCAGATTTTGAAGTCCGTTTCCGTGCATCGGACTCGTGCAGTACCAGTTGGTTGTCTCCACTGGGGTGAAACCACAGCTATGTCAGCTGCAGCTAAAGACAACACATGGACCAAAACAGGAAATTAAAAAAAAAGAAAAAAAAAAAAGTTCACAGCTCCCTAACAAGCCCAGTCCAGCCCTCGGTTGGTGTTTACTGCCTGCGCTTTTCTGTCAAGGAAAAATTTAACTATGTAATTGTTTTGGAGAGAGAGGACGTGGCTGCTTCCTTCTTGGAACTTATGGGCAGTTTTTCTTTTTGAAAAGGCTACATTTTGTATGTGATATAATCTGCACATTTGTGAAAGATGATGTCAACGTAGGGTTCTCTCACTAACACCACTACAACACAATATTCCAGATTTTGTCCCCAGCTACAGTATCTACAGGACCAAGAAATCCCCTCTTTGGGAAGACATGCGGTTCATACTGTAGAGCTGTTTTAAGAAATAGGCAACCATGTGAACAACATATAGTGACTGCAGTACTTTCTGAAGGACTTTCTATGTAAAGCATAGCAAAGTGTCCTCATGTTCATATGATATCTCACAAAAAGTTACTCCTCATTTTTCATGCGTTTTTCCTTCGAAAGTCCAGCAACACGTGTCAATTCCGCTCGCTGCAAGGATGCGGTCTCTTCAAAATAAACTTTTGTCTTCACAGGAAACAACTTAGTCGGGTTTAGGCAACAGAACCAGTTAGGTTTCAGAAAAGATCGCGGTTTGGGTTAAAATAACTACAGAAGTGCTGTTACCAAAGTAAGCAGGTTATGTGACAAATAAATCTTCTCTTTTCCCACGGGGAAACAAACAGCCGCCTTTTGGGTGAAAAAACGGTTTGTGGTTTGACCCATTCACCATCCTTCCCGCCCACCCCGCGTTGGCTTTAGAGGTCTTACCTCCTGGTTTATGATTACAGGAATTACATACAAATTGATTTTATGTGATATCTAAGAATTATAGCCCATTATTTTTCGTAGGTAAAGCTACAAATGCTGGATGAGCATAGACAATGTGGAGGTTCAGAAATAACACAAAAGAAAGACAAAGATACATTTAATAACCTATTCAATGAAACGGGAAAAGTTTCCACTTTAGATGGTGTGGCACAGAAGACTTCACCACTTTTGCCCTTGGCTATAAGGTGTTGCCAGTTGTGGCTTGAAACTGTCAGGTAACCTGAACAAACAGTTTTTACGACTGCAGTTCTATTCTCTGAGCTCATTTAGCAAATTGACCTACAGTATATTTGTCTTAACATGTATCTGGTAAAAACTGGAGTGCAAATCTTATGTGAATCAACATGGCTTGCATCCAAACCGATCCGGAATCCGTTGAGAAGGTTTAGTCGGTTGTTCATTCTGTGTTGCCCACGAGCTGCGGACCTCCAACATGGCTGCCATGAGGGAGTGTTGCACCGGTGGCCCCGTGAAAACGCTACATGTTTGAAGTTGTCTTACTGCTCCAGGGTTAGCTTTCGTTCAGCCGTGCGTGGTGAGGAGCACGAGCCTAACGGCCGGGAGCGTTGCTGTTGCAACGGCAACATGTTGGCAGCAATCTTCTGAAAGGCTGCACACACAAAACATCCCGAACACACACAGTCTAACCTGAAGGAATGCGCGTGGGGGGCTGTGTGTTTCACCATTCAGAGCCACGATCCTCTCATGAATGCTCATCCCTGTGCGAGTGGACAAACTGTTTATGTTGTTCTAAGAAGTTATGTGTGGTCTTTTTACCTAATTTTATGAGAAATAAAACTGTTTGCTTTGGGAACAAGGACAAGTATGTATTAGGGAACATGGAGGGAACAAGTATTGTAGTACTTATTGTAGTAGTTTAGTATTTCATTTAGAATTTCTTGTATTTAACAACAGGTTGACCATTTTTGTCCAAGAGTAATGCTGTAGAGGCAACCGCACCGCGAACTTGGCATATGATTATCTACACATTTAAACCAAACTGCCCACTAAAAGAAGCAGCATGTAGGATATAGCCATGCGCAACAAGACACACAGGACTATATTGAAAACAAAACACCACACAAGAAGTAGTTTTTCTGTGGCACTGAGGAATGCACCGGAGCAAACATGCTACACTCTTCTGAGTGCCACCATGAAACCATGCAGCCTTCCCGCTATGCTGGCTAGTGTGCAGCCTGGCAGAAGGCTATATTTGTCGGGGGGGGGGTATACAGGGTTCAGGTGAAATACCAAAAACAGACATTGGAGACAGGGTCAAAGGCACCCACCATCAAGCCCCCCACCTTCCCAAATACAAGACATATGGCTCTGTGTAAGTCAGCTGATAAGTGAATTTCTGTTCCTCACGGGTTTCTATGAGAGAGGGCATGTTTTGCTTTCTGCTGGTGGATCCCCATGCTATTAAATAACATCTGCCAGTGTTCTTTGTAAGCCTCACACTGCACAGGTAATATAAGTGGTATTATTCAAAAGTGAACTTCAACCACAGCAATGATAGTTTACCCCTAGATCTGTGCATCAATAGATGCAATTTGTTGCATGCGTGTGTCAGTATCTCTGTGTGTGTGTGTGTGTGTGTGTGTGTGTGTGTGTGTGTGTGTGTGTGTGTGTGTGTGTGTGTGTGTGTGCGTGTGTGTGCTTGTGCATCGGCTAGTACCTTAAAGGACTGTTGCATTCCACCCCTTTTGCCTGACATTGTGCACAAAACACGTGCAGCATTCTGCAGTCTGATTTCTCAGATCCACAACACAGAATGTTAGCACCTGTGGTTTATCAAAGAAAAAATGCATGTGAAATGCTATGGTTTGCTGCTGGTCATGTTTTTTTAAATGTATTTTAAATGTTGTTTTATGCAAAATCTACAATACCTTCAGACACAGTAGGTATGTGGTAATCATTGTTAAATGTCCTATTTTATGATATATCCATGACTGTCCAGTCCGTGAACCTATTTGCATCTTATGTGTGGGGAGTGTCTAGTGCTGTATACAACTCTGTCAATAAAACCACTGTATGAGTCATTGAACCTGCAGTGACCTTTTGTCTTGAATACACAAAAGAATAACCCACATCAAAAGAAAATACAACAGTTACGCATCCCTGTTTTTCTTTGTTGTTGTTTTAGTTTTTTACCTCTAACAGTGTCTTCAATGTTATTTACGTGCCCCCAACACACACTCCTACCTGGAGTTCTGTGCACTGGCTCCCACTCACGCCATTAGTCATTAGACGTAAAAGAGAGAATGAGCAGGGCAGATGGAACGGTTGTTTCACACTGATGAATCATCTTCACAAATATAGACGATCTTTGTCAGCGGAGGGGACCGTCGTCGCCTAGCAACCGGCTGCATCAAACTTAGAGAGAGCACAGCGCCCGCGTTAGCCCGCGAGCTAACCAGCAACGTGTAACAGGAACCACACTTGAACAGTTATTCATTTTTTTTAAGGGGGGAAAAATGGTGAAACAGACGATACAGATATTTGGTCGCATTAAACCCTCTAAGAAAACTACAGGGGTAAGTGGACAACTGAAACAACATGTAAATGAAACGTAGTGTATAGCGGTAATGCTAGGTTAGACCCGGATGTTTATTTAAGCTAGCTAGTGATGGCGTATCAATGAGGGCTCTCCAATCATGAAGCACGCTGGTTTATATTCCCAGTTCAGAACGGCATTTGATCACAAAACAACAGGTTTGACCGGCTATAAACACACCTGTAATGATGGCTTCCTCCCTTCCATTAACGTTAAGTCTCCCAATAAATCAATTAACTGTTTAAATCATCTACTATACAGCACCAGGACCCTGGAACTGGCACAGCTGCATGGAATGCAATTCATGTTTTTTTTAATTACACCTGTGCTTTTCTTGCTGTGACACGCTAAAAAATGTGAAAGTACATACAACAGGCGGCCTAAAAAACAATCAGAAGGTAAAGTGACCATACGTTGTAAACCTCCTGCTAAATGGGTCTATTGGGGCAGATACCAATTTTGAATGGAATATGCCAACAGATAGCA
Organism: Cebidichthys violaceus; assembly: GCF_023349555.1. Taxonomy (NCBI): domain Eukaryota; kingdom Metazoa; phylum Chordata; class Actinopteri; order Perciformes; family Stichaeidae; genus Cebidichthys; species Cebidichthys violaceus. The sequence continues at coordinate 8,129,725 of NW_027176395.1, read as the reverse complement.
TTTTGTGCTGATGTTCAGTGTGTTTACAAGTTTTCCTTGTTTCTCCATTCATTTTATTTCTGGATTAATGGAGACGCCCCCCCCCCACCACCACATTAGATGTTAAAGTTGTTGTATTAGAATCAGTTCAGGTAAACATGTTCCCAGTGACAACAATGGCAAGCTTGTACAATAATATCAACAACTGGTGTTTTTCTTTTTCTTTTTTTCCCCCCACACATCCGTATTAATGTTCACCTACTATCAGATGAGTGGCCTCTATATTGGATACAGATGTAAAAATAAATAAATAATATTATTGATGACAAAAATTCACTATTCTCCCTAGAACCCTGTTTATTGTCTGAGCGTAACAGCTGATGGAAGAAATGACCAAATTACTTTGAGGGTTTCTGTGGCCCTTCAGTGTGAGCTTGACAATATCCAGCAAAACAAAATTAGATTTTTAAGGTTTGTGAGCAGAGCAGTGGTGGTCAGGAGGAGGTGACGCTGCCAGAGTTGACGGTGAAAAACAATCCAATCATTTAGGTCTTATCTTTTTATTCCCGAAACCCCTGGGGACCTGTATTTGCATCAGTGTCCGTCCGAAACATATGCCAGAACATATGCTGAGGGCTGCGGGTGTTTGGATTGACCCAGCCAGCCCTCGCATTGAATGTGCTCCGCTGCTAGAGCTCAATCTATATCGGTTTAATGTTCCACAGCTTTTCTCCTCTCCCCTGGGGCGACGCTGAGCAGAGGTGATATTGCAGAGCTTGTCCGGTACACTGTATACTGATCATGATTGCTTGTTTTCATTGTTTTGCTTTCCACAGGATGCATGCTTCATAAACTCCAGCTTTTTCATTTTGGGGCTTGCATTATCCAAACCACAAGTGGCCATATTTTAGACCTAACATGATGTATTGTTTTTGTGTTTAAGTTGGGCTGCATGCACTGCATGATACCACGTACCATAACGGTCAAAGAACATAGGAGACAATTCTTTCATAAGGGTAATGAATGCCTATGGCTACTCTAAAGTGCTGTCCAAATATTGTGGTAAACTAGCGCTCTGCCTTGCCCTGCGATGATGACCAGTAGTCCAGAAGCCTTGTCCCACCAGAGGACTGACTCTGCTGTTGTCGCTGGCTCCCTCAGGTGTACTCGGTGGACAACGAGGAGCCGACAGGTGCTTCTTTGGAGTTTCTGTTGCCCAGGGAAGTGTCTGAGGGCTTTGTTAACAACAAGAGGGAGTGCTACAAGTTCAGGTAGAGCTGTATTTGTATCTGTAAAGCTTGTGTTTTTATAGAGATGTTGGGATTCATCGTATTACATTATTCCATTTGCTAAATTTCCGAAATTGGCCGCCTAATTTGGTCAAGGTAAATTCAATTGAAGCGGTCTTTGAAGTCCACTATAATAATCTACAATACCTGCCTGGCTGTACTGTAATACTCAGTATCACTAACACTGTAGAGTATTTATTGGACTTATAGCCAGTGAAAGCTTTGATATTTGCGGCTTTAAATACCTGAGAAAGGTTCTCATTTCCTGTGACCAAACTGATCAGTTTCGTCTTCTGTGTAAAAAAAAATCAGGACATTCTTTATAGAAATAGAAAATAGATTAATAATAAATAAAACTGCCTACAGTCGGCATGCAGTGTCTTTATAATATAAGTATAATTAGCTTCAGTCTTAAGTGTGTGCAGAACACCAGTAACAGCCACCAGTTGGGCAAAACAAGAATATTGTAGATGAGCAATTGAATCAGCTAAAATCTGCAAGAGTGGAGCAACTGTAGTTTATGACGAATAAAGATATCATACAACATGGAGGACGTTGAGCTGCCCAGCAGAATGTACGCTCTCAAAGTTGCATAAGAGCAGTGCAGAGCCAGAACATCTGTTTAACACTGGTAGTGAAAGCTGCAGCCTTATATACTATACCCTCCAGGCCAGGCCCATGCCACGCTTCCAAGACCTAAATTCACAGTTGGGGAGTCAGACAGCAGCGGACACCGAGAGCCTGTTGGAAACCACAGAGTTTTATAATAGCCTGCGGAGGTTCCCTTGTGCCCTTATAGAAATAAAATTTCCACATTTAACAATCTTCCTGGGCGGACTCCTCTCACATCGCTCTCATCTTTCTGTGGGATAAAAACATGACAGGCTGAGACAGCTTTAGAGGACGGAATGATCAAACTCCTCCTCATCCACATGGGAAATTAAACAGACGTGTGAGATAATCCGTCAATGTATACGTTCTGTATGTTATGGTAGTAAATTTAATAATAGATAGATGTTCTGACCTCTTCTGTGCTTCTCACTTTTGTCCAGGTTCCTAAAGGTGTTTGATCAAGCTGTCCAGCAAGAAGAGATATTTAATAACATTGCCAAACCAGTTGCCGACAGGTACAATCTTATTGTACTTCTCAAAATGACAAATGTAAATACAGGTTTATATTAATGCTGCGTACATTTTGAAAGTTGATGTCTTTAAACTCTTTGTCACCCCTTACAACTACCAACTTTGATTATCCCATTCACAAATCCCTGCCCACCTGTGCCCAGCAGCGCTCAGCTCTCCATGCTGAGCTCAGGGCCACACAGGCTTTAAGCGTCCTTGTTGACAGGAAGTCAGTAAAGCTCAGCTTTCTTTTAAGATGGAAATGGAGGGTGTCTGTGATTTTTGGCGTGCTTTGCATACTTTAACCACTAAGTGGACCGAGCTGGCAGGCGAGATGGCACACTGTGCCATCATGAGTGTGAGACCATTTCCAAGCCACAACACAAAGCTATGTTGTAGCTGCTCACTCAATTTGAGCTGTTGTTTAATCCGTCATGCATGAGGATCACATTCATTAGAGTAACCTGCAGAAAACTTTGTCCCTCAAGATCAACACTACAAGTCTTTTGTTTGTAATGTTCAATTTAGGGAAATAGGGGTTCATCTGGGCCTGTTTTTAAATGTAAAAATGTAAAATATATTTTAGATACTGATATACCAAATATATCTGGACGACTTTATTTGTAAAAGGCAGAATGAGAAAGTTTTTCCGAAAACCAAATGAGATAATTAATCCCTCTTCATCATCACTTATGACCCACCAGAAATGTGTGGAGGTGTGTGTATCTGCAGAGAGACCCTGCCCTCCGCCTGCCTTATTTTGCCGTGTTTGGCACGTTTCTGGCCGTTGACCCTTTAAAATGTAGTGACCAGGTGTCAGATCACAAGCACACATCCAAGGTTAAGCTACAAAAATAACTAACACATATTGCGAGGCGAACCACCAGGCGGACAAAGCTCGTTCAAAAACGAGAGTTAATCCGGGATTGGCTTTTACACATATGACCCCAAGGTAAACCCGTAAGGCGTCCTATAACACTCTTCAATCAAACTCAAAAACAAGCTGCAATGAATACAGGCAATCGGCTCGAAGTTGTTGTATAAGACATTTCATACAATCTTGCCAAAAACTAAATTAAACTCCCCAACCTTTCCTTGCTTCTTGACCTCTAAGATTCCTCTCCACACAATTTTCACTCCGTCTCACCAAAGGGAAGCTCTTACAGGCGTCTGTCAGAGCTTTACACCTGGAGGAATTTCACTTGGAATTTTCTGTGATCAAATGTTGCTTGTGTTGTTGCTGTTGTTGTTGTTGTTATGTAAACAAGGTTCCTCCTCTATCCTCTTCTCTCAATTGAGCCCTACCACTTCCATTCCTCCCCAGGCTTCTTAGTCACAATAGGGGCTATTTGTGAAACCCCACAAGTGCTTTGCGTTATCTTTGCTATTAGAAGACGCATAAACAACATGGCGAGACGTCTGGATTGGCTGACTAAGGACTTGGATGTATTTGACCTGACTCACACGGGTTCACAGACTTGGGTATTGGGTTGCCCTCCCCAGCCAACCCTTTAACAGTCCCCCCTTTGTTGTGGCAGATGGTAAACATCAGGTTAAAAAGTTTCAGTCACAACCATGTCTGTCTTGCTGTATCAACTTAAGCTTGGCGTCTTTTCGCTGTTGGTATGACTATAACGTCTGCAGCCTAGAGGACACTAGTCACCCTGTCTAGCCATGACCAATCTGTCTCTCCAATCAGACATTTCTAAGTCCACTGTCATTTCCTTGCCCTCTTCTGCAGGATACCCGTTTACACACTGAATGTTCTGAATTCCACAGAGTGACTTAAAGAAAGGAGGGAATGGAAGGAATAATTCAGCCTTCTCAGCCCCCATTTGGAATTGAAATAAGTTGCCTTCAAACACAATCACAAGAATAGGCCAAGACTTGTATCCTTGCCACAAAAAGTATTGAAAGAGATTCTGAAAGGAACTTTATCTGGGACTGACGTAGACCAAGCCATGTGAAGCCCAGCTGGTGTGCTGATATCTTGTGAAGCTTATGTTGACATTGACATGGTCCCAGTTACAGAAGCACGGCTGGTTACAGTAAGCACAAACGGAATCAAATTTTGACTGACGGAATGTTTTTCCTAAAGCCCCCGTAGTCTTGAAATGTTTATTCAGGTTTTGTCAGGAGTTTGAATCGCAGCAGTTTCGGCCGTCACCGGACTAAAACTCGCCAATCCTCTCAACTAGCAATAACTGTCAGGTCGTTGTTGTTTTGGTCATACTCGGTGCACATCAAGTTTCGCCAAAAACTCTAACCCATTTACTTGCACACTAGTCTCTGTCTCTGCTGTGGTGTAACCCAAACCAGTCATTTCAGCCCCAACACAGTTGTTTAAAAACAAACCAGCATTAATAGCTCCAGTAGAGGAACAACCACTGTAATGATGTTGGGTTGGCAAGGCAAACCCTCTATCTGCGTTGTAATCCCATTTCACAAGGCTGTGAAACCTGTAGCCCAAGTTCAAAGAAGAACGGGGCTCTGTTGAGTTTTATCCTCAACCCTGCTACCTCAAAAGATTGTACTTCTCATAAGAAAAAGAACAGGAAGAAAAAGGATCTTCTGGACGACAAGTTGCCAATCTCCAGGAAAGCTGAGGTGTAAACAGGAACAAGCATTGGGAAACGCCCAAGCCTTAGTAGCAGCGCTGCCAATCAATGGCCATGTCTCACGCTAAGATTAAATGGACGCCCAATGACCATCCAACCAACCACCATTCTCATAGGTGGACGCGGTGTTTTATATAAACTGACATGCAGTTTTTTCCCCTCACCAGTCTCATGCAGGGTGTGGAATTGTGCAGTACATAGAAAGGGAAACCCACACACTGCTCTAATTACTAGGTTGGCAATTCCATTAGAATAAGTGAGATGCTTAGATTTGTTTATAATTTATCTAAAAAAATATAGTGTCAAGATATCCTTTTCCTTACGAGTGGCAAGTCATGAGCACACCGTTTATCCTCACCTTTGATCCATGCTTGTGGGTCAGAGGCCCCTCTGTCATTTCGCTTTTTCTTCCTGGTTTATTTCCAGGACTATAGAGCAGAAGGTTTTTTTAATTTCATTTTTTTGAGCAAATTTATCCTACCTCATTTAGGCACAACTATTTTGGGCTTTCTTTCATTCAAACAAAGCTAGATACCAATGGTTTCCATGGCCCTGTGCACGTGCAGAAGGGGCAGTTCAGTGCCAAACCAAAACTTACCGGGCCCTGCCTAGTTGAGTGGGGTTTTGGACCTTTTTCCTTCGCTCATACTCCGAGACATTCCTCCCTCACCAGCAGATGTCTGTCGCCATTGCAGTTCTCCAGTCACTGCCTTCCTTTCCTGTGGATTTAAAGTGTCAGATTCAATTTACTCAGACTTTCGGTGTCTGCTTGGGGATATACTTGACTGTCCCTTGCACTCTTGCAAATTAACATAGTGGCGATATTGGAGGCACACGGTGTAAATTATTTACAGACGAAGCTTTTTGCAAGTCATTACATGTTCTCGTCAGTGAGACTGTATTTCTAGAGAATTTCTGGTTCAATTCCAGCCAGTGACCTTTGTTGCATGTCATACCCTTCTCTCTCTCCCTCCGTTTCCAGACCGCTTCTCTACTAACTATCCACTGATTGTGTATTAAATCTGTTTAACTGTGTGTGTGTGTGTGTGTGTGTGTGTGTGTGTGTGTGTGTGTGTGTGTGTGTGTGTGTGTGTGTGTGTGTGTGTGTGTGTGTGTGTGTGTGTGTGTGTGCGCGCGCGCGTGTGCGTGTGTGTGTGCGTGCGCGCGCACAGTGTGTTGGCCGGGTATAATGGCACCATATTTGCCTATGGCCAGACGGGCAGCGGGAAGACCTTCACCATCTCAGGAGGGGCCGAGCGCTACAGCGACCGTGGCATTATTCCCCGCACCATCTCCTACCTGTTCGAACGCTTCTCCCAGGTCAGTACGGCATTAAAGATAAGTTTCACTGGCACAATAAGGCCGTGGCCAATACTAGCTGACATGAAATATCAATTAACACTTGCCCAATGGAGACATATTCCTGCAGACCTTGTCATCGATGACAACGCTGACTTGTTTTGTTTCCAGTTCCAACCTGTACTTCTACTCTGTTTACAGCCGGGCGTAGCCTACAGCGCCAACTTCTGACCAAACTACGCTATAGCCAAGTGTAGCGGCTCCAAACTAGTTGATGGCACCGCGCCTATAATTAGCATTTCGGGTTTTTCCGACATTTCAAAAGTTTGCTTAAAATTCACTTGACAATTGAATGGAACCACAGCTACTGATAAATACATGCAACATGTAAATACTGTCTCTCTCAGCCATCCTTTTGTTTGTTTTGTTTTGTTTTGTTTTGTCTTGTTTTGCTTTGTTTTGTTTGTACTGTTTGTCTCTCCCCTATGTAAAGCGTCTTTGGGTACTTAGAAAAGCGCTATATAAACCGAAAGTATTATTATTATTATTATTATTATCCTTCTTTTCTCTGTGCTGCAAAGCATCTACATTTAAACTTCTGCTTCTGCCAAATGTCAAAAACACTAAGATTTCCCTCTGTATGCACCCAGTCCAATTTAACATTCTGTATTGTATGCTCCACAGGACAACAGTATGGTTTACACCACACACATTTCCTACTTGGAGATCTACAACGAGATGGGATATGACCTTCTGGATTCCCGACATGAAGCATCTCGACTGGAGGACCTACCGTCAGTGTTCTTTTTAATACTGTAACTTTTACTACGCTGATGCTACTTTACATACATCCAGTTATATTTGAAAAAGTCAAAACCATTAGAGCCATATATTTAACCTTGTGGAGTGATAGATAGGCTTTTTAAAGCTGAAAAGAGCAATCACCCCCTCCATTATTCTACTAAACAACAGCCGTTTGTCAGCCTGGCCTAGAGTCGTGGTGCGGTGAAATATGAAGACTTGGAGTATTTACCACCTCACTACGAACTGCCAACTGACATAATGACACTGTGGGACAGCGATGGATGCGGTCGACCTGGTGGCAGACTCTGCCACTGGAGTGGAGAGCAGGAGGGTCATGTGGAGAAATTGCTTTTCATAGCTAGTCGCTGCTGCTGCCGGTCTGATTTTTTTCTTTTTAACATTTTTACTTTGTTTGTGTCCATCTTTCTTTGTAATTATAAATTCCATCTCTCTGGAGGTTTGTCTGTGTATGTTTTTTTTTTTTTTTTTGTCAAACTCAATACTTACTTATTTCAAACGAGACTTTGGCCCTTCAGGCACAACATCGTCTCAGTACATCATTTTGGTGTTTGTCTTGTATTTTCTTGTACCAGTTCCATTTAAGTTTAAGCAGAGGATCCAGCTCAAGGTTTAGATACCCACAAATCACAGTCTTCTGGAAATAGACAGTGCCCCATGTTAACCATGCTGTGGCCACACTTGCTGATTCAAGAAGAAGCTGTGGCACTGACAAATTTCTCTCTTCTTGCCTTTCCCTGCCTACCCCTTCTCTTTTTTCTCACATTCTTGGACTCATTTTTATTCCTGTTTTACTTCTTCTCGTCTCATCTGCGCATTAGTTCCATCATTATTTACCATCAATGGTAAACAGTCATTTCATTTAAAATATAATAATCACAACTTTTTTGAGTTTGTGGAGCTGCCAAAGCACAGGCCTTTAATCAGATTAAGATTAATACTGTTTTGTCAAACTACATCAATTACCTACACATGTTAATCTAATTATCCACATGTGTTCTCCAGTCATTCCACCCTCTTTGACATCTCAATCCAGTAGCCATACTGTCAAAACCCTGGTGGCGTGAAGGAAATGAAATGGTGAAATCACAGGGGTCCTTTCGGCCCCATCTGTCCAAGCACAGATGTTTTAGAAGGCTTGATGTGGGCAAGAACCAATCACCTGTTTGTTTTGAGCTGCAGGGCCTGGCTGTTATCAAGTTATGAACCCCCGGAAAGACAAAGCACATGTGTCAAACTGGGTCGCAGCCCACACTGACTCGCAGATGTGGTTTGTTTGGATTTAGAGCAGAGCAAGGTGATGGAAGGGAAATGGATGACATAACTGACATAATTGCTTTTTCATAATTGCTTTAGTGTAATTTCTTCAGATGATTGGCTGCAATCTGCCGTCCCTCCAAGACTTGTTCGCCTCAAGGACCCTGAAGCGAGCAAGAAAGATTGTAGCTGACCCCTCTCATCCTGGACACATACTGTTCATGCCCCTTCCATCTGGCAGGAGGCTGCGGTCCATCAGGACCAAGACCTCACGCCACATGAACAGGTTCTTCCCATCCTCAGTTGGGCTCATCAACAAATCCCGGGTCCCCCACTGACTCTGTCATCCCCAGGACAATTTCCTACCGGTCACTCCCCTGCACATCCCTTCTATGTTTCTTATTTAACACTTTTACATTACACTTACATCTCACTTGTTTCTAGTCCTGTTATCTGTTTGTTGTGCACTTTATTTTATATTTCACTTTATTTTATATTTTTCTGTATTTTATATTTTACTGTACATTTTAATATGTTTCTACTTTTAGCACTGTGTTGGTTGTTGTTGATTGTTAAGTGTTATACACCACCCGTCATGTCAAATTCCTTGTATGTTCAACATACCATGGCAATAAACGGTTCTGATTCTGATTTGTCCTGCTTTGTCATTTTTTTAAATTCATGTTTTCAAGTAGATTTATTATACATGGAATTTCCTTCAACAAAGCTTTTTTCTTTCACAGAAAGGTACTGATCATGGAAGATCCAGAGCAGAAGATCCATCTGAGGAACCTGTCCCTGCAGCAGTCAGCCAATGAGGAGGAGGCTCTGAACCTGCTCTTCCTGGGTGACACCAATCGCATGATTGCAGAGGTGAGAAAGAGGAACGTATGATGGGACTTCCACTTCCACTTTTTAATTCTATGTATTAATGCACACATACTGATAAGCCCCTTGAGATGGGTCATCTCATTTTTCGAGGGGATCACACACAAAATGCAAACAATCAAAGCAACAGATGAAAACCACAAACAGTTGCACATCCAAACAACACAAACAGACTACACCCAAAAAATACATCAGTTACTAACTATAAAGTAGCCAAGGACATATTCATTAGTTGAAATTACTTAAACATGAATTAATTAATTAAGCTGCTAAATTTGTGTTGATTTTGTCGGTCTGAGGGGCTGAGGTTTCAGAGCACCAGAGTCACTTTAGAAAACTTCTAATTTTACTGCAGCCAGGTCTGACAGCCTGCTGCAGTCCTGGTTCTAGATCTCCTGCCCACCTCCCTTCCCTCCAGCGGGCCCAGCAATACGGCCTGGGCCTCCAGCAGCGTGGTGTCTGTATGTCAAAGCTCTGCTTCTGCACCAATATTCTCGTTGATGGTCTCCTTTACTCAGGTGTAGGTCATATAGAGGCATCAGTTTTAAAATGAGACTATATCATAAATCAGCAAAGATTAGTTATAGAAGCATTTTGATGAACAACATCAGTGTATTCCAAAATCAGTAATATAAGTTGTGTAATAGAATAAAACAATATCTAACATCTGTATAGAACACCAAGTCCAAATTCTGAGTCGAGCCATAGGCCCAAGTATTTAACTCTATCTATTTTATGCAGAAAATAACCACTATCACATGTAATAGCTAAAAAATGTGATTTGGACTTTTGGGCTCTTGTTTTTTCCAATGATCTTACACAATTCACACACCATAAATGCAGTGTTAGTAGTAAGGATTGTAGTCAGTATGCAAAAATCCCTGACCACTCCCAGGATAAGTTACATGAATGTTATTTTTTGTCTACAAATTCAATATGCACGTCTAAAGTAAAGGCTACCTTAAGACCCTTCTTAAATAGTATTTTGGTCCCCTGTGGTCCTTTTTACCACGTTTTTCCCCCCAGTAAAACCAAGCATTCTCTCTGTAATTTCTGTTTATGTTGCGGTGGTTCTTTTCTTCACACAGACACCCAGACTCCCCAGGCTGATGAGACATGTGGTAGGTCAGCTTTTGCTTTGCAACCTGAGGTTTGGAGCAAAGGGCTGATCTCACCTTGTTTACTCTTGTTGCTAGTTTTGTAAGTAAATAACAGACAGTAAAAGTGAACTGCATGGTCGGGTTTCAATCAGATACTTACTTTTGCATTTCTGACGAGTATTCCAAAGTCAGTTTTTGATGTGGCTGGGAGCCGTGCATGGAGCAAAACCAATCCAGAGGACATCATTATGGGCTCCAAGATGGAATTTCTCCAGAACATGAAAATGGGTTTTGGAGGTAGTACAGTCATGTAAGGTTTTGCCAAAACAATAACTCATTTGTTTTTCGTCCACCTTGAGGACACACTGTTGTAAAACCTGGGGGTATATTTCAGTGGAAACACATTCTTAGATGTTACATTTTTCTGTTGATCAGGCAATCGAGGTGTCTCACGGTTCACTACAGTCCACCCACACGGTGAACTCATCCTCTCTCGGACTTCTTCACCAGAAGGATTCTCTTGAGCCCCAAGCAAACAAAGAACCGTCAACAAACTCAATTTGTCACCGCCAGAGTCATCCCAGAAGTCCTTGCTCCACATGGACGTCGAATGAAGTTAACACTTGTGCTTTCTTTCTTCCCTTGCTCCCAGCCATGTGGATAAAAGATGACACATCCGTTGAAGCTGCACTCGGCAGACCATGAACTCACTCGCTTTGTGACTTGGCAATCCCCTCTCCACTTTTATTGGACAGGAAATAAAGTACACCTTCTAAACTCCTCACCCTTCCTTCAACCTCACGAGGAAACATTTCCTCTCATCTGCTCTTTTTTTCTCTCTCCGTCCCTGTTTCACATGTAGGCCTGGATCTTTTCCCTTTTCTACATCGTAACTGCTTGCTGAACTTGTACGGTCCATAGCAGGTGGTTTCAATGAAACTTCACTTTTAATCTTTTGACTCAGCAATCTCTTAGTTTTTCAGGGTTTGTAGCACCACAGTGAACCTTTATGCTAACCCACTGCAGCACCGTGTATGTGGTTAGCATGTGGTGCATGTAAGATCAACATGTGGTTAATTGAGAACACAGGAGAATACAGGAAGTGACTTCAAAGAGGTTGAACTGTACTGCTGGTATATTTTCACAGCGAAGACATACTTAAATGTCCCTGTGTGGACACTATTTCTTCTGTAGAAATGATACACACAGTTTGTAACCATTTCAATAGACATGCTGTGCTCAGTGTGCTCTCGTCCGTACTATTTTATACTTTTGAGTTTGTCTAGGACTCCTAAAGAAATATTATATCTGGTGATATCAAAATGAAGTTACTATCGCGCACAATTCACACACGTCAAAGCTTACCCAAACTGTCTCAGTTTGGACACAATAACCCTCAGAGATAAGAGCCAACAGTCACTTCTTATCTATGGACTGCTGCCTGTATATTTGAATACTTTTAACTGTCATCCATGAATGCTGCTATCAATTTCCACTGTAGGACTTGCAATAACAGTCACTTACTGCATATGTCACACTTTGCTAAAATGAATGTAGCACAATACAACAGCCCTGCAGTAAATCCTACCATCACGAGGGTTATAATGATAGAGATGCAGTAGAATTCAATACAGTTCGACAGCATCACAAACAATATGTGTGTAAATTAATCCGGTGGTTATCAAACTTTTTTCAATAATTTGCCCCTCCTTCAACAAAAATTTCAGCCAAGTAGGGTTAGGGTTGGCGCAAAACGTGACCGAACAAACGTTGTCGTGAACGCGTTTTGTTGTGTTGTTGCTTTTGTTGGGACAGCTCACAGTTTACGGCAGCTAACAATGCAATGAAAACAGGTATATTGAATACAAAATGTGGTTTCTTGAACATACATTTACATTTATATTGAACCTTTTATTGTATAGTTAATTTAGGAATTATGTACGACTGATGTTTTTTAAATGGACATTTTAGAAATTCTCACGTACCTCCATTGTACTCCATTGTATCCCCATTTCAGAAATACTGAACTAAATTGTCTTATTCAGGTGGCAACCTCCTTTTCTGAAACGTGAAGCCAATGCTGAAGTGTCTTAAACCTGCATTCTTTCTAATGACCAGCAGGGGGCGATTCCATTCGTAAATGATGGTCCATTTAGAGTAAAATGACCATAAAGCAGGGTATGCTTGAGGGTGGGGCTACCTAATGATTGACAGGTCACTAACGCTACCAGAGCCATATACAACATCTCTACGTCACTCTTCTGCAGTCCAAATATGACGACTTCCGTTCAAGGGTTGCAAAAAACCAAGATGGCAATGGCCAAAATGCCGTCACCACGACTATGTCCTCTTCTTATATGCAGTCTATGGTTTATCACTGTAATTTAAGAAGTGCTTCAGACATCAAAAATACAATTCAACAATTTTATTGTCTAAATTAGGAGCGTGGGAAGAAACTGGAGCAGCAGGACTAAACCCATGCCGACACAGAGAAACTCCTCATAGAAGTTATGTGACACATAACACATTTGGTGTGACGCTGACCTTGTTGCCCTTAGGCCACAGTATCAACCACTGAGCCACCGTGAGGCCCTATAGACTTCTCTCTTGCTGCACACTTTCTCTACCTGCAGCTGTTGGTGTGGTGCTTTATGAGATGAGTATGATTAGAAAGAAGGCAGCCGATGTACCTGTGGAAAAAGCCATGACCTGGAGCACATCTCTGCACCAACAGTATGAGGCGGCATCCTTTGCAAGCCTAGCAGAGAACTCTTTGATATGTACTTTCACTACAGCCTTGCACACTTTCTTGGCACTCTTCACATCCGGGCAGAAGCCCTCAGTGATAGGGAGCCCCTCCATCGTCTGGTTTACCAGTCTCTTAATGTGGTAGACCCACTCCTCCTGGTTCAGGTTCTGGAGAGCGCTTGTTCATCACTCTCACCGTCAACAGGGTAGCAAACACCTGGAGCTGGTTCTCACTTTCTGCCTCGGTTGTAGACTCAGAGGCAGAAGGATCAGCGGACTCTTGATGATGTTTTAGGTTGGTGCATGGTGACCCTGTTTGATTGACAGATCATCCAATCACCTGACGTGCATTTTTTTTAGAGTGCCTGCACTTTTCTGAACAGTTTCCAATGACCAATGACTACAAAAACATCTGGCTGGTCAGGTTAACGTATCAAGTTTCACCAGCATTTGGTTGGTTAGCTGTCAGTGCAGATTCTTCAAAAGGGACACTCTATCCTTACCTATGTCCTTTTATTCAATCCTATTAGGTATGTGATCCCTTGTCAACATCGAAGGGCTGTTTGATATTACTCTAAGGGATACCCCGAGGAGCACACTTGGACGTGTGCAGAGTGAAGGGAATTTTGGACTGAGGAAAGAGTTGACAGCGGTGGGTTAAGATAGTGAAAGATCTGTTGTGAGCTGTCACAACCCTAACAGGGAGGTGTTGGCACATTTACGCCAACAACAAGTCGGGGTCAGAGCACCTTTTTAGAATGAATGACCTGGTATGTCTATGATGATGATTTTTCGAGCAGAGAGTAAAAGTAAGTCATGTCCATGTCTTTAGTCAATGACCAATCCACAAAAGGAAAAGATATGTGGTGTATCAGCCGGACAACCCCTTTGTTCTAATTAAAATCTGTTATTTTAATCAACCATCATATGTCCAAGCTGCCTACAAGAAGACAGAAAGAAGTCAATGATCAGCACTATGTCAGTGAATATCCATTTCCTCTGTTTATCCTCTCATCGAGGACCCCATGAGTAACCATCCTCCTCTAGTTAATAAAGCTTGTTTGTGCGGAGTGACTCCCACTCTATTTCTGTCTCAACCTGACTTCTGCTGTTCCAGTGACCATCTGAAAAGCAACCTCAGCTTTTGTAAAGCTACCACCATGTGTTTACTGCTCTTGGGTTACACATGGTGTGGCTTTGATCGTTAAACCAGCGTTGAGCAAAACAAAATAAGAATCAAAGGAAACATGTTTTTTGTTGTTTCAATATGGAAAGTAGGGCAGATGGAGAATGAAATTCCATTTTTTTTTTTTTTGTGTCCACCATGTGTACCGATTTTAGAGGATTGAGAATACTCTCACGCAGACCTTGGAATATTGGAGAATATTCAAAATGGTCTGTTTTCTCTCTTTTGCAGACTCCGATGAACCAGGCATCCACGCGGTCCCACTGTATTTTCACCGTGCACGTGTGTAGTCGTGAGCCGGGCTCGGCCACCCTGCGGCGTTCCAAGCTCCACCTGGTGGACCTGGCTGGATCGGATAGAGTTAGCAAGACTGGCCTGAACGGGCAGCTTCTCACTGAGGCCAAGTACATCAACCTCTCCCTCCACTACTTGGAGCAGGTAGCCGCTTCTGAGACATCGTTTTTTCATTTGGAATAATATATTGAGCAAACAATTTAGTATTCAAAATATGTTTTGTATCAATAATGAATTGCATTTTGCCATACATTTAATTTGCTTAATTTACACTGTGTGAAGTTTAAAGCTTTCCGCATGAGTAAAAACATTATTTTGCTGATTAAGGCTACTTCGTTTGGATTGCTATATGTTTCTTTTTAATTTATTTTATTTGAGACATTTGACATTGATTGATTTGACAACTGGCATCTTGCAGCTACTGTATAAACACACAACAGCAATGGATGGATTAACCCTCTATCTCCATCTTGATTTACAATTTAGCCCTTTCAACTGCTGTTTTCTTCAGGTGATCATTGCTTTGTCAGAGAAGAACCGCTCCCATATCCCCTACAGGAACTCCATGTTGACTTCTGTGCTGAGAGACAGCCTTAGGGGCAACTGCATGACTACTATGATTGCCACAATAGCAGTGGACAAGAGGAACCTTGATGTAAGGCCATGTTCAGACAGACTATTCTGGTAGATTGCCAAAAATAGTGTGGAGAAACAAGGTTATTGAGTGAAATAATGTTATAGACCCTTTGGCCTTGCTGGCTAGCTCTGTCAGTTGTAAATATACATTTGCTCTCCTGAAACAGCATTCTACAATGGTGTATTAGGGCCATTGAAGGTATAAAAAAATGAAAATACGGAGCAGGAAAAGGGGGGTACTAGTCAGAGAAAAAACTTCCAAGATTCCCCTCACCCATTCTCTGAAATGTCATTTCTGCTAAAATTAATTAATTGGATTATATTCACAAGAAGACATACCTTATGAATTTAAAAAGAAAAGAAATGTAATACTTAAATCTCAGAGGATATCTGAGTTCTGATGTAGATTTACTGGTGTAATCTCAGAAATACAATTTTTATTCTGGGAATATAACGAAAGTTACGAATGTAACTACGGTTCTATGAATCCTGGATGACCGTCAGAGGCAGTGTTTAACACTGGATATCTTCTGTCTCGCGCATGCGCAGGTCGAGTCTTTATATCAACAAAATCACCTGTGACCTCGGATGACCCCCGTCGTCTATAAGTTCCGGTGTCATCCTGAGATCAGTCCTACGGGATCTTCTCGCGAGCTCACGGGATTTCGTGTGACCAAGAACTCTGGCGGTCATCCAGGATTCATAGAACCGTAGTTACATTTGTAACTTTCGTTCTATTTCATCCTTACTGACCGCCAGAGGCAGTGTTTAACACTAGATATCAACAGAGTCACGAGGAATCACAAGTAACTACCTCGTATAGCTCAGGCAGAGGAACTAGGCCAAAGAACCCTCCCCAGTGGGTGAGGGGTGACAACGTTGACTCTGTAGTGTAGCACATATATCCTCCACAGGCACACCTCTCAGGGCTGCCCATGACTTGGAGACACTCCTGGTAGAGTGGCCCTTCACTCCGGATGGGAGAGCATGGTCGGTCGCCTTGTATGCATAGGCAATGGCCTCCACTATCCAGTGGGACAGGCGCTGTTTTGAAAGAGCACAGCCCTTCTTAGGCCCACCATAACAAACAAAGAGCTGCTCCGACTGCCGTATGCACACGGTGGCTTCCACATAAGCTCTGAGGGCCCTCTCCTCTCCTGATGGGGGGTCAAACTGCGCAAGCTGGATAGGCTGGTTGATATGCGAGCGTGTCAGCACCTTTGGGAGAAACGCTGCATTAGGCCACAAAGTAACACCCGAGCCATCCGAGTTCCACTTCAGACAAGATCCACTCACCGACAGGGCATGCAGCTCGCCTACACATTTAGCTGAAGTGATGGCAAGGAGAAAAAACGTTTTGGTCACCAGCCATCTCAGCTTCGCCTGTGCCAGGGGTTCAAAAGGCGGCAAGCATAGGGTGTCCAATACCAAATGTAGGTCCCATGCAGGGGCCCTCGGGGCGTTCGGGGGACGCAATCGCAGAGCCCCCTTTTAGGAAGAGGTACACCAGTCTGTGGCTCCCCACTGTGTCATTGTTGACCATAGCATGTTGCCATGAAATAGCCGCCACATATACCCTCAGGGTAGAGGGAGACCGGCCCTTATCTAGGGGGGACTGCAGAAACTCAAGTACAGCAGGCACAGGGCACTGTACTGGGTCCTTGTTCCGAACTGCACACCAGTCAGAAAACAGCCTCCATCTGTTTTTGTACTGCAGACAGGTAGATGGTGCCCTTGAATTCAGGACAGTTCTTCTGACTGGTTCTATGCAGCCAGTCAGCAGCCGGTCGGGCCCTCCAGTGGCCAGACCCATAGTTGGAGGCGGCTGGGATCGGGATGCCAAATCCGACCTCCTAGTTGCAACAGGAGGTCCCTCCTGTCGGGGAGGCGCCAGGGTGTCCTGCAGCAGAGTCTGTGCAGTAGGGAGAACCAAGTCCTGGCTGGCCACAGGGGGGCCACTAGCAAGAGTCTGTGGCCCTGTTGAAGAACTCTGAGAAGCGTTGGCAAAATCAGAGGGAACGGTGGAAAGGCATAAAGAAGCCCTTCTGGCCACATGTGAGCCAGGGCATCCTGACCAAGAGGACAGGTCCTCTCCGTCAGGGAGAAACAGTGGGGACAGTGGGTGGACGTCTCCGAGGCAAAGAGATCCACCTCTGCCCTGACGAAGAGACCCCAGATGTTCTGTACCACGTGTGGATGAAGCCGCCACTCCCCCGGTGGAGGCTTGTGACGGGACAGGAAATCTGCGACCTGGTTCCGCTCTCCTGGCAGGTACGTTGCCCGAAGGCTGGTAAGGCGAGGGGCAGCCCAAGTCAGAAGGGCACGGGATACCCATAGTAACTTTAGGGATCTGGTACCCCCTTGATGGTTTATGTGGAACACAGCAGAGGTGTTGTCCGACCGGACAAGCACATGCTTTCCCCTCAAGTTTGGCAGAAAATGTTTGAGCGCTAGGTGCACAGCCCGTAACTCTAGAACATTGACATGCTCCATGCGGTCTTGAGCAGACCACTGCCCCCGAGCAGTCCTGTTCTGCCACACTGCACCCCATCCTGAGAGGAAGGCATCTGTTGTGACCACCTCTCAGCGGAATGGGACCGAGCCCATGGGGACACCGTTTGCAAGATATGCTCTCTCCCTCCATGGGGATAGAGCGAGTAGGCACTGTTTTGCTACTACTATTGCCCTGTGTCTGTGCCACTTGGCGTCCAAGTGAAGGCTGTTCAGCCATCTCTGCAGGGGGCGCAGTGACAGCAAACATAAGGGAATGACAGCTGAGGCAGCTGTCAGTTTGCCCAATAGGCAGAGAAAAAGAATGTAGGGCAACCGCCTGCCCCCTCGGAAGGAGGAGAGACTGTGGAGGATGTCGTCCACACGCTGGGGTGACGGACAGGCACTCATAGTGGCTGCATCCAGGGCCACACCAATGAAGGTTATGCTCTGGGAAGGGGTCAGGGAGCTCTTCTCCATGTTCACCCTGAGGCCCCACCGGGCCACGTGAGAGAGGAGGCGAGCAGTGTCCTGTGCTGCCTGAAGACGGGATGGTGCACAGATCAGCCAATCGTCCAAGTACGGCAGTATTTTCATGCCCTGTGATTGCAGGGGGGAAAGGGCAGCAACAACGCACCTTGTGAACACCCGTGGGGAGAGGGAGAGTCCGAATGGGAGCACCCTGAACTGGAAGTGACGGCCTTGAAAGGCAAAACACAGAAACTGCCTGTGGTGAGGCACAATGGGAACGTGGAAATCCTTCCTTCAGGTCGACAGACGTGAACCATTCTCCCCTGGAAACAGCCAAAGGATGTCTTCTGTGCTCAGCATGTGAAATGGTAGTACCTTCAGGAACTTGTTGAGTCCCCTCAGGTCTAGGACTGGGCGCAGTCCGCCGCCTTTCTTTTTTACAAGAAAGTAAGTTGAGTAGAACCCCCCGGGTTGTGACAGGGGGTCCACCCTCTCGATTGCACCCTTGGCCAGGAGCGCGGCTAACTCCTATAGTAAAGGGCTAGGGATTTTGCCGGGTCGGTGATGCTGGTCATTTTGACCCGGCTGGAGGCTGGGGGCCGGCATCAGAATTGAAGCTTGTACCCCTGGGTTAGGGTGGACACCACCCAGGGGTCTGAAGCATGAGCTGCCCAGTAGCTGATCTACTGCTGAGAGAAAAAAACGACGGCTGGCCCGGAGACATCATCTCCTGGCCCCCCTGCCTCTGGAGGCTTTGGGGGGGTGACTGTTAGTCCCCAAGTTCGGAGGTTGTCTAGGGGGGACGTAAGTAGGGTTGTCTGGGTAGCGGGCCAGCCTCCCAGCGGGACGCTGAGGCCTGTGATGGCTACTGGTGTGAGCTGGGGGCTGAGCACGGCCTCGGGGGGCCGAAGTGGGACCCCTAGGTCTGTGGGGTGCGGGCATGTCTCTGCAAAGACCAGAGAACTGCTGCCTGGTCTGGCTTGCCTCAATGGTCCGCTGAAGCGCCTGTATAGCTGATGCCCCGAACAGCTCACCAGGTTCTACTGGGACAGTACAGAGGGTCCTCCTACATGTCTCCAACAGGGGAGACTGCGCTAGCCAAACCTGGCGACGAGTCTGGACCAGGGTGGACATCAGACGTCCAAGTTCCCTCGGCATGAGCGCAAACGCCTGCAGTGAAGCATCACTGAGGCTGGTAGCGGAAGCGTCGAAAGTAGCCTGCTGCAGAGAAGCTGAGAGGGCAAGCATGAGGTGGGAGAGGGAGTTGCTGATACAGCCCATGCGCGCTGCTGTGTCACAAGCCCTGGATAGCAGGTCATCTGTGACCCAACATTGGGGTTGAGGGCACCTGGCATCGGGCCTCAGGGTCTCCTCAGGGGAGACTATGAGGGCCGCAATAGTTTTGCCGCGTCCTGCATGGCCGCCAGGGTTCGTCTCTCCAGCATGCATGCAGCTCCCTCAGATATTCTTCGGAGGGAGGAACAGAGAAGGTGGTGGGGGCGGGAACGCCCCTGAAGAAGGCACTCGCAGGCGGAGGTTCCGGCTGCTGTGTATCTAACTGCAGGCGTGCTAGTGCCATGCGAATGACAGACCCCATGGAGCTATCGACTGCCCCCTCTGAAGAACTCTGAGCTGAGGAACGGGAGCCAGGCCCTGAAGCATGGGAGGGCCGCCCTTCACTGTACTCAGTAAAGAGATTGGCTGACGCTGCCAGTGAGATAACGTCCTCTTCTGGACCAAGCTCAGCCGTGGATGGATCTGGTACTTCAGACCCCCCTGCACTAGGGTGGAGGGTCAGGAGAAGTGACTTCATTTGAGCAAGCTCAGCAGTCAGCAGATCCACTCTAGAAGACAGCATGCTGGGCTTAGCCCTATTGGAGGGAGCCCCTGCGGCTTCTGTGGCCCTGCGTTTGGAATGGGTAGGTTGGGCTGGATTCAGCTGCCCTGACAGGGGGAGGTCGCCCTCATCCATCAGGTGTTCCACCTCGGCAAGCCTAGCAGCCCTTACTACTCGAGGCATGATGCCACAGTTCATGCATGAGTTCTCCGAGAGGCCCTCCCTCAGATGCTTGAGGTCAAGGCAAGAGAGGCAGAGGTCATGGCCGTCCTCCGGCTGAAGAGGAGCCATACAGGTCCTACAGCCGGGAGAGTTAAACATGGCCGCAATTCTGGAGGAACCCTTGTCCCTCGGTGTGGGCTGCTAAGTCAGTTTGAGCGGGAGCGCTCTGCTGACGAGAACAGGCAGGGGACAGTCAGTAAGAGGGGAGTGAGGACACTTTCCACTAGGACAGTCGTCGCAAATATTGGTGTCCCACCAGTTAGCCTGAGTGAGAGCACTCTGCTACTGGGAAAAACAGGCCAAAAAAAGAACAGTCCCTACAGTGAGAGGGGAGCGAGGACACTCTCTTCACTCAGACAGTTGTTGCAGATATTGGTGTCCCACCAGTTAGCCTGAGCGAGAGCACTCTGCTAACTTTGATAGCCGTAATGTTTACAAAACCAATGGACACCATCTGAGTATTAGCTTAGTCTAGTTAGCACCAAGTTAGCCGGAGCGAGGACGCTCTGCTCACTGTGACAGCCGTAATGTGTCAAGTAATCAATGGACACAATGTCAATGCCGATCTAGTCTAACTAGCATCTCACCAAGTTAGCCTGAGCGGGAACGCTCCGTTAACTGTGAAGGGCGGCCCAACAGCGTAACTCTATGCTCCCGCTAGCATGCCGCCACTGGATTAGCTAGAGCGGAAGCGCTCTGCCAACCGTGGAAAAAATTAACAATGGTTATAGAAACAATGTTAATCGATCTCACCGATTGTTGTCTTCGCGATTTAGGTGGCCCGTATCAGACTGAGTCCGGGGCTCGATGGTCCGATCGGCGAAACACGCCATTCCCTCCTAAGAGGGACAGCTTGTTGCAGCCTTTGGAGGGCGAAAATCCGCAACTCCGACCGGTGGTCACAAGGCTACCGCGACAAACTATAATATGTCTTGATCATAGACAAATTATTTTCGCTTAAGCTTCTACCACCATGGTAGCTAGCCTGCGTAGCGAGAAGATGAAAAAGGACTGATCTCAGGATGACACCGGAACTTACAGACGACGGGGGTCATCCGAGGTCACAGGTGACTTTGTTGATATAAAGACTCGACCTGCGCATACGTGAGACAGAAGATATCCCGTGTTAAACACTGCCTCTGGCAGTCAGTAAAGATGAAATAGAACCCCCCCTCTCCCGGCTACATTTTTTTTTTCACCTACAAAAATACATAGGATTCTTTGGGTGTTTAAACCAAGTTGAATATTTTGTTACATTTTTAAAACATAAAATGCTAGAAAGTATAGCTCAACAGTATTACACTTTGTCGTCTTTGTTTTAGTCCTTGCATGCATTCACTTTAAGTAAATGTACCAGATAATTTTATCAGGAGTGATATTGCACTCATGCACGAAAGCAGACATTTAAACATATTTTTTTTAAACTGTTCTACAGGAGTCCATCTCTACGTGTCGCTTTGCTCAGCGTGTGGCTCTCATCAAGAATGAGGCAATAGTGAACGAAGAACTGGATCCTGCCCTGGTGAGCCAGCCAGACACTCACAGCAACTACAAATACCATAGTTTAGCCACACAATCGCATCACGGAAGCATGCCTTAATGCGCTGCTTCATCATGGCCAGACCCTCCCCGTAGCTTCCACACCTTGAATTGATCAGCCAGTGAGAATCCAGCTTCTAGATGTAACTCACCAAGTGTCCTCTTAAGGTTTCCAATACCAAATTATTTTTTCCAGTGTCACATGTCATTGTGAAAGCAGCAGTTTTCCAGCATCAACACGTGGACGCCTGTCCATCTTCGCGTTATTTAGACTGATCACAGGCTCCTGTTTGCATTCTCTCTCAGTCTCGTTTACATGCCTCCAATTCTGTTAAGGCATATTGTTTATCCCAATAACTTACAGCCTCTGGAGAAAGCATCCATCTGAAGACTGGTGTGTATAAATGTCTTTACATGCAAGCAAGCACAAATTGCACAATGTTGTCAATCTGAGGACGTAGTGCAGCAATGAGAGCCTATTTGCTTTCAGTCATTTTGTTTAGTAGCTATATACTGTGAATGCATGCTATATTTTGGTAAGTTTAAGAAGAGGCCAGAGTAGGAGCTAGAAAGCAGAGACATTTTTAGTGAGAATATGTCATTGGATTGTTACAACATATATTTGTAACAGAGGCCTCAGCATTTTTTACACACAAATGTCCATATCTGCCTTTTTGTTATTGTTTTACATTATATAATGAGTGATAGGAAATCATGTGAGAGATGGCCGGAGCAGCTTAGCCAAGCCCTTGACGATGGTTTCCCTCCTTCACTCGCTCCTTTCACAACACTCACACCTTCCTGTATTGTAGTATGCCAGGAAGCAGACCTGGTAGCTGTTATGAAGGCCCCTCGAGGGGATATACAGTAGTAAGTCTTCACAGCTACTTTCGCTTCCTCCCCTCCCACCCAGATCTGCCCGAGGATCAACTACTACTGTATTACTGCTGGTGAGACTTGGCTGGCCACTTGCAAACCCTACAGAGGCATTTTTAAGAGAGTCTGCGGCCGGGCGCAGTAATTGTGACAGTGTCTGGCTGCTCCCAATTGGGTCCGGCACAGTTTCAGCTCCAGGCAAACCCAAACCTCCGCGGGCAAATTTCTTGTCTCCGTTTATGTCTTTTTAGTATGTTTCTCATTTTGTCCGTTGCTCCAGTCTCTCTGCCTCTCCCTCTATCTCTCTGCATGGTTTACTGAGAGAAAAAAAAGTTGAGGCAGCAGTGCAGTTTGCAGATTCAAATTATGTCATTTATTGTGGTTTGGGGTGACACTCAGACTCCCATTTTTGGCCTGCCCCCATCTGAAGGCACACTGTCTATTGGACATGCTGGCTGCGGTAATTGATTTGAAACCTGGAGGTTGCTTTTTCCCAATCTTGCAGTGAGTGTTTGGTACATCGCTCAGACCACCCGCTGCCTCAATGGTCCTATACTGTAGCCTACAGGCTCCAGAATGCACTTCTTCAAAGTCTGAACAGCGGGAAACCAGCCAGACCAGACAAAACATTAACACGTCTCTCAAGGACAGGGTAAGAATGAGGTGTTGAAAGTGACCTGCGATCATAATGAAATCAGCCACAGTGAGCTCACCATATAAGGTTGGCTCTGTTGGTCTCTCTAAGAGCACTAAAGTCAGTCTTAAGCCTACATTTAGGCCAGGCTGATCCTGGTTTACAGGAAGAGGAAATTGTCAACAGTTATCCGATCTTCCAAGATGCTTCCACCATCTTTTTGGTGTGTACTTAAGGGACACTTGAGCGTTGTGTGCAGGGGTCGTTTGAGTTGAGCTGAATCGCCATCAAACTTCTAGGTAATTCCTAAAGGGTCAAAAAAGTTGATCTTAAGGTGTTGTTATGCAGCTAAGCGGAGGATAATAGGAGGCTGGGTGACCCCCCCGAACCTGGACTCTTCCTTCACTTAAAGAGACACACAACATGTTGCTTGAGAAGACAGCTCTGATTAGCGCATACCTGTGAGTCAAACAGAACCCCGCTCATAGCCCACCAGAGAGACATGTTTGAGAAGTGGGTGTGGAAATTCCTGAGGGGTTGCTCCCCCTGGATCCCTCATTCGTCTAGTCTCAGAGCCTGGCCTTCGTTAGTGTAGTGGTTGTAGTGGTGTGCTGTTCAGTCCTGTGCTCCTCGCCTTAGTCCAAAATGCCTAAAATGAATGGTGCCATGCATGGAACACAGCCCATGTGTTATCATTTTGTTGTGGCGGATGTAAGATCCATGTTAAGGTGTAGTGGGCTCTGACACTTCTTCCTTCATAAAAAGAGGCCTCCATAATGGAGCCAATAATACTGTAGTGCTGTTTACTGTGAGTGGGTTTTTGCATTGGATGGATAATATATATTCAAAGAGAGGACTTACGATTTAAAGTTAGGTCTATTTATACAAGTTAGTTTCAAACTTAATTGACCCTTTGGCTCTGCTCCATAGACTTTCAAGCAATCATTTAAGATGTCCCACATTGTCAGACTAGTTTAGTGGATTTGGAGCTCGTCGTGGTTAAACGTTGTGTAATAGTGATACTACCTGGAGAGGTTGGAAGGAGATATACGTCTCTAAAACATTTCAATGTAAAAAACGGTGGGGCTAACATTAGCAGAGTGCGTTAGCACATCATTAACTAGCGTTAGAACGTCTATGCTATGCTAGCTACAGAAGGAATGCTGAATGTCTACACATGTTGCTTTTGTTTTTTAATGATCGTAACAGTGAAAAAAGACATACCTGACTTTACAAAAACTGTTTTGTTCCTTAATTTCATTGTCTTCTGCCTGGATCTCCAGGTAATGTGGTGGTTCACTTTCACACTGTGATCTGTAGATTTTAGCTTTTCAACCTGTTTTCACTGCTCAATCATTTTGACATCCTGGATATATCCTTCAAACGCATATTGTAGACATTTCTGTCTTCTTCTCTCTGAAATCAATTTTTTTTTTCTCCCAAATTTAGATCATATTTCTTGAGGTTGTGCAGTTAGTGACAGTGTGGGCTCCATGGTAGCATGTTTGTCTCAGCACATAGAAAGTAATGCAGAGAAACATGTAGTGTTGCTTGTTGCATGCTGCATATTGCACTGACTTGGGTTTCCAAAGGACATGCTGGCATCATCAGTCACATGGCCTGAGTCAGTTTTTATTCCGAGTGTATGGAAGCCTGCCATGGTGCTGTGGTACCAGTGTGGGCTCGGCGCTCTGAAATAGACTGCGTGATTCTGCTGACCAACAACTGGCGGTCAGCATTTCAGGATGCAGCTGGGAGAATTACATCAGACCAAGGGCTCCAAAAAAGAGATGCAGGGAGCGGCTCTGATGAGGGATGGTCAGCTCTGATGTTAAAAAATATGAAATGGAGTGGATTTGGGGTGAAATTTTTGTTTCACCCCAAAGTGGCACCTACCCAAAACCACACTTGCAGGTCTGTTTCTTCTCAAGAGCATCTTGAATTGACAATGTCTGACTGTCTTTACAGCCAAAAGATGTGTTTGCTAGGAGTGGCGACGCTTTGCTGAAATGGATGACTCAGTCTGACCTATTGACCTTGATTTAAGTGTTCACTGAACTTCCGAGCTCCCTAGCAACTTTGTGTCAGGAGTCACCACTTTCTGTTGTATTTGCTCTCTTTCACCGAAACCATTCCAGCCTTTCAGTCTGCTTTAGTATTTCGCAGTGTGGTCAAATTCAGCGGTGATAGTTAAGTGGGATTTATACTGAAGAGATAAGTGGGTCATGTGAGAAAAAGCACAATCGCCACTTGTTTTTTTAGGTGGTTGCACTGTATTTTGTGGTGGGATTCGACTGGTCTAGCTTTGTTTCAATAACTACACCATCCATTGATTCTGGTGTTGGCCTATCTTCATGCCATTAGCATGTAATTACATGTCTGTGTTTAAATGTAATGTAGAAAGGTCATCCTCCTATTGCACTGATTCACCCTTTTTTCAGGAGACTTACCAAATTAATAAATGGCCAGTTAACATCTCGTACTATTAGCTGCAGTAGGTTGTAGGTTTTATCAGGCTAATCAGTCCTCATGTGTCGTCTGTTGTGGATGTGGCCCCTTTCACATTTAATCATAGCGCCTCAAGTTCAAGTAACGGCACACTGCTAATAACATGCTCAGCTTCAAAATAAGGGCACATGTCAAGTGGGCTCACCTCTAACCTCTTGCTCCTGTTGTGGACCAGGAGATTTAGGATCTAATCCCATTTAACAGCTCTGTTGCACGAACGACAAAGAATTCAATATGAAAAGCACTGAGTGCAAATAACTGAGTGCTTGCCTTCAGGGGTGTAGAAGTAATGAAGTAATATTTAATCAGCAATTGGTTTATAAAACAAATAACATTTACTTTCATAACTTGGCAGCTCCTGTTTAAGTAAGTACTACAGATGCACAGTTGATTGATCGGTCCATCCAAATCGTACACATCTCATTGTCAAACTTGACAGGATGGGTGTGGTCCGAGCATGGACGCCGAAAGTATAGGGGTAGGAAGTAGGATAGGGACCATTGGCCCCCCAGCTTGCTTGATTATGGGTCGTTGCTGATGTGATCCCATCCACAAGATGATCTCAAGTTTTTGATGCATTCGCACCGGCAATAGGAACGCTGAAGTGATGTAAGCCGGCCAATTGCAGCGGCTAGTATGTTCCACAAGCTCTTAGCTTTTTCAGTAATATAATAATAAATAAACAACTCTGTTACATGCCACAAACATATTAACACAAGCAAAATAGTCGTCATGAAAGTTTTATGATTTCAGTACGAAACGGCTATCGTTCTTAGGCTCAGTGAGTGTGCTTTGTGCTACTGGGCTAGCCTTTGTGCTGTTGGGTTAGCCTTTGTGCTACTAGGTTAGCCTTTGTGCTGTTGGGTTAGCCCTTGTGCTACTGGGCTAGCCTTTGTGCTGTTGGGTTAGCCTTTGTACTACTAGGTTAGCCTTTGTGCTGTTGGGTTAACCCTTGTGCTACTGGGTTAGCCTTTGTGCTGCTGGGTTAGCCTTTGTGCTTCTGGGTTAGCCTTTGTGCTGCTGGGTTAGCCTTCATGATACTGGGCTAGCCTTTGTGCTACTGGGCTTGATTTTGTGCTACTGGGTTAGCCTTTGTGCTACTAGGCTAGCCGTTGTGCTACTGGATTAGCCTTTATGCTACTAGGCTAGCCCATTGTGCTACTGGATTAGCCTTTGTGCTACTGAGTTAGCTCACGAAGCTCATGAATGAGTTAACTTCTGGACTTCACTGTCGGTCCATTTGTTCGTGTTTTCTTGCATTATTTTGTTACAAGCTGTTGTTTATGTTTTGCGTTGTCTGTTTTAAAACAGGCGGTGGCCAGTTCTGTGTGACCAGTACACTTAAGTCACTCATGGTTGCTCTTGTTCTGGGAGTACCTACTCTGAAAAAGGAGCTAAAAAACACCCATTTGGGCATTAAAACACACAGGACAGCCGATACACCAACCTGAAATGGTTGTCTCATCAGAACAGCTTGTCAGAATTAATTATTTTTGGCTACTCGTACTTACATGTAACTTAACTTCAGATCTGAACTCACTGATCCTCTAGGTGCTAGGTAGCTAGACGCCTGCTAATCCCTGCCTAGACTGACACGAGGCATCTTAGACTGACCTCTGTAGACATGGACCCTTTCAGCAAGGAGAAGCAGAGCGCCACAGGCTTATCTCCAAAGATTAAAGATTACAATGTCAACAGGGCCGGGGCCAGGACTCATCTGTATTTGGAGGATTCTCTTTTTCATGCCTCAAATAGATTTTTTTGTCTTTTATAGTGTTTAAATTAAATGGCGGCCTCTGCAGGTGGAGAACACGGTACCTGGGTAACACAGATTACAAAACATGTTGCTGTCAGTATCAATCAGTGGAATTATGCTTTTGGCTGTTAATGAAAACAATATCCTGGTCCCGTCACAATGTCTTGCCACTGATCATGGTTCTTTGACATCAATAGACATTCTTGCTTCTTTTTTTCTTTTTTCTTTTTTTCCCTTTTTTTTAACAAAGATTGCTATCTAAGTACTTATTTACGAAGCTATGTCTGTACTCTGTGAGATATTTTTCTTTTATGCATATATTTATATACAGTATATACCGTAACCAGACCCGGGCAGCGGTTACTAACAGCAACCACCCGGTTGGCTCAATGTGCAAGTCTTTAACCGAACATGTGCAGACAGACAGCAGTAGAGGGTTTTAAGTGTACAATTTTTTCTTTTGCTACCGTAGCTTTTTAATGCTAATTTATGTGTTGCTTCCAGTTGTCTGGAATCACTTAAGTTTGTCCTCAAAATGCATCGGCAAGATAAGCCGCAAGATCATTTTCAGAAGGATTGTCTCATCAGTTGGCAGCAGTGAAACAGCCTCTGTCTGCTTGTGCATGAGCGCGTATCTTTGCATGTAGTGTGTAGGTGCCAAATGTGCTTCATATTTTGTGTGTGTGTGTGTGTGTGTGTGTGTGTGTGTGTGTGTGTGAGCACATGTAATCCACCATCTTTAACCCTGCCTTTTGTGTGTGTGTATTTCAGCTAATAGCCAGTTTGAAGAGGGAGATCCAGTCTCTGAAGGAAGAGCTGGCCATGAAGACAGGAGAACAGAGAGAGGAGCAGCTAACTGTGAAGGAGATCCAGAGGTATGTCACCTCCTCTTGCTCCCTGATTCCTCATCCCTTCAATCCAGTCAGTCTCTCTGCATAACCTAGCGTTGAAACAGACTTGGCCTATATTACTGATGTATGATTATTGAGTAACGTTACACCTAGGCTAAGCATCAGAATGAAGTGACTGAGGGGGCTGTTAAAAATCCGGAGAGGCAACTTTTTTTCATAAGATAAAATATATTGATTGAACCAGTCATCTCAGGACAGTGCAGACGCGTATAGTGCTGCGTTGGCCCCGTCAGCCTTCTAGGATGTTTACAGTGTGCCTCAGACCCGGGGACGAGAGCAGATGGTCTTTTTTAGATCTTTTTTTGTTATGCTCAAAACCCGGAGATTCCTGAGAAAATATGTTTCATGATTTATAAGTGTTTGGGGTTTGCCTCAAGTGCATACATAACTTATGCTGTTGGCCATGCACCGATGCTCGAGTTGAAACCTCATTCACCGAAGCTTAACCAGATCTAATGGAGTTCCCCAGGGCTCCGCTTCAGCCAGGACGGCTTTATTTCTGCTCCTATACTCAAATAGCAGAGGGACCCAGTCAGTCAGGGCCAGAGTTCAGGCCAGAGGTTCCATGGAACATCCCCCCTCCATGCTGATGTATTTACCGCACCTTAATCCCATCAGTCCGCCTTTTTAAAATTTCCTCTCTACCTGAGTGGTTATCCTCGATTTGCCCCTGTTTGAGGTCAAACTCACACAGGGAGCCTTTGATGATGTCTGTTGTGACCACATTCACTGATCATGCTGACTTTGTTGATGCCGTTTCCTCTCAGGTTTATGCATCGACTCATCCCCAGCACTGAGTGATTGCACACATCTTGGCTCATTTGGTGTCCTCAGGCATACAGATTTTTTACCTTCACAGAAGAGTATTCTGCTCCCTTCAGTGTTTCATTCCCATAAGAGCTGTCGTCAATTTTAATCCTTCCAAATATTCTATAAGTTTGCTTCTATTTTCTACTTAACATATCACCTTACACCTTCGGAAAAAACTATTTGGAAATTGTCAAATTCTGGCGTTTCAAAGATGAAGCTTTTTCTCTTACAAAATATTGTACATGGCACTGAAGGGCATTCTCCAGAAGCCAGCTTTGTATCACAAAACCACTGGTGTCTCGCGGGTTCCTGAAAGAATCACCGCTACGTTTGTTTTAAGTCCTTCGTCATGTAAACCCGGCGTGTTTTTGCGGCGAACAAATTTGCAGGGAAAAATAGAAACAGCACGTTGTCGTGCCTACATCGGATCCGTCTGGACGGCTGCCGTCTTTTCCAGTGGCCCGTTCCAGAGCTCCAAGAACCAATGTTTGGACTATCATCCAGTGATAGTTTATCAACGGTCCGGCCCAGTGGAGCTGGAACACACGTTTAAGTAAATAGTTTTCTTTTGACCAGAGCCACATTTTAAACATTGGATATAAATATTAACTGTTTGAGTGGCTGCTGTGCGTGTGATGGAGAGGGATTGTAACTTGGAATGTGGCACTGGTTTAAGCAAAGGTGGATCATTAGAGAGCATCTGCGTGTGTCTGTGTGTTTAGGGTGGAAGAGCTAGTCAAGGCCTTCCTGGAGGAACCTGATCTAGACGTGACACTGTCTTTGGGACCAGACATGAGAAAAATCCAGCACTGTTTCTCCCTGCTGAAGGTAATATATTTACACTATCTGCATGCACGTCTCCCTGTGTGACCTGGTGTTTGTTTTCCTCCTCTTGTCCATGAATAGAGCCACGGGTCATCACCATGCAGCATGGCAGCAGGAAACATCTTCTGTCCACGTTTGTATTCTGTTGGTTAGTGTTGGTGCTGGATGTTTATCTTCACCGTAGCACTGAGTGGCTGGAAGATATAGAGCACATCTGGTTAGTGAGGTGTCAGAACTCTGCACATCCATCAACCTGCTGACCAATCACCTCCTCTGTATAGCTCCCTCTACTGCCTCACTTTTCAATGAACTAAAATGCCCTTCCCTTTTTTAACGTGGTTAATAAGACTGCAGATGGTTACTGTATCATCAAATAGCAGCTAGAATCGTTTCACTTTATCTTCCCAGAAAAAGCTGATGATTAACATGCTCTTATCCTTAGGCCTAACCATAACCTGTAACTGTAAATCATATGCTTCATTCTTAAGGCTAGAAAGTGAAAATATTTGAAGATTCTTTGATGCCCAATTTCATCCAGTGCTGTTGATTTTCCCACGGCTTGCCTTAAGCCTAGACGCTTTGTTGTTTAGCAGGTATTTGCCATCTAATTAGAGACAAGGTGTAATGTGACATGCAATCATCAATGCCAGGTTTTCAGAATTGGCAGGCCAGCTAAAAAACTTAGCCAAGACAAATCTACGAACAAAACATTGGTCTAAACAAATTTTTTATGCTATATATGTCAGTGCAGTATTTTTGTTATGAAATAGTAATATAAATGAGTGTCAACAGATCAACAGAAAATTTCCCACCAGTAAGTCTATAGAAGCAAATAAGGGTTACTGATATTTTGAGCTTGTGAAATGATGTTCACAAATAAGTTCACCTTTTGTTCATGTGTGAAAAAAATTGCATGTATCTATCTGAAAGTGTGAATTTGTAAAAAAAACAAAAAATAATAATAACTTTATGAATGTGTAAAGTTTTGTAGCTGTAGAAATATTTTTTTGCTTATTTACAGATGAGAGCCTGCACATTCCAGAGGTAGTTGTGGCTATCCAGAAGGTTCATGTTTTGGCATAGAGTTGATTAGATCCATCCCCAGTAACTGAATTTAATTCCAATAGGTAACCTGTTTCATGTTTAATTTCTCACTTTTATAACAAACCACATTTCATGCAAATCTTTTTTAGATCTGAGCAAGTCACAGTTCGTTGTTGTAGAGAATGCTGCATCTCTCAAGCCACATTTGCTAGCAGATCTTGACCGCTCTAAAATGGCCGGCATGCTGACACAGCGGCCAATGACGCACCTACATTTCAATATCTATGCTGATTGGATAGTCAGCTGAGGCAAAACTCGTAGCTTGTCACATCCGCAGATAGGAAATCTATGTGTCCGTCTCTCAGACTTTGTGAAACCTCACTGTTGAAAATGTTCCTGCCCAAGTTGTAATTGAACATACAGAATATGTCTGTACAGCTACAAAAAATGTTTTACACATGTGCAAATTACATCTGTGTGCATAAAACTTACAGATGCTCAAAATATTTCTACATATGTACACCTGCAGGCTGTTAAATATTTTAATATTTAATATATTTTAATCATCACAGGCTCAAAATTTGAATGGCCGTTATTTGCTTGCATAGAATTTAAATGTTGTAAAAATCAACTTAGTTATCAAGGAAACACATTTTCTGGTTTCAGATTCTAAAGATTCTAAAATTGAACATTTGAAACTCTCCTTTGGGCTCTCTTCTGGAAAAAAAAAACTACTTACTTGGGGGGGCCACACCCATATCCCTGGTGGAGGCCGTTAATGTAGTCAAAAAGCTCCTGGGTGGCAAGGCGCCGGGGGTGGAGGAGATCCGCCCTGAGATGCTGAAGGCGCTGGACACTGTTGCGCTGTCTTGGCTGACACGCCTCTTCAATGTCGCATGGGGGTCGGGATCAGTGCCCATGGACATGGACGAGGCTCCAACCATTTGTCGAACCTCAGATTCAAGAGGAGCAGTGCGGATCCCGTCCCGGCCGTGGAACAGTGGACCAGCCCTCTACCCTCGCAAGACTACTGGAGGGGTCCTGGAAGTTTGCCCAACCAATCTACATGTGCTTTGTGGACTTGGGGAAGGCTTTCGACCGGGTCCCTCGGGGGTTCTTGTGGGGGGTGCTGCAGGAGTATGGGGTGCCAGACCCGTTGCAAAGGGCCATCTGGTCTCTGTACAACTGCAGAAGTCAGATACGTTCGTGGTGGGTGTTGACCTCCACCAGGGCTGTCCTTTGTCACCGGTCCTGTTTGTGACTTTCATGGACAGGATATCTGGGCGCACCCAGGGGGTGGAGAACGTGTGGTCCTGTTGGCCTCCTCGGATCGTGACCTCCAGCATTCACTGGGCCGGTTTGCAGCCGAGTGTGAAGCGGCGGGGATGAGAGTTAGCACCTCCAAATCTGAGGCCATGGTGCTTTGCCGTAAACCGGTGGATTGCTCTCTCCAGGTGGGGACAAAGTGCCTACCACAAGCGAAGGCGTTCAAGTATCTCGGGGTCTTGTTCACGAGTGAGGGTAAGATGGAGTGGGAGATTGACAGGCGGATCGGTGCGGCTGCAGCAGTAAAGCAGGCGCTACACCGGCCCGTCTTGGTGAAGAGGGAGCTGAGCCGGACGGCGAAGCTCTCAATTTACCTGTCGGTCTACGTTCCGACCCTCACCTATGGTCACGAACTCTGGGATGTGACCGAAAGGACAAGGTTGCGGCTACAAGCGGCCAAAATGAGTTTCCTCCGTAGGGTGGCCGGGCTCAGCCTTAGAGTTAGGGTAAGGAGCTCGAACATCAGGAGGGAACTTGGAGTTGAGGCGCTACTCCTTCGCATCGAAAGGAGTCAGCTGAGGTGGTTCGGGCATCTAATCAAGATGCCTCCTGTCCTGGGCGCCTTGCACTGGAGGTTTTCCAGGCACGCCCAGCTGGTAGGATACCCCGGGGAAGACCCAGAACACGCTGGAGGGATTACATCTCCCAGGTGGCCTGGGAACGCCTCGGGAATGAGCTAGAAAATGTTGCGGGGGAACGCTAACTGGATGTTGGTTAGTTCCGGAGCTCCCTCCATCGAGAGAATGCCCCTACAAAGTTCTCCCTTGTTTTTAATCACTCTTCCTCGTCTTTGCCTCCTGCGATAACGGGGCTATTTTTCTTTTTCCACAGTTACTCCGGTTCATTCACCGTCCGCCATGTCCCCTACCTGTCGATAGCTACCGGGAAAACAAAAGCGTTATCCTCCTCAGTTTCGAAACGCACTAAACTTGTGCCCTAAATGTTGCCATTTCCCCAGGAGATCGTACCCGATGGCAGACAGCACTGCATAATGAAAGCGAGGCTTATAGGGAACCAATCTATACACTGATGGTGTTATTATTATTTAGCCAAACATTGTGCAATCAACATTTACTTAATAATGACAAAGTTAAAGCAAAGACTAATTAATGATTCATTTGATAATGAAAGCGCTCATAGTTGCTGAAAGTAAGCTCATGTAGTGACCCGTTAATGAATGGGTCAGGAAACATATTTCCATCTACCCATTATTATACAACACATTGGGTTCAGACAAAATAAATACACTGTATGTGTTGTAATAATGGCTAATTTTTGAAACCACCGGGATGACTCATTTATGTCATATTTGTTTATAGAAGTGCAGTCTGGGCATTTTTCTGTTTTTGGCTCTATTCCCAATCCACTGACAATTTGTCATGCAGGCTGCTGTGGAAGAAATTTGCAATTTCGTGCTGTTTGCCAAATGTTGGTAGAAAACATAAACTCTTGAAGCTTTTTGTTTTGGAGAAAGTCCGATTGGTCACAGAGTGCATTCAACATTAGTCAAACAGCAGCCGCTGGCCCACTGCTGCTAAATGAGCGTAGGGAAAACACTGTTCCTGCGCTCCGCTTTGGTTGGATTTGGAGCAGATCGGGCCACCAGAAGCACTTCCAGATCCCACTCGAATGTCTGTTTATCTCTCCTTCAGTTTGTTATTATCCGCAAACTCTATCTCCTGTTCAGTTTACATTCCTCTGAGCATCACCCCAGTCACACTCCAACGGTTCTGAAGGAATTTGGATCTGGTTTGAATTTTATTCCTGTCCTTTTTTTTGTTCTCAACGCTCTTTCATGCTCAACACTCCGCTCGTGCAGCGCTGTGAGCATAGATGCAATCCACTGTCTTCTTCAGTGGGCCTCCATGCAGTGTACGTCCGGCCTCTCTCTCCATGTAGGAAAAACTCTAATCCTTTAACATGTTTTCCACCTGTCTTTAAGCCTGGTGTATCATTGAAATATGAGTTATATTACAGACAGGGAAAAGAGGGCGAATTTAATTCATGTTTGGGGAATATCACAGGACTAAGAAGAGCACCACTTTCCAGGATGATTAAAATGTGTTTTCCAGCTCGTTTACATTCATGGCATTAGATGGTTGTCTTTTTTCTCAACAGCAAACCCAAGTGTAGTAGATAGTAGGCTGCATTTACTTGTAGATGTTTATTAAGCTACAAAATATTTGTATGTCATGGAAACCCACTGACTTGCATTGTAATCAAGGTATGGCATTTTTAGATAGATAGATAGATACTTTATTAATCCTGCAAGGGGAAATTTGTTCACTACAGCAGCAAAAATATATTTAAGCAATCAAAGTAACGGAGTAAAAAAAACAAAACATTAAGTGTAAAAATGCACAGTAAATGTAAACCAGTTTAAAGGCATAACATTGCATATCTTTTACTCAAGCTGTCACTTAAAAATGCCATTTGATGGGATGCAATTCATCATCCAGATTATTTTATTATAGATTTTATATATATATATATATATATATGTGTATATATATATATATATATGTATATATACATATATATATATATGTGTGTGTATATATATATATATATATATACATATATATATATATGTATGTATATATATATGTATGTATGTATGTATGTATATATATATATATATATATATATATATATATATATATATATATATAGGCGACTGTGGCTAAGTGGAGAGCAGGGTCGTTCTTCAATCAATTGGCGGTTTGATCCCCGGCTCTGCTAGTCGCATGTCAATGTGTCCTTGAGCGAGACACTTCATTTTACCCCAAAATTGCTCCCATGGCTGTGCCTACGGTGTATGAGATAGTTTGATAGGCAGGTGGCACTTAGCCCCTCCCATCAGTGTGTGAATGGGTGAATGATGACAAGTAGTGTGAAAGCGCTTTGAGTGGTCGGAAAGACTAGAAAAGCGCTATACAAGTACAGTCCATTTACCATATCCCCAAAAATGAAGCCATTCTCTTAACTTCCGTTAAAGGTCAACAATCTTTCTTTTATGTTTTTTCTTCCAGATAATGATCATGGACAAGCAAAGTGGAGGCCATAGACATGGTGATGGGCAAGCATCACCAGCAGCACCAGTAATTCAAGAGAGCCCCCACTCTACAGCAGATGTGACCAAACTAAAGGAGATGATGAAGCAACGTGATGATGAGATCAGTATCCTTTTGACGTGATGCAGCTGATGGTTTAATTATTATGTTTTTTTCAGATAACTTCTTTAACAAAAACAATAAGTCTGTTATTGATCACCGGCCTATAAAAGTGTCTAGTGTTTTGCAGTGGTGCAAGTGTAAGAGGGACCCAAGGTTCGATTCCCTGTCGCAACATCTCAGGCTTGTTTGTGCAAATTTAAGACTCTGTTACTTCTCGCCCTTTTTACTTCCCCTGTGACTGTGGAACGTTGTAAGGCGGAACTGAAGCAGATTGCGTGGAAGTAAAAAGGTAAAGGTTAATAGGAGCAGCCGGCAACACCATGTATCAGAAGGGAAGCGCACTGCAGTCTGCACCCTCCTCAGTGCAAATCGGAAATTTGCATTCTAAATTGATAGAAAATGGGGAAAGATCTGCAAAAAATACATCAAGTAGAGTCGGCTTTTGAGTCAAAATTTGTATCTGCGTCCAGCCTCACAGTTTAATCACACCTAGTGTTGATAGTCAAATCCTCGTTAGCAGAAAGGTATTCATCTTGAAGTAAATCTGCCTCTGTTATTGCAAGGTTGGATTACAGCACTTCTACAAAATTCTGAAACGCAAGTAGTCTTGCATTCATGACCGGCACCCCCAAAACACACACAAAATGTTGCTTTAATCTGTACGTTCCGATAGATTCTCATCTAACGACTGCAGTTCATCATAATGACTGTTAATCATAATTATGGTATTTGCATTTTGAATATGATATTTCTAATAGCTTTATGGGATTATTCCCCCTCAACTCCTCTCGCTGTGGCTTGTCATTAGATCACAGCGCATTAGTTGGAAAATTGAGATGTCTGCTTGATTGTTTCGCCACAAAAACCTCAGCCCTCCAAAATAAATAGAATATTATCATGCAGATATTTCACCACAGAATTTCTTGGACTGAGTGTGTGTAATGTGAAATCCTCTTGTTTTTGTGGATTTTTCTCTCTCAAAATGGCATACGCTGGTTTTGACATGATGCAAACTTAATTGCCATTGTGCGTGTTTAAAAGCACATAGTTCGGCCAGTAATGCACATGAGCTACCGACCATATTCCCCATTCTTTCTGTGTGAAGTTTGTATATAAAGCTGCAGTAGCCTAAACTGTCAATCCCTCAGTCAGGGTGGTCTGTCTGCAGCAAGTAACACCATAGTCTGGGTTGACCGACGCTGCAGGGGTGACATCATTTCCAGCCAGAGTCCTAATAACTAACTAGATTCAGACCATTTCTACGACTTCAGCGTGCATTCGCTAGCTAATCACCATGCTTTCCATGTCTTTAGAACTGTTTCACCCCCCTACTCTGTTAAAACCGTTCCTGGGAGCCAAAAGGTTCCTGTAAGGTTCCTGTTGCTAAAGGCTTACTGTTCCCAGACTGAGGCTGAGTCCTCGCAGGGTTAATTATGCCAATTTCCCTTTAAAACAAAAAAGTTGTATCTCTACCTGCTGGCCCTGCGTGTTCCCATGCATGGGAGTGGGGCACCTGGTAGTGCTTAGTTGACTCTGCTAGGGTTATGACACATCCACCACTAACATGATGACAGAGCAACAAGGAGAACCAACAGAGACTGCTGACTTTAAAGAGCAACGTTGCATTTGCATGTAAAAATGCCAGCTAGCACTGGTTCTGCCACTGCGGTAAAATGTTGTTGTACAGTCAGTGTGTCTTGAAACTGTACTTGTACACCTGTGCCAGCATTCTACTGAAAATTTCAAAGTGGAGCTGCAATAGAGAGACACATCCATACCTTCAAAATGAGACGTACAAAATATCCATACTACATTTGCCAAAATACAAATCTTTTTTTACTACAGATACCACAGATGACTTTCATTAAATCACTGATGACCTCTTTTCTATGAATGAAATAAGGCAACTTAATTTTTGACAATTTATGTCATTTTGTAGCTTCCCAATGATTTTCTTTTAGTATTCAAAGCAGAACATTCACTTTTATTTTCGAAGTACTTATGTTTTAACGTCCAAATTTTCCCAAACTCTTCTAAAAACCTTTTTTTCCATGTGACCTGACGTAGGTTTCTGCATGATGACTCTGCTGCATGTACAATCTAAATAGGTCCTTATAGTCAGTGTATTACCTGCAGTAACTCAGAGGGAAGTCGGTACGCTCCCAGTTTGGAGAGTACTGGCGGGGAAGTTAAGCAATATACTGCTGTGGACGCCACGTTAGCTCGGATCTGAAAGTTTCACAGTAACACAAACTAACTCATCGGTCCAGCAGTAGACCAGGAACTCCTGTGTTATGTGAGGTAAATTACTCTTTTGTCAAAGGAGTCCTGTGATTTTTATATTACAGTGATGTAACTGCTTCAGTTCCCTGTCAGAAAGGGCTGTTTGAAGGCAAGTTAAAGCGGTGAAAATATTCTATATATATAATCCTGTCCACAGACACTTTCCCATCAGACAGCCCTTTCTGATGAGAGCCGAGGCCGTTTTTTATGCTCTCTTCAAAGCCATCAGACTTCCAGAACACAGGAGTATAAATACTGTACTAACCCATTCAGTCATTTCCAAAGTTAGCACAACAAACGTTGACTCAGCTACTGCTAGCGTTCACATTATTAATAACCTTACTGATTAGGTTACTGCGGTAACCTATGTCACTGCTTTTTGTTAATGGCAGAGGGATCTTTTCCATTTGAAAACTTGAGAAAAGAGCAAAGATCGACTAACCATTTAAAGGACCAGTGCGTATGACAGTGTATAATCCCCTGAAAAATTAGGGAGTGGGTCATCTACAGAAAGTCTGCCATGTTGCACAGCCATGTTTCTACAACAGCAAAGAACGGACAAGCCAAACACTGGCTCTAGAGAGGGCCTTTTAGGGTTTTAGGTTACCTGAAGGCCACCGACGTTCTCCAACACACTTGGAAAGGAACGGGGGAGCGGAGGAGTGTTGAGTTGGTTGCAATCTGCAACCTCACCCACTAGCTGCCACTAAATCCTACACACTGCTCATTTAAGAGTCTCTCACCCCAACGGTATCCCATTCACTAGATCTCTTTATTTAAATAGATCCTGGAGGGCAACTAGCAACATTCTTTAAAAAAGTTGATATTTAGAAGCAAGCTCTGAACTCTTGGTCTCTTGAGTCTACTGGTCTAAATATTGTCTTCTGGCACTGACAACGTTTTCAAGTAAAAGATGAATGGTAATACTCACAATTATCAGATTATTCCGTTTGATTTTCTCTTGGCTCACATGTAATCAATAGAGATTTGGCTAATACTAAATCAAAATTGCAACAGTAATAAGGCACAGAAGTTATCTCACGGCGTGTTTACTGCATTGGCAAGGGTTTCTTGGATCGTTTTAACAGCTCTGGCCATTGTTTCATTTGATTTCTTTTATCGAGACATTAGTGCTCCAAATTCCACTCAATCAAAAATAATACCGTTCAATTTATTGCTGAAAGACTAGGCAAGCAAAAAAAAAACCTCTTGGTCTCATAGCTGCAGTAGTTTATGAACTGGGCTGGAGATGTTTGGCTCCTTATTTTTAACCACACAAGTAGCATGGCTGTAGGGACTTTTGGTCAGCCAGTGAAATAAGTGGACATCTGCCTGAGGGATTGGCACAGACATTTGTCCCCAGACAATGCATCCAAAGGACATTCAGTGCCACCAGCAGTTTGACTTTTCTGCATTATTGGTGGAAAATAATTCTGGGGAGACAAAAGAGATAGCTGGGATAAGAACATTGTTTTAAATTGTTCTTTAATGCTTACTGTGTATATGTAATCATCATTACTTGCCGTCGTTTGATTGTGCCTTTGTGAGTCAGCCGTGTAGCTCATCCCAAACACTGTACCCAAAAAGAACAGAATTTAAAGTTGTCAAACAGAAATTCAGCCAAGAGTTTAGATTTGCTGCCAGCTGCGTGCTGTTTTAGCGTATATGCAAATTAGGGCTGATTGAATGAAGTGACCTCAATCAGTCCTTTTGCAGATTGGAAATGTTTGCCCGGTCTTGGGTTAAACTGATTATAGCTACATGAGGTTTATTTGAATTGTTTGAAGCAGGGTAGGGCTCAATAGAACAGGATACTGCTTTAGTTGTAAACCTACTCACCACTCAGTGCTCTGTTGACGCAGATGTTTACATCAGCATTGTCTTTGGTGTCGTTTGGACAACTGGCTTCAGTCTAGTGGGTTCTTTTGTTAATCTCTGTGTACTGCACATTGTATAAGTATCTGACACGCAAACTCTGATCTGTTTTGTATTCCAGCAATCATTGTGATTTATCTTGGATGCAATATAAAACATACACGTTTGAAAGATTTACAAAAGCAGTTTATTTGAGCTTCATCGACCACTCATCCCTCAGTTTTCATTCAGTTCAGATGTCAGTGTGTTCTGTCACCTATTCTAGTTACATTTCGCAATTTTTTTAATCACCATACTGATGCTCACCAGGTGAGCTAGAGTGCTAGAGTTGAGGACTATAAGATATGTCACATATGTCTGAGTATTATTTTATGGACCAAGGTTTTTGAAGGCTTCTTAACCAGCCAGTTTTCACTCTCAACTCCTCAAGTACCGTTGCTCACGCATAGCGCCACACCGAGGCACCTTCACTGTCTGCACCGGGCTTTCAACTAACTTACAATGTAAACCCATCCAACTCATTATTAGACAATCAGAGCAACTGACATAGTAGAGCAACGAAATTCACGTAGGGCGGGCGAGAGGAGAGGTTGGACGGGTCAAACAAACACAGGACTTTTACCCAGGAGACCGCTGTTTGTATCCCGTGTAAAATCAAATGTCAACTTTGACTTCTTTCACCTTGGTACGCAACAAACATAATTATTTTATCCCAAACCACACCCTTTTCTTAAACCCAATCAAGTAGTTTTGCTCCTTAAACCTAACAAAGTAGTTTTGTTTCTAAAAATGAAGTTAGCCTACAAGTATATTTTGAAAAGAAACTATGCATGTAACGAGTGGAAACTGACACGCCATCCCTGAGTCCAAACTGAGACTAGAGGTGAACCTAGTGGCCAGTTTGAGAATTGGGTGCAATGATTATTTAAAGTGTATTGTGGATCTTTAAAAGTGCAAAGAAAATATAATTGTGTGATGTGAAATGTTCCTTTAAATTCAATTGGTTCCAATTCTTGTAGAAGATGCTAACTCAACAGCTAGTGGATTGGCTTTTAGTAGCTTCACTCTAACAGTATTTTTTTTGAGTCCCCCATACTGCATAATCCTCCAATACTGTAATCGTAATCTAGCTACTTAAAAGATTTATCATACTTAATAATTTGTGGCACCCCATGAAATTGGCACGGCACCTTTTTTCTAGCTGCGGTAATTTTGAAGGCATTCTCTCTATTTCCTGTGACGTCTGCTTTATTTGGACGGCATAATAGAGAGTGACAGGGAAGATGAGAAAGAGAGATGGAATGCACATCGTGAGCTGAGTTTGACCACATTTCGAGTCCGTGGCATGCAAAGCCGCTCACAGGTCCAATGTGCAACCCCAAAAAGAAATGTTCATCCCATAAGTCCACGGTGGTGTTCGACATAGATGAAGATATCAGATGCCAGAGATCTAAATAATGGGAAAACCTGGTGAACAGCAGTCTGAAGTAATGACTTGTATGAAACAATGACATAGGCACAGAAACAGTAATTTCTCTGTAAAACTTGGCCTCTGTAGGTCATTTGGAATCGTGTCGGGGTTTAGATCTTGGCAGTTTTGAGAAGACTGCATGGTTCATTTCATTGGAAACTGCAATTGGAGACTTGGTTCCTTTGTGTTATTGTTCCTCCTGACATCCCCTTTGTATTGGATGACAGGAGTATGAATTAACGTCTCCAGCCCCTTCAAAACTACGTCCATTCATCATCCAAAATAATGACATTCTGACTCTTTCTGTTTTTTACTTTGAACTTCCCCAAGTATCTGCTGACCGCCACGGTTTCGGCCCGACCACAAGTAGATGTCTGCTAATCTCATGATAGGCCCGTGCTTGAAGAACGGACTAATGTGTTGTCTCTAAATTATGGGTTGTGATTAGGCCATCAAGCACACTTCCATTTATAGTGGAAAAACAGGCACACAGGGAGCTGAATGCATATTTTATAAGGCTGTAATGTTTTATTCATGCAGGTAATGTAAAGGAATACTTCTTCTAGTATAAGTCAAGCTAAGCTTTTTACCTGCTAGCCGATGACAAGCTTTGATTTCTTGCCTTCTGTTGATATTTTAAAAGCAATCTTGGCAACGTTCTGTAAAATTGGCTTAATCATGTTTTTTTTTCCAATGCAATTCTAGTTCACACAATTACAACTTTCCCTCCATCAGCGC
This sequence comes from Cebidichthys violaceus, assembly GCF_023349555.1. NCBI lineage: Eukaryota > Metazoa > Chordata > Actinopteri > Perciformes > Stichaeidae > Cebidichthys > Cebidichthys violaceus. The sequence goes on along the minus strand of NW_027176395.1, from coordinate 8,087,695 downwards.
TTCTGATTGCAAAAAAAAAATTGCCTCTTCTGGCACCGTACTCTTCTTTCTCACCAATGTTGGACTCCTGTTATACAGTAAAAGCAGAGCTGCATGTCATGAAACAGGCCTCAATTTGATAATCAGATTTGAAAGTGCTGAACGAATCTGTCCTCTGCTATATGCGTTATTCAAAGAAAGGCAGTGAGCCTGAGCAGGAGGCAGTTGATCAAATGCAGAATAGCACTGTCGAGTTGGAAGCAAAGGACAGTACATGGAACAGAGGAAATGATTACAGTAAATGGTCCTAATGCATGGAGACGGTGCACACAGAGAAGTGAAACGTGTCATGGCAATGAAAATGTGAACAGGATCTATGCGGCGATTCTTGCCTTTTTCAGCCTCCTCATTTAACCACTCAATTACTCTCTGCGCACCCAGGCGGACACAGCTTCACTTGGATCCAAGCAGACAAACACGCGTGCAACCTCATCAGTAGGAGAGGATTGAGTGGAATCTTGGTAGAGTATCTGCTGCCTCTATGGCTCCTCTCCTCTACGTTGATTCATCCCAGACCATGACATCTTCCCGAGGCTGTAAGGTCAGACCGTAGATTTCAGACTTCCTCTCGCTGTGCAAAAGTGAAGCCAAAATATCCCGGATACGAGCGCTGCCATGTTGCGCTGGCGACATCATTTGGAGCCAGCATCTGTGCAGTAGTGAGCACGGCCACAGCTTGTTCGCTATGTTAGCATTGTGGTAGTTGGAAAGACACAACTAACCACAATATCTCCATCAATAGATTTATGATCAAATTGACACCTGCTTTGTTTGATTTGTGTTTTAGAAACATCTGTCATCTGCGTGTGCGCTGACACTGATATGACGTATACTGCAGCCAGCCACCAGGGGGCGAGCAAGACGTTGAATTACACTCTATAGGTCAGACGCTGGGCGCATGTCAGCCCTCCGCCATCATTAAAAGCTCACAGCCTTTAGGACATCACAATTTATGCTCCCGGGTTTACTGTATATTGTCGATTCAGTCAATCAAATGCCATCCTCATATCCTGAAATTGGTCTCCATGTTTATTTTTACATCAGTTGAAAGAGGTGCTACTCAGTGAAAGATTCTTTTTTTTTCCATCCAGGACTTTGTCCAAAGGAAAGACAAGTAGAATCCTTAACTCGGTGCCTAAAGGTATCCTAGTTAAGATGCTGAAGAAGGAGAAAAAAAAGGCCCAGGATGCTGTTGCTCAGCTTGCTAAAATCCCCAATGGCGAGAGCCCGGCCTCCCAGAGTTCCTCGAGGCTGACAGCAGCGCCACAGTTGAGGGAAGGAAGCACGGTCACCATCTCAGCCGACTATGGAGGACGAGCTATACAGTACATGAGAAGAGGTACTTTAAGAAGCTTTAAGTCTCTCTCTCTTTTGTTCTTCTTTACAAGGCAAATTTGAGAAACATTGAGATTTGTAAAGATGTTTTAATATATGCCCGTCTTAAATAATATAACAAACATACATATTTTAAGCCGTTTTTACTAAACTTAATCAGGTAGTTTTGTTGCATTTTTGAGCCACGTGTTTAAAACTGCGACTATAATTCGGAACAAAATAGGATTCTTGTAGGAGACAGGCTTTTTTAATAAAGAAGCGAGGACTTTGTAATGAATTAGGCGCTCGGAGGAGCTAGGAGGTGACAGGTGATCTCTCTCAATAGGAATGTGGGCAGCTCTGTGTGGTGGTCATGATGATTTTCTGTGTGCCCGTGGGGCATGACGCACCCATGATTTCTGGAGTTTACTGCACAGTGAAGAGGCTCCCTACGTTGTCTTTTATCTAAACAATGTCATCAGTGGGATTGCATGCATTTAGGCGTTTGCCTTCAGAAGTCATTAAAGTGGCCCAGTGTAATCGCGTCTGCAGAGCAGCATTAGACAGCACAGTATATTAAACCTGTAACATGGAAATCTCACAAATGTGATCTCATTAAACAGAAGCCAGTTTGTCTCAGTGACAGGCAGATTATTATACATGTGGTCTTGAATTGAGTGTCATCACAATGTTGCAGTTTATATCTCCATGTAGCTTTGCCACAGCGTCAGACTGACTTTGCTTTGTTCTTTTGTTTCTAAGTATTTTAATCTAAAATGTAGGCTGTGATTCAGAGGTCTGGAACCACAGCCTAAACCTAAACCTTCAGAGGGTTTAGGTTTTTAATGAAAGTGTAACAAAGACTCCGAGATGGCAGAGTAAAGTAGCAGACGCTTCAATCCGCAGCTCCTCTTGTATTGTCAGTCTGCTCAAAACCTTTTTTAGACACAAACTGGTTTGAATGGATTGCTGACGTTGCAAAAAGTCAAGCCAATCAAGTGTTGAAATCTGCTCCTTGGCCAGCGGCCGCATTTATTTGGCTTTTCCAGTTTAATTTCGGTTAAGTGGAGCCTTAAGTGATGATGAACCTGAGCCCTCGTAACGAGCTCGGTCATAGCCACCGGGCACGGGCGCATGAGCCAGCAACTCATCACGCTGAGGCTGCGCTCCGTTCTGTGCTAACCACAGCTCCCCTCGTCCTTTTTTTTTTTTTGGACATTTTTGTGTAATGCTGCCTAGTGCGGTAATAAGGCCAGCACAGAGGTAATTGCAAACAGGGTCTCTGAAAAAAGAGCCCATTAGAAAACAAACACGTGCTTGAACTCGGTCCAGTCAGAGTTAGTAAGCGAATCAGTCATTCATCGAAGGGACAATGAGGAGCACTGTGACGGATGGCTATGAAGCTGGGGTTTATGAAAACCACTGATAAATGAGGTGCCATGTGTGTACCAGTCGCTCAGAATGGTATGCTATCTAATACGGAGCAAGCATGATCATTTGGGTCATCTTGCCACAGGATTTGTTTTCACCTGCCCCCATAAGTCCTCCTTTTTCTCCCTCTGATTTCATGGGACGTGATGACCTCCATGGGTTCTGTGTGGCATCTGCTGCTTTACCACAACACAGTTTTCTAATGCTGTCTGTGTGTGCTTTTATATATTGTAGTCATGGGCGGATTACGAGACGATGGGCCCCTGGACGCAGACATGCAAAGTGCTTCACCACCCCTATATAGCCTCTTTTTGTTGTTCTTTTATCTCACTTCGTAATGGTTTTGAACATGTTGTAGTTGTTGTTGGTCTGGGGGGATTTTGCCCCTTTTTTGTAGTCGTTTTGCGTCTCTTTGTAGTTGTTTTGCATCTCTTTGTAGTTGTTTTGTGTGTCTTTGTGGCCATTTTGAGTCTCCTCCTGGTTGGTACGTGTCGCTTTGAGTGACGTCTTGTGGGTGAAGGCCCCTTACATTTTGGGCCCCTGGTAGGCCACCTCAGTAATCCATCTATAATTGTAGAGTAGTATGTGATCTTGAAAGAAAAGTGTGCTTCATATTAACTGCAGATTTAGTGTTCAGATTGTTACGATGAGCATCTGGTGGCCATAATGACCAGAAATAGAAATACCAGTCAGTCAGTCAAGAGTCATACTGGATCCAAGCATTCAAATATCACATGTAAAGAATCCAGTTTCATGATCAAATGAAAGAGGACACAGGTCATTCCTGTCACAAACACAAGACATGGTGAAGAATCATCCTGGCTCTCATCATAATTCTGGATTTTCCTGAATAAATGTTGTAAGTTACTTTTGCCCAGGACCCCCAAAAACTCAACAATACCACCCTCAAAAGACATTTTCATGGCTGGTTCCTCTTATATTGAGTGATAGGTTGTTACATGTCAAAGCCTACGGATAAAAAAATACATTGACCTTGAGGAAAATATGCCTTTAGATCAGGGGTCATTAACAGGATCCGGACCCAGACGCTGTTGTATCCGGACTGTGACCTAAAACCGAAAGATAATTAAGAATTATTGAATTTTGACGGAGCACCTCTATTTTAACCGGCGCAGCTTTTCTAGCCTTTACGCTCTCGTTCAGCGGTCCAGGAAACAGCCCGACCAATTACATGCGTTGTAAATCATCTCACGTGATGCTACGTGAGGATGAGAATATATCATGGCTTTTTTGAGTGACATCACTTCACGCCTGAATGAACTGAATTTAAAGCTGCAGGACAATTCAGTTCAGTTCCTTTTTTGAAAATTAAGTACTTTATTTTAAGATGCACATTTTTTAAAAAGCTTTCTGTTGTGTATTTTATTTTTTTAATCCAGTCATTATTTTACTTGAAATAAGGGAAGATCATGTATTTATTATTAGAGTATTTATTATTTATAATTCATCCAGTTGAATTTAAAAACTGACAATAAATATTGTTGAGATATTATTCATTTGAACTTTCTATATTTGAATTGACAGTCAGTTGTTGACTACATACAGACGTTAATACAACCGTTGGCTAATTCAATATATATGGGACTAAATCATAGCGCAATTTAGACATTATTATGATCTTCCAGACCTTTGCATGAGGAAATTCTCTCGAACGGACCTCATTGAATATTAATTGAATACCCCTGCTTTAGATGATCTTGGTATAGGTAACTGCTAAGTCCTTATCATGATCCACAGACCCAGGTAGTGCTGCTCTCAAGCAATTCTGTCACTACCAACTTAGCCTCATTTTGACTTTGCATTCATTGTCACACTTTCATTTATGAACTGCTAACAGCATGGGCAGTGCTGACACTTGTCCAACTGTCACTGTGTCATTGTGAAGAGAAAATAACACAGACAAGCATAACATAACTGCTTGTGTTGAATCGCAGACTATAGTGAATAATGTCCTTAGAGTTTGCTGGGGAGAGGGAGGTCTGGAAAACCCGCTGAAAAGAATGAATGGATGAATGGAGAGTCCGCTACAATATATTTACCACTCAGAGCCTAATGATACAGCAATGTGTAAAGGTAGAGTCTGTGGTGTGATGACGTTGATCCAACCTTGGAAAGTGAAACAATGTGTTTGCTTAAAAAGTAAAAACACCCGCAATTTTTCTGATTTTGTTTCTCCAAAATGTATGAGTTTAATATCAGAGAATATCATATTTATTGTTTATAAAGAGGTTGATGCCCAGAAACGCCCTGAACACAGTAAAATAAGAAAATCCAGGCAGAGGACCGAGTCTCTGCAGATACAGACACTGTCACTCGCTTCCAATGGGTCAAAAGTGATGATTGAAAAGGATTATTGTTTTTGTATATGTCTTTACATTGTTTTTTTTCCGGAAAATTCTACTCATTGTGTCTTTTAATTGTTCAACTGTGTCTCTTCTCTTTTCTTTCTGCAAAAATTGTAATGTTTATGTTGAGTGCTACTCTGGAAAGCAAAAATGTGACCCGTGACCTGTCTGTGTTACAAACACTATAGGTAGTAATGAGCGGACTGGAGTTTGTTTGTAGGTTAAAGTGTCGGTTCTTGAGAAAAATTCAATTTAATCAGCTTTACTAATTTCCACATTGCACTGGGAGTCATGAACTGAGATGGTTTGATTACATCACTCTGGCACACAGAATATAAAATGACTGAATCCGGTCCACTTGCCAGCAATATTGGTGCTGCATATCATTGTCCATTTTGTTGCTGCTCCCCCCCACCTCAAACAAATCCCAGATCCTGCAGTCCCTTGCTAGCTTGTTACACGTCCACTCTGGAATGTCCATCCACTTTTCTCACACTTCATGAGAAATGTCTGTCTCTTTCCGCTCTGTGTGCGGCCAACGCTGCGAACGGGACACACTCCCAACTTCATCAGCCGTTAACCAGCAGGGAGGACTTGATGTTGTCCAGAAAGGACTCTGCACATTGGGAAGTAGAAGCTTTGAGAACACGCTGAGCGGATCCAGGAGCATCAGAGAGGACACCGCTCACACTTTAGTACTTCTGACTTCGTCGATTTAGTTTCAGGGATTTTTTAAAGCCCCAGGTAATGCTACAGTGTCCACGTTTGAGAGGCCGTTACATTGTTACATAGTGAAGTGCAAAATATTAGAAACACACAATTGACACAGTTGTTTTAAACAGTACACTGTGTTATTTATCTCGTGCTTCACATCTGGAGAGCCTATATTCTATGACCCACTTGGAGACTCATAACCAAACTATATGCGCGCATTAGATCATTGTTCTTTATACTGTCTTAATTTAAAACAAATGCCCTACACTTCTCCTTGCCTTGTGCTCGATGGGTCACTGAATGGTTATACATGTTTAGATTTAGGTTTAATCTGAGGGCTCTGGCGCCGTAGCCAACAGCCTCTATGGTTACGTTGCAATTACTGTCCCCTGAAGATTAACTGTGAATGTAATGATGATGACCTTTCCATGGAAACCATTCATGCTGATTGAATGGCGTTTAATTACTGTACTCTTTTCCATAATACGTCCTTCTGTACTGGAGTCTCAGCTTTTCCAGCATAGAATAAAGCATGAACATTATGGAGCTTTTTATGCCAACGCGCCGGTGACAGCTGTGGCCGGAGGTATTATGGGTTCTCCGTCCGTCCATCCATCCATCCATCTGTCCCTGTGTACGCCCGTATGGCTTGTTTGGCAAAACATCTACTGTGACTCAAGGATGAACTGATTGGATTTTTAGTGGTCAAAGGTCACTGTGACCTCCCGTCCGTCCCATGCTTGCGATATCTCAAGAACAACTTCAGCAAATTTCTTCGAATTTGGTTCAAACATCCACTTGGATGAAATGGTTAGAATTTGAGGTTCAAAGATGAAATGTCTATGTGACCTCACAAAAAACTTTCCATTTTGGCCATAACTCAAGGATTCACGTGCTAATTATGACAACTTCGCACAAATGTCTAATTGGATAAAATTATGAAGGGATGACATTTTGGACAGACATGGATGTAATCTGCAACTTGATTGATTGGTGGAGGCATACAAGCATGAGGGAATAATTCTAGTCTTGTGAGTTCCTCATAGAACAGGATTTTGACAATGTGCAAAGTGGACTACTCCGAGATGCCTCTGTGAGTTTTCTTGAAGTTAGTTTATTGACTTCTTCCACAGGCACAGATACACAGTGTCTTCTTCTTGTCCTCTTGTAGTGTAAAAAGTTGTCTATTGGATGGACAAGGTGTTCCTGTTGTAATTCAGGCTGGTGTGGACTTGTATTTAAGCTCAGGAAGGAGACCTGAGACTTATAGGAAGATTTCGATCTTACTGTAAATCCTGCAAGCATGTAATAAGATGCTGATGGTTCTACCAGGCCCTCCACATGTATCTGTGATCTGAGCAGAAGCCTAAGACAATAGGACACCTCAGCAAGTTAAACTGTCCCCTCTCAGGAAGCCATGGCAGGAACACGCAATGTATCAGATCTATTGTTCCTTTACTGTCAAGTTTACTACTATCTACAAATGCACAACAGTTGCTGTCAGATGTTTTTCTTATAAGCTGATGGAACAGTGCAGTCATTCATCTGGTATTTAATTTTTAAAAAAATGTTGAAACAGCAACAATAGTTACAACAACACATTCCTCCCTGTAAAACCTCTGCGGTTTTTCAGCACTCAAAGCACGGAAAAGAGGAATCAGGAAAGTTGGCCCTTGGTCCGTCCAATCTCATTACCCCACAAATGATGTTAGTACAACATAATATGATGTCATATCACTCTTAGATATCCCTGGAATGTTGCTTTTTTTACAAGAGTCGACTGGAGTGCATTTCCCTCAAGAAACCCCTTTAACCGATTTGTTGAGTTTGGCTCTTTAAGCACGCTGTATGACCGTGAGATGCCTGCTGGTTTCAATCAGGACTCTCCAAAAATAAAGAAACAAAAATTCCTGACTGTCCTGCAATTAATCTTGCATGAGTTACTGTCCTGTGTACGTCCTTCGGTTAGAACAGCTTCGTCACAAAGATCCACACAATTTAACAAGGGGGGAAATTTGGAAATCATTGTGAAGCTTTGGGTTTTCCACTGTAATCTTGCTAAATAATGTTGGTTTGTATGTTTTCTATTATTTTTTGGCCATACACAATCCAGTGCAGGCTTAAATACATGGAAACATGTTGGTTTGTTGGAAACACAGTCCTCGTTACTGTAAATTTGATTTGTTGGTTGAAAGAGAGAGAACTTTGATAGATTGATCTAGAATGAATGACCAAACTTCTTGGAGTCATTCACTTTGTGTATCACCACAAAAGCAACTTCATGTTTTCGAGAATGTGAAAAGTGACAAACTGAGGCCCTGGTATTGTGCGTGCTGGCTCACTGGAATGGGACGCTTCACAGAAATAGGCCATCATTACCTCTGCCAAAGATGTTATGTTTTCGGTTCCTTTTTTTTATTTGTCTGTTTGTCAGCAGGATTACGGAAAGACTACTGCCCCGATCTTCATGACACTTGGTGGAAGGATGTAGTATGGGGCAAGGAAGAACTCATTACATTTTGGAGACATTTGGCATTTGGCCTTGGTGGAGGTCTGCGCCCTCCGAGTGCCCTTCTAGATCTTAATGTTATTAGTTACAAAATATATGCTGTGGAACAGGTCTGTACTCATTTTTAAAAATGTATTCAGCAGTATGAAATGGTGTTCTTTATGTGATGCCTTACACATTTGGCTTTATGTCTTTTTTTTTTACCTCCTCCTTTTTCACACACTGTGAAAGTTGTCATTGGCAAAAATATGAATTTTTCTGTTTTTGTAATCGTATTATATTCAAGTTTTCACATCTTTTTCAACCTTAACATAGTACAGACAAAAGATGAAAAACAAACCTCACTTAACTCTTCAAAAGACAAAGAGAATACAATACATGAAAAATATACATTTAAAGAAACTATCCCTGTTACCCAAACTTACTCTAGATATATACATTTTCCCCATTTTTAAATCTATTTGTCCCACTTATCAGTACTTTTATAAGACATCTGCTCATAAGACGCTACTTTACCAATTTCAGTAAACCAGTCATGTAAAGATAGACTTCCTGGTTTCTTCCACCCCTTCATTAACACCTAACCCCCCCCCCCCCCCCCCCCCCTTCCAAAAGTCTTGGAGGACCGATCACTCCCACAGGGCATGAAATAAAGTGCCCTCTGAGTTGGGGACCTGACACCTCCAGTACTCCACTGAAGACCTAGATTGTGAAGTTGAGAGGAGGTCCAATAAAATTGTCCTTGACATTTTCTTCAAGTTTCCCCAGATCCCCCCCACTCCTGTGTACTCAGTGAAAAGCCCATGTCTGTCTCCCAGGCTTTCTTTAGAGCGTACTGTATTGGCCTGATCAATAATTAAATGAAGCCTTGTGGCCTGCTCCATATGCCATAGTGACGCGAGCAACATTATCAGAAACAAAGGATATTTCTAGATGAACTAAAGACCTGTGCTAGTATGCGTTTTAGTTTTAAATATAGTTAGAATTTAGATCTGAGAATCTAGTCATTTTCAATCAAATCTGATGTTTCCAGGTACGCACTCAGTGTGAACCATTGTGTTTTGGTTTATTCCTTCGGTAAAAGTATTTGAAGCAGATGTATAGCACTTTAAGAAAAATGCTCATTACATAATATTACAAGCCTATAAAAAAAATAAACAATCAGCAGGATGTTAGGTCCAAAATTATGTAGTTTCCTTACATGTGGCAAGTGGCCAAAGTTATGTGGGGGCCATCTGCCTTGTAATGCTGACATGCTCAGAATATGCTGTTTATATTTGTGTTTATATTCTCTTTAAACTGTGACTGACTGGCTAATAGGCCTTCAGTTGTGTGATTAGTGATAGGTGGGAGGTCAACTGTATCAGTGGGGCTCTAGCTCGCATCTGGCTGCCAGACTGGAGTCGAGTACCTGTGGATGTGGGAACTGAGCATACAGCTCAGGCCTGACTGTTCAAATCTACACAGCGGGACCTAACACAACTTCCCCTAGTTAGTATATTTATTTCAGTAGCACGACAAGCATGCAGTCTCGTTAAGCTGGTACTATGTATGGTAGGATTCGATTTTTAGGATGGACCTGGTGATATATACAGCTTATGTCTTTGTGCTGGATCTTTTTCTCTCAGGTCCACAGCTGTCTATGGGAAAGCAAGAGGCCTTTGAGACCTTCATAAGGGACCATGAGGACCATCTGACCATTGAGGACAACAAGGAGCTACTCAAACAGAGGTTACCGACCAATAACACAAGTTGTTCGAAAGTTTTGATACATTCCCTTCCTTATGTCGCCCGAAATTATGAGTAATGTGAGCAGTGGTACTTTATTTTTAGCTCATTCAATGCTATTTTAATATGCATACTGTACATGTATCAACACAACATACTGTATGTGCATCAACACAACATACTGTATGTGCATCAACACAACATACTGTATATGCATCAACACAACATACTGTACATGTATCAACACAACATACTGTACATGCATCAACACTTTGACGACCTCAGCGGATGTTTTAAGTGTTTTGAGTGACATGCCAAACGAGATATAATACATGTTATGTGCAATACTTTATTACCAATACTCCTGAATTCTTTATTGCCTGCAAATTGAAAATAAATCGTTTTGCATCGGGTATGCTTATAGTTTCTTTACCACATTGAATTCATCAAATTACTTTTTTGCTACCATTGGCAATTAACACCTGCATTCTTTTAAACAGGTCAGCTGAGGCCAGAAGATTTGGGGAGAAACTAAATGAGGCCAGAAACCAAATAAGTAAGTCGTCTCAACAGATGTTGCCCTCCGGAAATCACATTACATTTATGACTTGTGAAAACATTAAACTCTACATTTCATCATTATCATTGTCCAAATGGCAAACTATGAGGCTATGGTGCAAGCCTTAAAGAGCGCTAATCATTTCTGTTAACGTTCTGTGGAACCTAAAAGACAGCAGCCTACCTGCCTGGCAAATCTTAATGAACAGATCTCTGTTGGGGTTCTGTTTCCTCGGAGCGGAGAAATGTCGCTCAGCACATTCCTGAACTTTTCCAGAACCGAGATGGGTTCTGATTTCCACCCACCTACTGTAGTCTTCCAACCTGTGCTCTTTACTAGCCTGGCTCAGGCTGTTTTATGACGACTTGAAAGCACACCCCTGGGTTCTTCTCAGCAATGTCTTTGACAGGCAGCTTTACCGTGCCACAATGAGACCTGGCTTAAACCCCAGCTTCTGTCAATGCTGAGTGATTATGGAGTTTAATTTTCTGTTGTGAAACATGCATACATGTATGTACTACTGTGTGTCAACACTTTGACAAGATGGATAGTCCCATCAGCAAGGATGGAAAGAGTAATAGAATATTTTACTCAAGTAAAAATACTGTCTTGTTGTACACACCTGGCAAACATAAGTTTTGATGAATTAAGGTAGATGTGACTTTTCTTTGCCTATCCCAAGGCACAATAATGCAAACCTTAACCATAACCCATACTGACTGTATGGGTTATGGTTAAGCTATACTGATGACTGTAAGTTGTTTGCATTGTTGTGCATATTTTGTACTGTTTATAAACTGCTAGGCCTGGCCCAGGACCAACCGCACCCCTCGCAACTCGCACAACACCAGATAACAAAATGAAAGATGTATATTTTGTATTAGCTGAGTGCAGAGTTTCACATGTCTAGACGACCCTTTCTCATTCCCAACTCGTCACACACTTAATCATGGTCAGATCCCTTGGTGTTAATTAGGTTTAGGCAACTAAACTATTTGGTTAGGTTTAGTTAAAGAATGTGGTTTGGGTTAAAATAAGTACCTTTGTTTTGTTTCATACTGACGCTAAAGTTGTGTGTCGGTATCAGACACCGAGGGCCATGACCAAACGTCGGTATTTTGGTACCTGCTGATCTAGACATGGAGCTCTGTGGAACTCTTCCTCCCTGCAGCCACACCAGCAGCTTCTTCTCGGCTGCTACTGCTGATTTTTCACTTGTCACATTGTCAAGAGTTTTTCATGTGGCTTTTGTTTCTAACTCGTTAATGGATGCAACTTGAAATACAGGCAGGTACAATACTTGATTTTAAAGCTGGAGTTATGGACTTTTACATATAAATGAACGTCCGTTACTTTCAAGCCCTTGCCAAACTAGTTCAAGCAATGCTTGTTAAGCTTATCGCTGACAGGGAAAGCTCTCTGTATTTTTCGGTGGACCAGAGTTGTCGTGTGTGGTGTCTGTGCTAGCGCATCGCAAGTGATGCGTTTAACGTCAACCAGCAAAAGCTAAAGGGGACGGGAAGGGGGGAGAGACCATAGTAACGCAGCAGCCGTTAGGAGTGTGACAAGAGAGCGATGGATGGCGCTTAAGTGCTTAAGGAAGAGAAGGGACTAAGGGCAGACACTGTTGTCAGGTTATCGCTCTTTGACAGGATGGTATTTGTAAAATACTGGTGCAGTGCCCGCTCAATACGTGGCTGTTTGGAACGGGCCGATTGCTACTTGCAACCATAAGCGTCAATAGTTTGTGTTCTTACTCTCACTGCCAGAGGGGGAGAAAAAAGTTCTGCACTGTAAGTTTAAAGCCCCTTAAGGCAAATTTGTGATATTGGGCTACATAAATACATATATTGTAAAAAAAATTAAAAATACTTGAAATAAGAAGAAATAAGAATTACTGAGTACACAAAATATATGCTGTTAAAGTAACAAGAGTAAATGCAATTCGTTACTTCCACCCCTAATGTATGTGTCCATTTATTGTTTTGTTGATTCTTAAGTTTTAAAAGATAAAAGAAAATGCCTCATCATAGTTGGACATGAAGTCACAGTACAAATAACTTTATTCAGTAGTGTATCATAACAGTTACACAGGGATACTTAAAGACAACTCCTGTCGCCACTGGTTTCAATACGTTTAAATTATTTCTCTGCACTTTGGTTGAATTTTCCAGTAAAGTCAAAGCAGTTAAAAATGTGCCGTTAGGGCTCAATCTGGTTCGCATTTACTATTGCAAGCTACATTTATGAATTTCCCTGGACTGTGTGTTTTTGTGGCTCATTTCACATGCCATTGAAATGGATAGGTTTGCCTCACACCAGTGCCTGGCATCATTGCTGCCTCAGATCACGTTTGGTGGTTTGGTAGCATTCGGCTGTTACCCTCATTCATGCCAGCATACACTTATCATCATTGGAATTTCATTTTTTTTTCATCATTCAGCCTGTGAGGTGCTGACACAGCCGTATATCAGACATGTCATACATCAAGCTAAGACATCATGTTGCATATTAACTCTTCAAATGTGTTCTGCAGACATCATCACTGTGTGGGTGTAGTATTTAGAAATTGGATTTACTGAATGAATGTGTGTGTTTTAGGATAGGATTTAACATTTGAATCCTTCAACTTATTCACATTTGGAAAGATACCCAAAAAACATCTTGACACTGTCAGATATTATTACATTGTTAGGTGCACGGGCTGCATTCTTCCTAGATGAGAGACAGTGTTTATAGTGGAAGGTGGTTGCCTCTTCTGGATGGAAAGTAGTACCATAATGTTTAGCTCAGTGTGCTTCCTTGCCATCTTGGAAGCCCTTTTTGGAAATTTTACACTACCTGCGTCTCATGGTTAATGCAGAACATGGAAACATTCAGCATAATATGGACAAAAGCTTTGTGCGGCGTTCTTCTGATGGATGTACCTGGCATGAGGGTCAGTAGCAGGGGAGAAGGAGAGAGGCGGTAGCCCGTGGATACATCAATGTCTAAACATTACCCTGGTTTACAGTATTGTTCTTGGCCACAGCAAATGACTCTGGAATCCGATCCCACTGGAGGAGCATATATGTTCCAAGCCCTTAGGTCCAAAAAGTGCAAGGATCTATATTTATTCAGAGGGATCAGCCATGCACATCTTCTACTTCATGAAAGGTGTAGGGCAGCTAGAAATGAGCAGACTTCTTTGGATTTCTCTGCCAGATGTGTGTGGGGGGGGATTTATGCAGTACAGTCCAAGATGAAGCATCTGCTAACTGCTTTGGGAATCCCACTTTCATGCTCTGCTCACCTTTGCTGAAGTGACCTGAAGACTTTTCCAATAGATTTCAAGGAAGGTCTATTGGAGCTTGAAACGTATATCATTGCCAAGAAGATTGTTCCACCGAAGCACTTGAGAAGGAATATAGCAGAACGAATGTAACTTGATTTCTGCATTGCATGTGGTCTTTAACCACCAGCGGCCACTGGGTTTTACCTGACTACTTGCAGTGCTAATGATCAGCTGCTCATCAAAGAGATTTATGCAATCGTTCCGTTTTAGTACAAACAACCTTTTTATGTTTCCTTTTGTATATGCAACTCTTGTGGTGGTAGTTTATTAGTCCAATTATATTTGTGCACTAAAGTTTCCTAATTCCAAACTCATAGGAAATTGATGACTGAGGAATTGCCTCCACGTGGCTCTCAACATGGCGACGACTGGTTGCTAACTGCACGAACAGGGAAAATGACAGCAATTACCTCGTGCATTCATTCTTCGTACAGACTTGAATCGACGCCCACCCAGATATTGAGAAGCTGGATAGTGTGTATGATCTTTGGATCTTGAGCTCGCTGTGGTAGTGTGCGGTATATCACATTTAACCTCCAGGCCACAAAAATCACCAAATATTTATTGAGGCTTGTAGCTCGACACCGGTCCTTTAAAGACGATGGCACGTCTCCTGACGGTGTGGGAGGAAACCCTGCATGGTTTGGAAGAGGTTGTGGTGTTGAGCCAATCTTGTCCTGGAAGGGGGATAGGAGCACTCAAGTGTAATGACGTATTGCAGTGAGCACACCACATACTGCTATTACTTGACACATATGCAAATTGATCTTTTATGGAATTTTTCTTGTCATTGAAGGTCAGAAATACTGTTGAAATCTTTGAGATCCGACAGGATGTTTTGTGAAAATAATCTGTAATGTTTGACTCTTCAGTTACAATATTTGAATAATATGGCCAACAGGAGTTTATTCTCACACCTGAGCAGAATATTATATACCTGCATTGTTATCACATCTAATTGTGTTAAGAACCTGACAAATATAGATGTGATTGCTTGGCCAAGGCTTTTCGAAAAAGCTTCAGTTCATGCCAAGACTTATTTAAGCCACATGGTTAGAGCCGGGCCCATGTGCTCTTTTATGTTGCTTTTCAACTTATCTGTTCTGACTAAAACTGTTGTTATTCTTTACGCATTTTTCTTACGAATGTCCAGCAACGCGAACAATCACTTACTTTTGCACAAGCCCCTGCAGTGCAGAACTTGTTTCGACAACAAAACTACTTGGAAAAGATTGTGGTTTGGGTTGAAATTAGTCTGTTATTCACACATCCCGACCTCCCCTATACATGGACTCTATACTATGTTTCATGACTTCCTTAGCAGCCGCCCTGTTCGTCCTGGCTCTCGATGATGTATGTGGGTTGTATCTACGAATTACAGTGCATTACTTTTTGTAGGTATAACACCGACAAACACAGCAGCGAAGTACAGCCTGCGTCAAGCGGCCATGCAGTGTCTTTGGAAAGCTGGGCCTGCCACTCCAAGCTCAGCGAGTTGACAGCCGCTTGACCGCCGTGTGTGTGTGTGTGTGTGTGTGTGTGTGTGTGTGTGTGTGTGTGTGTGTGTGTGTGTGTGTGGCCAAACTAAATGTTGTTGATAGATTGAACTTTTGGTGACGAATTGCGGCCAGAGAGTACCCACATTTAATCAGTAGTCCTGTAACTGCTGTAACATGGTGACCTGTGTTACAATGAATTTCTTCCTGCCTGAAACACGTGAACACGCCTCCCGGTCGCAGAAAGTATGATTATTGTGGCGAGCCATACATTGCCTCCGCTGGTGTGTTATAGAGCAGTGAATGAGAACAGTCAACAACTGTTGTGTGCTCCCTGTACTCCTTCACCCTGTCAGCATGGCATACTCGTGGCAGGAATATTTGTTAATCCTTCTATGTACTATATATTGTGAAAGAAGGGGCCTGTGTATCCGTTAGTTATGGGCCATGTTTGAGAAAGTGGTGTCTGTCAGGAGACTGGGGCATCTGACCACAACGTAAAAGCCACAGGGCGTCGCAGCTCATTTACATTCTCTGCTACTTCAGACTTTGTGTGAAAACACATGGCTTTGTGAGGGGTTCCCAAACCCTGGTTCATGCTCCACAGTCAGAAGGAAAAGCGGTGTCATCGTGGGCACAACATGTCCCTGCATGTCATTTGTAACGTTTCACATCATCCATTCACATCTCCGGTCTGCTGAAACCCCCCAGTAGTGCGGCCTTCATTCAAAGAGGAGTGTGTCAAGAGGTTTTGAAAGATGAGCCGGTCTGTGTGTTGCATGGGCAGATTGCAAACCGTTTTAAAAACACAACATCAGTGAAATGCTGAGAGTTGATGTAAAACTCAACCTGAAGTGTGGAATAACTACATTGTTATGCTTTACTCATCCCAAGAGACTGCGCTTTACTCAAGGTCACTTCAGCAGGACAGATGTTAGTCTTAAATGCGCTGTGTCTTCATCGTCCCTTTGTGAAAGCGAGAACTCTCATCCAACTGTTTTATGGCACTATGAGAGGTGTTGCATGAAAAGGTAGCCCCCCCCCCCCCCCCCCCCCCCTTCTTTTCTTTTCTTTTCTTTTTTTTTGCCAAACGATACTTCATCTGGATTTCTCGTTTTCTGCGCTTGGACCTCGAGCTTTTAGATTGGCGACAGGATCGTGTTTCAGACGGAGCTACGGCACCGCACCGTCTATGTGTGTATATATAAGACCTGAGGGGTTGTAATGGAAACTCACCACATGCCGAACTGCATTTCAATGTCTCTTTTATCTTCTAGTCTGCCACATATAGCTATCCTGGGCATTCACTTAACTCGCTATCTGACACACTATCAATGAGGAATTATTTTTTGTCTTATAGTAAATGTATCCCTGATTTAGTGTGGATGGAAATGGCCTCAGATATGACCTATACAATAATCTCCCGTCCATTTACTTTACAGTTGTCCTTTGCCACTGAAGCGTCGCCTCACAAATTCAATATCGTCAATGGGGCAATTATCTACGTCTATTAGAGGGAAGAGACACAGCAAAAACAGAAGAGCAGACACAAATGACTTAGCCATATGTTGACCCGGTATCACTGCCACAGCGACCCAGCTCGTGTTGCCGCCCTCGTGTTGCTTTCTGGCTCACCGGAGTCACAAGAGTTCATTCTTGACTGTGGAAGTGTGTTACTCAAACAACAACGACAAGTTCATCAATGCAAGAAGTGTGAGTTAATAATGTGTTTGTTTAAAGACGACTCAGAGACAGCGGCGTTTGCCGTAACATCACCCTTGTGGACAAAGATCACAGCTAAGCCTGCGAGCTGCTCCATCTCTGTGTTGTGTTGTAATGATGTGTTCTGTGGCTCTGGAGGGAGCTTTCAAAAGATCGTCGGATCCAGTGTGTTTGGAGCTCAACCCACGCGAGAGACTAAAAGTATCTCTTGTCAGTTCGCTCCCTTTATGGAAGTACAATACTAAATCCTGCTCCCATGTATGTCTTGATCACAATTCTTTAGAAAACAAATCTATGGGATCTGTATCAAGATTTGTTTATTTTCAAAGTGGTAACTATTGGCCGTCATAGATGGTTTTCAGATTTTTTAGACTCCCAATTATTAGTAACGCCGTCAGCCTCATATTGATCAGGTTGGAGGGACTTTATTTGGCAAGACAACCTATGTAAAAACAAAAGGAAAGGTAATGTAAAGAAACCAGAGAGCCAGGCCACTTTTGCCAACTCTTTTCCAATGAAAGTAGCTAGCAGCACGAGCTCCAGAAGCCGCTACATCTAGCGAGAATGTCGACAACACTGAGAACCTGTCCCAAGTCCCTGTCAAGCAAGCAGCACATTTTTACTGCTATTATCTTCGGTCATATAAAACATGTTGATGAACAGGAACAAAGTGGATGGTTGTTCTTTGGTGGAACTCACCTTCCCTAGACTTAAGTCGCAACATTAAACCAGCGTGAAGAGAAGGGCTGTTATATTTACAGGTCGGAATGCTTCATGGTATTGTTGCAGTCAGTGCCATCAGAGGAGAATCGTCTGTTCTGAACTCAAAGAGAAACTGCTGTCACACAGCCCTTCCAGCACTGAAGTTAATTTACCACGTTCAAACAATTCCCCATTTACACATTAATCACCATTGACCATACAGTCTCTTATTATAACACTCTTCATAGCACCTATTGCGCTGAGCTTTTGCATATTCAGTAGCTTAGTGATATGGGATCTGTATGAGATCACTGAGTCCTGAACTATGGTTTGGTCAGGAACACTCAGTTTGTTTGCAATTAATCATTTAATCATGTCCTCTGTTGTATGATTATACAGAACAACACTTCGTTACAAAAATAAGATTTTTATTTCACACATGTGGTTATTGGTAGTTGTAAATTGTGTTTTAAAATGGAAACTCTAAATGTCATTCTAAGACAGGCAAAGATAGTTCTAATATAATGTAGAGAACAAAGTTGAGGAGTCTGATTGGTTAGTTTTGAGTGGTCTACTGTAACAGAAGATGAATGTCTTTTAAACATGTACTAAAAAAGAGTTTTTTAAATGCAGAAATGGTGGAAAGTGTTTGCAAACATCAAAGTTGTTTTTCCTCCACTCTCTCGCTCTTTCTCAGATGAGCTGAAGAAGCAGTTAGCGTTGCAGAGGGGGCAGAGGGCAGCTCTTGGTAAGATCAAATCAACAATGGATATTCCCACGGCAAAAAATGTAACCATGTGTCTGTAGAAGAGCAGCATAATATCCCACTCCATCTACCCACACCGACAGCTAAACAATGCATGGACGCTTGAAGCAACTAAACGCATCGTAATGCAAAAAATCTCCACACATCTGCACTCTTACAGATCTCTTTTAGACAAGTTTGTCACAAATAAAAGCTCTGTTTATCATCTTTTTGATATTGAGCTCCCTTCAGAGTGGGGCTGTAAACACTGCCAACGCATCGTGGGTGCTCCTGCACTGTGTGTGCAGCGGTGCCCACTTCAAAGCCTTTGTAGTAGTCCTCGCTGACTGAAAGCTTAGTGACCAAAGACTGGGCGTCACAGCTCTAAGACTCCCTCCTTTTGCTCTTTTCTGACCATTTTGATCAGTGACATAAATGCTTTGATGAGGAAATCTGCTTGCAAAGCACACAAACATCTCCCTTCCAGTTCAGGCGCCAAAGGCTTTTCTTGTTATTTCCAGTCCCGCATCAGAGAACACTTGGCCTCTGTTATCCAGGGCCAAGTACTTAAAGCATCGTCTTTGAAGGAAACGCACGCTTACTAGCTTCTGGACTACCACAGAAGAAGAAAACATTATGACTGTATTTTTGATTTGATCTACTGTATGTCCACATTTCTATCTGCCTTTAAAACATTTGCCGTGCCTTGCGTCTGTCCAATTCTTCCATAGGTGTAACGGAGAATCACCCAAAGGTCGAGGAGGAGGTCGACCCGGTTGAAGAAAACTTGTGCAAACACATCGAGCAAGAGAAAAAGTCGTGAGTGTGGTGAAAGAGCATTTCAATGTATTACATACCAAACATAATATAGTGTCTCCCAAGACACTGCTCAGATTGATTAGACACAGCAGATGCTGTGTAACATGGACACAAGATGAATCTGGTGCTGCATATACCCCCTCGTCAGTTACAAGAGCACCATTGACCGTCTAAAAGCGCTGAGGACCGAGATTGAGCACCTGCAGCTGTTGTTGGAGAGGGCGAAGGTCAAGCTCCAGAGAGAATTCCATAAGTGGTGGAGCCAGGAGGCTTCCAGCATGCAGGTGACTGACCTTACTTTTCCCCACCTATCTATGTGACAACACCACATAAAGCTTCTGTAAGCATGACGGCCAGAGTACCAAAGATATGTTTTCTGTAATTAGCCAGGAAGTCAGTGTCCGTTCATCTTTGTCTCTGTATCTATGAATGTTTTCTTTTGTGCGTTTTTTTCAATATTGGCCTCCGTGGATATGCTAGCGTGTGCGTGTAAACTGATCTGCATGCGTCTCTGACTCCGGAGGCTTTTACGGCACCAGTGTGACCCTTGCAGCCTCTGTTAAGCATCACGCTGAATGGGCCCTGGTGGGAAGATGTGTAGGAGGAAAAATACACGGGAACTCGTTTTATACGGAATTCCATGTGACCCCAAACAAGGGCCTGGAGAGCAGCTTAGATAGGCAACACAGCAACAGCATCAATACAGTCTCAGCAGAGTTCTAACAAGGACAACATGTTCATGAGGTCTCTCAGCAACACAGCGGGGGATAAGGAGTGAGTCAGCGTTTATTTCAGTCCTAAATAACAATTTGGTGTTTGTGCTTACATGCTTGGGATGGTCCTGATGTTTTGAAGTGGGGTTGAATGAGATACTTCTCAATGGTCAGTGTATTACCTACTTAAGATGGAGCAACAGACAAGAAGTACCAGCACGGGAGCAATGGTGTACTGCTGTGGACGTATTTTAGACACCTAAAAAATCTGTAACAGTGTAAATGTACGCTATATTTCTAATATTTTCACTGCTTTACCTTGCCATGAGACAGCCCTTTTCAACCAGGAACTGAAGTCGCTATCTATGCTCTCTTCAAAGTCACCAGACTCCTTTGGCAAAAACATTCAAGTCATTTTACCTCACAGAACACGGGAGTTGCTAGCCTACAGCTGCCTCTATCGTTAGTTTGTTTGTGTTATTGGGTGACTTTGGTTGGTTCTGATCCGGCGGCAACCTCAGTAAACATTGTAAACATGTGTTTTTGGTCTCAATCGCTAGTTTCAGGTCTTCATTTAGTAAATTATGGTCCATTTAGAGTCAAATAGACTCTAAAGAGAGACTCCTGTGTTCTGCGAAGTCAAATTCATTAATATCTGTTTTTGTGGCTTCAGACACGTAGAGATTACCCCCCCCCCCCCCGGTCTGGCTGCATAGCCTATTGTATGTACATGGTGATGGTTATAATATCAAGCTAGCGATCGATGCTAACATGCTAATGACGCTAGCATACTGTCTAGGCTAGTGCATAGCCAGTGTTTAGCAAGTTAGCTTATCAGTGGAGTAGCTAGCTGTAGGAAGAGGGACATTGGGAGCTTGTATGTTCATGATAACCTTATCAAGAGACGTCTGACCATCTAATCCTGCACTGAATTACAAGTTATGCTGTATCTTCTCAATGGGAATGTCATAATGCCATATCAATTACTGGCAGATATTATAGTTCACAGTTAGCCAGGCTATGACAGTAGATGTCCATTTGTTAAAAAAAAAAAATTCAAATATCCAATTTATTTTATTTAAAAGGCATATTATGAAAGTATCCTTAGTTTTATTATTTCATACATTCTACAGTTGGCCAGGTGGATGACATGTTTCAGTACAGTAATTTATTTAGGCTCTTTACCTGTGTACAGCTGGTTTTAATTCTATATTTTGCTTTTATAGTATACATATGTGATAAATATTTTCTTGTTGATACAAAGCCAAAGTGTATGGGCTGTTAAGTCCCATTAATAAATATATATATATATATACATAATCAAGTTGTTGTCTTAATAGCTGTGCTTACACTGACATTCTGTGACTGTTCTTCCTGTTTGTGGGGTTCACCAGAGCTTTGTGTGCATTATATAGCCCAAACCTGAATGCTCTGCTATACCAAATTGTGAGAAAACGGAAAATCCAGAAAAAAGTATGTCCTATATTTTAAATACAAAATACATGTATTGTATTTTGTTACATTTTCTGGCACCAGTATTTTGTATTTTATTTTCAATGTATTTTGATGTATTTTTGCCCATCTCTGCCGGCCTATATGTTGGCTTATTTGTTATGTTGCTATATGTTCTGTATGAGCTGTTTGATAGATACCGAATCTATTAAGACGTGCACTTGTGTAGACTATTCACTCTTGCAAGCCTGTAACAGAGGCCCATTTTACTCTTTTGTAATTCTACTGTAGCCTATACTAATATTTGTTTTCTGTTTGAGCTGTTGTTTTTTCTGTTTGAACGTGTTTTCGTTACTGTACTGTGTGGCTTTGAAGAGAGCATCGATACCGGCTTCAGTTGCTCGTATGAAAGGTATATCTGACTTTAAGGGAAAGATACATATTCTAGAAATAGCGTACACTTAAACTGATGTTGATTGTTTTAGGCGTTTAAAATACATGTTGCTGCTGCCCCCGTCCACAGCAGTACATCGCTGTGCTCATGTGCTGGTACTCCTGTCTCTTTCTACTAACTGGTCGTCTGCTGTAGGTAAATACACCAGCTATGGATAAGTACCTCATACAACCCCACTTATAAAAATCCAAACTGTCCCTTTACGAGACTTGTACGATATGTTGAAAAACAACTATTTGCAAAAGCTTGAAGAGAAAGTTGAAAATTCCCAAACTAAGAACACATACAGAGAACTGAGTCTCTGGTCTCACACACACTTTGCTTGTCCTTGACGGCTGTTGTGCACATTTGGGAAATCAAACACAAAGAAGATGTTAAGCAGCAACATCTGACCTGCAGACACTGCTGGCGTTTTACACTTCTCTTATGAATGGAGAGCAATATCTCACTCACATCTGAGCCAGATTTTGGGAATTTTTCACTGGAAAGAAGAGGAAGTCTGACAGACCTTTACATGTGCAGTTTTGGATCTTCCAAGCAGGAAGCAGGCCCTTTTTACAGCTGTGTTTGTCCATTTATTGTTCTGTTTTTGGAAACCAGTACACATGCAATTAATCAAACTTTGAGTCAGAGATGGAGCAAGACAACACAAAATACCTGGAGGTCTTCTGTTCCCCCCAGCTCTAAGTCACATATGGCCCCATTGTGTTTAACTGTCACCAGTATGGAATGATGTTTTTGAAATAGTTCAATGGTTTCTCAATGGTTGTGACTAGGAGTCAGAGGCCACAGCCAGATGTGACACAGGGTCGCCACATGGAACCTTGCAGCCGCCTTTGCCTAGCACTCCAGGATTTCGGTGAGACACATTTTGATGACTTGTTTTGTTTGTCCGTCCTTTGATTCCGCCCTTAACAGATGTAAATGTAGATGTAGTGGTCGTGTCACTAAGCATTCATTTCTAGTGTCTGCTGAGCCGATTGGTTACACTTAAAGTGTAACAAGGAGAAACTTCTTCCCCCTCGCTCACTCATTTCCACTCAATTCCTTTGTGCTATTTTTACTCTTTCCCCATCTGTGCTTGAATAACACTTGATTAATAGCCAACAACCTGCTGCTCCTTACTGCTTGTTTCCATGGAACAAATATTGAACAAATGTTGAAAGATAATGTCATTGTGTTTATTTCGCTTCCCCTACCTGGGGGTGGTTCACACTGCATTGGCCAAGACTCATGTGCTATTTGACATCCCATGTCTGCCACAAGTCTACCATGACAACATTATGACGTAGATATTGTTTCACATTCCCAGAAACAATGACCAAAATATTTGTCCAGACGTTGGCCATCTTCAGTACTCGCACTGCAGCAGGTTGTCTGCAGAGCACTGAATTCAGTTTCTTCAAAAACCCTAACCTGAGAAGGTATTCAATTTTTTTATTTGATCTACAAAAGTCATAAATATTTTCTCTTTCTATAGTTAGTTATCTCTTCCAGGCGTAACGGTTCAGTCGTGTATGTGTGCGTGTCGTATCTGTCTGTGCACAGCTAACCTCATATACTGCTGATCAGTCTGATATTTTCTGTGCTCATTAATAACTGTGTGCTCAAGGACCTCTCGTGGTTGCTGTGATTCACACTTTTGAAAAGCATATTTTATTCACTGTTTTGTACCCCCATTGACTCCTCACTGCTCTTAACCGACAGGTTAAAAGCGACCAATAATGTTTTCCGTAGCAAAAATGCATTTCCAGCAATCAGCTAGGCTAAACACCAGCCTTACCTAGTCTGTTGCAGGCCACATTTTGACCCATGTCGTTGCTCAAAAAACTGACATTAATAGATAAGTTTGGTTTCATTTTGAACCGGAGCATCTGCTCATCATTTAGCATTGTGGGCTGTGAGGAGATGTTACAAACCTCTAAACTAAAAGTTAGATTGTTGTGATAGTGGCATGTTCATGAAGGAGACCGTTTCATCCTTTTTGTTGAGTATTCAGTCAGCACTGTCGCTACAGTAGCTAGGAAGCTCATTAACTGATCTTGAATGAGTTCATCTATCCATTTTCTTATATGTTATAAGTATATGTGTCCAGCTTGCAATAATATTATTAATTATATTATCTGAAATTACAGTTATATACTTTTGGGAAGTAAATGTGATATAATAATGATAAATAATCTAGGCCATATGGTCCCTACTGGTTTCCATCTTACATGCATACTAAAACAGGTATTCTATTTGATTTTTAAAAAGTCCTAGAGGTCCTAAATTTAACTTGAACCTGCAGAAACCCAGTGTGCATACAATGTTACAGTGACAGCTACGTTGCACTGTTGCTCCCTCTAGTGGTTAAGACGAGCACATGTATGTGGTGATACTGAGAAACGAAGAGTGACCATTGAGACATAGTGAGTTCCTACAGTAGACCCACTAGATGAGGTAAATTTGCTGTATTGCTCAATATATTAATGAAATGCTCTCCTTACTTGTTATACAGTGCGCCTGGTCTGAACAGTACTGAGAGACAGTCTCAAGCCGACCCAGAACCAAATCCGGACTGTTTCACCGCCGTTCAAAACCTCAGGTGAGCCTAGCTTCACTTGTACACATGAATACAACATGTCACACTTTGTCCTCGTCATCATAAAATTGCAAGTTGTTGTGTTTCCCTGTATTTCAGAAGGTTCGTCCCCAAAAGCATACCTCCCTCTGCAGTCCCAGCAGGACATGACGAGTCCCCGGATGGGAGGGCGACTGACTTCACTCCTTCTTCTGAGTGGAGGTACATGGAGGGGCGTGTTGGAAAATGACGGCTTTGAAAACAGCAGATTTGGTTTCTCATTAATTTAGAGCACCTACGTATATTGACCAAAGCTGTGGCTATCTGATCCTTTTTCTAACCAACTCATTCAACATGCTAAAGGAAACCCTTGTGATTGAGGTTTGCTGTTGAGAGATCAATAACTTCACTGGGGCCTCTCATCATTAGATAAGGCATCTGAAAACATGACAAACAGTAAAAATAGAGTGTATGTTCACCACTATGTGTACATTTACATAGTGTATGCACAGTCAATGCACTAGCATATCCCACATGTTTGAATTAGCTCTTAAGTCTATACATACAGCCTGGACCTGTAGGTTTTATAGCCGCGCGGTGTGTTTTCTCTGCACTTACGAACGTAGCCATAACTTTTTATTTCTTTGTGAAGTAATGTCTCCAAACTCTACTAACCAATCGAAGACCAGGGATCTCGCTTGAGCACTGCTGCTGGAACTACCGTTTTACAACCACAGTAAAACACTCAGGGAAAAATATATATACGCTTTTGTCCGTCACTCCAACAACCACTTGTAGCACAGAGATACTATTGTTTTTTGTTTTTTTTTACAGTGCTCCATGATATGAGGAGCTGTTACCTGTTAAGGTTGTTCTTTCTTGTGCCTCTATTTAAAAAAGTTGATCTGAAGTCCTTAGAGGTCAATAAACCACCATATTGTTGAGTTTCATCTCATTGCATTACATTGCACCAAAGTGTAATTATTTTCTGTACACTAAATGGTTTTTTTTCCACAGTCTGGGTTATGTCAATTTTTTAGCAGCAACACTGATTCTGATGCGACTGTGGCTAAGTGGAGAGTAGGGTCGTCCTTCAATCAGCGGGTCGGTGGTTCAATCCCGGGCTCCATGTCGATGTGTCCTTGAGCAAGACCCCAAAATTTCTCCTGTAGCTGTGCCTACGATGTATGAATGTGAGTCTGATAGGCAGGTGTCACTTAGCCCCTGCCATCAGTGTGTGAATGATGACAAGTAGTGTGAAAGCGCTTTGAGTGGTCGAAAGACTAGAAAAGCGCTATATAAGTACAGTCCATTTAGCATTGTACATGCATGTACATTTTCAGGGCCCTCTCCACCACCAAGCTCTCATCCTCCTCTATTCCCCTGACTGGAGACCAGCAGACTGATGCTGACATCCTGGCCTTTGTCAAAGCCAGGCAAAACCTCCTGAACAGGACAGGTAACACACACACACACACACACACAAACACACACACATTCATACACACACAAAATAAGATGTACTCACTAAGCTTTCAAACAATATGCATTCTGCATTCAACGCTGCCCTCTGGTGGTGTGATGCCTCACAACATTTTTGAGCTTTTGAAAGTTGTTCTTTTATTAATACACATCACATTCTATATGTTCCATACTGCGCTGGACTGTAGGGAATTACTTTTTTGGTGAAGACCGCATATTTTGACACAAACAGGTCTCACAAAACTCCCTCAACCCTAAGCAGCCTCACCCTTTCTAGCTCTACGACGACTCTTCTTTAGCTCTGACATGGTTCTTCTCTCCTTTGACCCTCGTGTAGCTGCTTACTTTGGCACACAGGAAAGTGGACTTGGCAGTCTTGTGGTTTGCCACTAGATATTCAGAACGGCTGAGGTCATGTGAACAGACAGCGATGGCCAGACAGAAAAACAGTCCTCTGAAGGCTTTCTTTCTTTCTTTCCTTCCTTTCTTTTCTTACCCCACGTCGGCAAGGAAGACTCATTTCACGCCTCTTTAACCTGGCACTGCTAAGTTGGACAGCGACTGTGCTTTGACAGGAAAGCCCCTCTCTTTGGTTGTTTGGTAACCCCTGTGTGGAGCTATCCCTCCTATTAAAACAGCTTTAAAAGGCACTAGAGCATGCTGGGATGTGTAGGGAACTTGGCATACATAAAACAGACAGCACAAGTTCAGATGGGCTGTTCCTGTAATTGTAAGTCATTGTTTAAGGGTGTTTCATTCAGGGATTGTTACTCTGAAAATAAAGACAGAAAACATACACAATACAAAAACAAAAAAGCAAAGCACATTGTCTTGTCATATTCCTTGACGACTAAAGGAAAGGCTTTTGGGTCATTTTCTTGTTATTTCTCGAATACATCTTACGACCATAGACTGTATGTAAGAAGTGTCACCGTGACGTCATCTGTTGGCTCAGGCTCACGGTTTTGAAGGGTTGTGTCTAGAGGGTTACCCACAGGTTGTAAAACTCTGGCGAGAGTTATATTAGGTCGGCAAGAGGCAAGTCTCACAAGTGTGTTTTTCAAGTTTTCGCAACTTGTGGGTTTTGGTCGTCGCCATCTTTGTTTTTTGCAACCACTGTTGGAGAAGACTTGAAACTAGCGATTGAGACCATAAACTTGCAATGTTTACTGAGGTAATAAATCAAGAGAGAAGTAGAGTCATTTTCTCATAGACTTCTATACAACCAGAGGAGTCGCCCCCTGATGGACAGTAGAAAGAATTTGAGTTTAAGGCAGTTCTGCGTTGGCTTCACTTTTCAGAACAGGAGGTGGCCGCCTGATTTCAACTGAATGTCTAATATGTCTTCTGTTTTTTTTATTTGTATTTATGTATTTCAGGTCAACATCAGTAATAACAAGCTCTGACGTGAATTTATCGTCATCTGACTGCTCATACCACCTCCACATCCATCCTAAAAACGTGTATAAAACACTATCGAGAAATGATGGACTGTGAATCAAGATGTGTGAACAAATCATCTCATCTGGATCCAAAACATACTAGCTTTCACCTAAAAACAGAGATCTCAGCACAAGCCTCACATCCTGTCTGACTTTATTTGCATACACACACCAGAGAGTATGCCTTTGGCATAATGTGCAGCAGAATAAATCACAGCCTGCGCCGGCCATTTGATCTGAACAAATGTTGTCTCAAGATATCAGAGGAAGGAGCGGGCAACTGGAAGCCAGTTGGCTCCATTATTTGTTTAAAGAAGAAAATCGTCACAGGAAGTTTCCACATGCACAATGACAAATGCATTTTCATTTCTGTCTGCTTTCATTTTATTCCACATGAAACACATTTTGTGTAAAATGTTGAAAACAGAGGTATGTAAAATGTTTACAGATAAATATAAATCTGCAAAAAAGATTAAAAAAATAAAGCTACAACGCATAGTACTGTATACTTTTACTAGCCTCCATTGTTTATGAGATTATTCAGCATGTGAACTTGGTACTGACAAACACTTGATATCAGTGGTTTGCTCCCCCACTACAGCCTTTCTGCCTGTTCTGTTCACTTTTGTGAACGTTCTGATCGATGAAATAGCAGAATGGACTCCCTTAAAAGATTCTTCACAAACTACAGCCATGAAGGGTATAGAGACGACTAAGACCTTTAGTTTCATTAGTCATTAGTTAAAATACTCAAATTGCTTCCACATTACACTGGTATGTAGAAATCCCCCCTTAGATACATTACAAAAGCTGTATTGAAGAGTTCTCCTTAAAACACGAGCCTGTATTTTGCAACTATTATACAGTACATGAGATGATATAAGCAAATTATATGAGCAAAATCAATTCTTGTGTAGCTGTTATTTAATGGGTAATCTGTTCCTTAAAATATATCCGTCTGTGCTCACTGCTATTGAGGGACGTGGGGAGGTGGAGCCTATCCCAGCATGCACTGGGTAGAAGGCAGGGAAACACCCTAGAAAGGCATCTGTACAGGGCTTCCTTAAGATGCAGTATTTGAATAAGGCTAAGAACATTTCGTAGCATGAAGTATTGATTATTATGTATTGAGCTGAATGGATGCTTATATTCATTATATTTAGCAGTCAAACTAAGTTACATTAAATTGAATATTTGCATTTGGTCTGGCCAATTTCCCATTTAGATTTGTACTGGCCTTAAACAAGCAACACACGTTTTTGTATTAGATGTGTTAGTCCACATCATGACATGATTGCAGATTCCATCCCAGCAGACAGTAGATGGGCTTCATCCGACCACCCCGGAGCTCCTGACATTCCCTGTATCCGTAAACATCGGCGGTAATCAAAACCAGCCCATCCCGTGGCGTCAGACACACCTACCCAGACAGAAAACAACCTGTGAAGATTGGAGGCAACCTGTTTGCATGGCTTTGCCTTGATTTGTTTGACAGATAACAAGCAGCTGCACAATTTGCATCCAGTTGCCTGGGAGAAGGAGCCCTCTTCAATTTAGTCATCTGTTATTGCTATCAATATATAAAAATGTACATATATATTCATTCTCGCTCTAAATATTATCATAGAACAGTTCTAGAATTATTTCACTATTTATACAGACAAATACAACAGAAAAATGTAAGAAATAGTGTATTTACATGTGTGTACATTTTATTTAGTCTTTTTCATATACATACATATGTATGCCTCTAACTTTCTCTCAAAAAATGCATTTACTCTGGACATTTTTTTGTAATTGTTCTGAATTGACAAGATTATTAATTCAGAATTATGAAAAAAGTTTCCGTGGCCACCAAATCGTCTGTGATCCCGGCGCTGGGGTTTGTGCTAGCTGATTTTGAGTTGCTACAACCGCTAACTGAAGGTCTGTCTCCAGAGCTGCAGTCTTCTAGCTGTAGGGGCTGAGACTGAGGAACCCTAGAGTCCTCATATGTGCTCTGATAAACGGTAAATTCATCAAATTCAGTGGCCTGTATCGCTATTTTCTAAGCTACTGTGTCTGTCATTTTTCATGGAGGCGGACCTTCAGTTAGCTTTTGTAGCAACTCAAATTCAGCCACGAATAAGATTTTTATTAAAATCAAAGTTATGTCACTATAAATAAAACATGCTCAGTGTGTTGACCAATGCATATACAGCCTCCAGAGGGTGTGTTTAATAACTGTTGTAACATTGGAATAACATATTAGGCTACATAATGTCATGATATGTATGTAGTCCTCATAGAAATCCCAATGGTCCCTATCTTTGTCTTTGGAAAGTTATTTTCAGGAAGACAAGCAGTGACTTTGGGACACCAACAGCAGGACTGGAAGTTGTTATGATAATTATAGCTGTCATTATTGGCATCTTCTCTGAAGTCGATTATTTTCTTACATTTTCTCAGGCTATTTTAACATGCCAGCTTTCTAAACACTGTAGCCATAAAACGCTTTAAGTTCTCTTGTGACACATCTTTCAACTCTTTGGTTTATGGCCCACAGTCAAGTAGTGCTCCTCACCTCTCCACAATCCAAAATTCAAAAGCAATTTCTGCAAAGTAAATTCAGGAATCCAGTAGCTTGTGGTTGAAATACTCCCCCGATAAAACGACTCCCCTGTAATGATGAATTGGATTGAAAGGCTCTGGTATCAGCGCTGTGGGTGCTCAGACAACCAACAGCAGTCGGGTAAAATATTAACTTTTGTTCCGCTGACACGATAATGCCACCGCTTCTTTATTAGTGGAAACGGTTGAAAGTGTATGTGTGTGAGTCCAGATGTCGCGCTAATGGTGAAGAGGGGTGTGATCGTTACCCAAGCAACCCATAAATCAAAGCCCAGACATCTATGATACTCAGACCAATCAGAGTAAGAGCATTAAGTCAAGATGTTTTACCTTTAGAGGATTATCCAGTTAGAGCCGTCACCCCAAGATGCCAAACATCTACTTTTTCTTGCTGTTGCTGTGATTTAAATCTGGCTGTAAAAGCAATTTGAATAAATTTTTGTTTAAATTTTTGACTATTTCCTAGTTACTCTTTTGGAGAAGAATGCCACACTCTGCTGTGCTGGAAGCAATCTTTAGGGAGCTACCCATGAGATCTGTGTATTTCATCAGGACTTTGATTGTTAGTCCTTTCTGAAGTGATTGACCTCTTCTCTGAGATCGAGCATCGACGTTTGGGTACATTCCGGTGCTCAAGGAGGTTGATGGCGAGGTTCCAGTTGGTGCGGGTCAGAGTGAACTGGACAGTATTTTTGATTGTGGCCCACTTTACATACCTGCTGGTTGGGGCCATCATCTTCCAGATACTGGAGCGGGAGGCTGAGAGCAACAACCGGAACCACTTCCAAGTGGAGAAGTTGAACTTCTTGGCTAATTACACCTGCCTGGACGGACCGGCCTTGGAGAAGTTTGTTCAGGTAGACTTTTTTGCAGTTCTTCAAGAAATTTTCATGTTACATAAGTGCAATGGGGAGTTCTTGTCACAGAGAAATTGAGAGATCAATTTTATAATTAGGTGCATAGCAATAAATGGTGTTACAGTAACCTGACCTGATAAATCAATAAGTGGGTCATGATCCAAGATATTTACGGAAGGGATTAATAGAGTATATCGTCAGCACAAGTGAGGTACGTGTGATCTTATTCTAGGATATTAATACACTTCTTTGTTCGCAGGTCATTTTAGATGCCTGGGAAAAAGGAGTGAATCCCTCAGGCAACTCAACAAACCCCAGCAACTGGGATTTCAGTAGCTCCTTCTTTTTTGCAGGCACAGTGGTCACCACTATAGGTAAGCATCTTTATCTTTATTATTCAGCATTTTAACGGTCCGATTTGATGAAAAAGTAATGACAAACCGTTGCCTTGTCCGCAGGCTACGGCAACCTCTCCCCCAGCACTGTATCCGGGCAAGTGTTTTGTGTGTTTTACGCCCTGTGTGGAATCCCACTGAACCTGGCCTTCCTTAAACAGCTGGGCAAGTGTCTCACCATCCACCTAGGTCGACTGGAGAGGGGAATGGTCTCAGTTGTTCCACACAAGGTACGGACGCATTAGCCACTACTAAAACATCTGGGATATGGTTTCTAGACACCTTTATAGTCATTACCAGCTATATTGGTATTGTTTTTGCCTTTTAAGTCTGCGGTCCTTGAGACACCTACTGTAATGGGAACTACCACAGCAACATTCTTACTCCCAACTCGACAGATCCCGACGCTTGGTCAGTGCCTCTGGGCATCAACGCTTTAGGTTCTCCTCCAGCATGAGTTTTGGACCCAGGGACGGCATGTCAGTTTCCACTTGTTACATGGATAGTGTCTTTTCAAAATAAATTCCCGTCTTCACAGGAAGTAAGGTTTAGGCAACAAACCCACTCAGTTAGGGCTAGAAAAGGATCTTAGACGACGTTAACTTGACTCATTAACGTCTCACGTATAAATAAGTTAATTTTGAGTTTCACACAAGACACAAAGAGCGGCCTCCTTGGTGCACCACCCCTCCCACCTCCCCTTAGTGGACTTTAGCAGTCTTCATTTTATGTCAGTTGCTCTGACCGTCAAATAATGTTGTGGATGGGTTTACACTGGAGTTAGCTGAAAGCCCTGTGTGTCTCATACAGACGATATAGGGTGCATCCGTGTCGATATCAGACACTGAAGGACACTGCCCAAGCATCTGTGTTTGACAAGTTTGGAGTGAGAACGGGTTAACTACAGAGCTGGTTTTGAATACTTTTCCAGGTGTTTATATTTCTGTCACTTGTGTAGTGTAGATCATAATAAAGGTTGAGTTTCAAGATGGGTGTGGTCCAAGCAAGGACTCTAAAAACAGGGGGCAGGAAGTAGGACCGAAGTGATATCCCACTCCCCACTTTACCCCCCTGATCCGATTTGGCTTCGCGGCTGGTGTGAGCCCATCTTATCTAGTTTTTGCTTTGCATTTGCTAACCATTACTGCGGAGATCAAACCTATACAATATGCCCAGAAAAGGCCTCTTTGTCATGCCTAACTGATGCCTCTGGATCTCACCTGTTTCTATCCTAGCAAACGGTTGAGGCCCTGGCCGTGAGCTTGTTCTTGATCGCCGGCAGCTTGCTGTTTTTGGTCATTCCTCCTTTGCTATTCAGTTTTGTGGAAGGCTGGACGTTCGGCGAGGGCTTCTATTTCTCCTTCATTACCCTCAGCACCATTGGTTTTGGAGATTATGTAGTGGGTGAGTAGAGAGAGCAAACAAACACTAATGTGGTGGAAAGATCACGTCGATGCCATTTAATGCTTTGAGACAATAGCTGTGTTGTAATTTCAATGTATAAAGGAAGAAAATCGACACTCTGACCTGATGTCTTTATCTGGGATGATCTAACATGTTCTAACAATGTTGATTCGTACAGGGACCGACCCGGGCAAGGAGTACATCTCTCTGTACCGGAGCCTTGCAGGCATATGGATTATCTTTGCCTTGGCTTGGCTTGCTCTTATCCTCAACATGGGAGCCAGAATAATGGAGCATGTGATTGGCCTGACTCATCCAGGCTTCAAGAAACAAGAGGAGGAGGAGGATGTGTCATCCAGTAAACTAGAAGATGCGTCAAAGATCTGAGGGTGGACTGTAGATGGGAAATCTACCTGTCTATATTATCTTCTTCATGTAAGATTCTGTACATACTACGGTACAGTGAGAAAGCAGATGTAGCAGCTATTAGTAGAAACTGCTTTTGTAAGATATTTGCTGTATTGCTATCTGTGTCCGCTCTAACATTGTCATGCTGCTACTACTACTACTACTACTACTACTACTGCTACTGCTGTTGCTACCACTGCTATGATTTTCCCTAAAGAAATCAAATATAAAGGTATAAATGTTCTTCTGTTGGCCTAATATTCAATTCAGAGTATTGAAGACTACTTGGCATTGTTGGGGATCCTTGCTTTGCAATTAGAGTAGCCCAGACTAGTATGGTATGGATTCACTCTACATACAACAAAAATGTCAAGATTTCAAGCTTCAAGATTAGTAATACTTTGTTCATTTTGATCTTATTATTCTCAATCTTCTCATTGTCTTTATTCTTATTTTCTTTATTTCTAAGAACAATTATATACAAAATAGGATGGAGGCTAAGATGTGTTTTTTTTCCTTTGTTAATTATCATGTTTTCCCCAAATGATGTACAAATTTAAAGGCATTGTATTATTAAATGGCCTGAAAAATAGTGCATATAGCTGCTGAAGGGACCCCCCCCTACTAGGTTTGGGCTGAGCCCTGAATGTTTACATTGTCTCGCTCTGCACCTGGGAGCAACCTTTGAGAACAACTCACAAGTGATCATGTGATCAAGAGTAGGATTAACCAATTAGAAACAAGGATTTAACCTACGTCTGCCTAATTGTTCATTCTGTAAAACATCCTCCGATTTTTACTAAGATGTCATTCTGCAAAAATGTGCTTTTCATTTTTTATATTAGAAGATAACATATACAATGTATATATATATATATATTATATATAAACAAAATAACAGCTTAAAATACATCTAATACATAAACAGGGATTAATAATAAGATTTTCCTTTTTTTTGTTTGATGAATACAGGACCATTATAAATTCATAATATGAAAACATGTATTTTGTCTCAGTTAGAAATCTTGTAATGTTTTTCCATCCTCAGACAGCAGGTTGACTTGTGAATTTCTGCTGAGCTAGGAATCTGTGGGGTTTTTTTATTGTATGCTACCCAACAGCATTGCAATTAGAATTACAGAGCGCCCATGTGTATATGTATGTTTTGTGTGTGATCACGTGAGTCCACATCTGCGTTTGTGTACTGATGGTAAACTCTGTTGAATCGAGCATGGAGGGCAATCTAAAACAAACACATTAATCAAGATGTTGGTGTCAGGGTGACCTGAGAGCACACAGGACTGACCCCAGAAAGGCAGCTGGAAGCCGGGAGGAGGCCTTTTGCCCGTCATGCTTTGTCATTATGTTCACTCAAAACTCTGTTAGCAGAGCAAGAACTGTCCCTTTCTATCTTAAAACCAGTAAGACAACTGTCGTCCTGAAGAATGTAACGCAACTACAATTTAGCATCATATATAACGTGCAGTAGTTATCTTTTTGCTCATGCCTCAACAAACCAACTACTGTGACTGGTCTTGAATGGACCCCTGCCATGACTCCATGACCTCACAGACTATAGCTCATTTTGTCAAGAAACTGTCAAGAAAATTTGACCGTGCCCATATTAGTCGTCACCTACAGCCCAACATTGTGCTGGTGTCTCTCCCTCTTCTCATTTCGCCCCGCTAGATTTGCATGACAGGCCATTGGAGTGGTTGAGACAGTAGTGCGGGTGGAGGTTCATTTGCCTGCAATGCGTAGAAAGACGGGAAGCCAAGTAGGTACACCCTCACTCCTCACTGTTCCCGGCTGCAGAGGTTGAGACGCCGAGGTTGCCTGGATCCCACGAGTTCTACCAGGGCTGCCGAGATGAGGATAAAGGAAATGTTCAACTTGGCGTGGGTGCCCTCCATCCTCCTACTCGGGGTGATCTACGTGACCTACGTGCTGATCGGCGGGGTGGTTTTCTGGAAGCTGGAGGGGGATCTCGGTAAGAAGGACATCAGTCTCCTGCTGCTGAACAAAAAGACGCTGCTCACGAGGTACAGCTGTCTGAACCAAGAAGGCCTGGAGGCGGTGGCTCAGGTGAGGCACGGGACGTCAAAATGATGGCAGGTTAATGAATCCTCACCCTTTTCTCCCAGGGTGAGGACGAGACATGGAGAATGTAGTTTTAAATGTTTTTCATTACTCTTTGCAGCAGGCAGTTGATACATTTTGCTGCCAAAACAATCACTTTTACTGATCTAAAATACATGTAAAACTCATATTAAGCGATCGCATGTTTTCTGTTTTTTACTTTCCCTTCTAATAAATCATTCAGATAATATACAACAGTAGTGGGACAATTCAGCAGCACAGTGTACAAGAGCAACAAACTAATCTACCAGTAAATTATGAGCAAAGAGGCAACTTCCTCCATGCAAATACCAGCTTTTCCAACCTCCCAGCGCCACTGACTTGATTTACACAGCAGCAAAGTTATGCAATCTTTTCCTTGGAAACTGATGAGATTGCCTTTAGACCTTGGTATCTGTTTCTGGAAAAAACAAACAAACGTGCGCACGCTGTGCGTAGAGGAGGTAAAACAACAGATTGTTGATAATTCTGCCAGTTGATGAGAGAAAGCTATTCGATTTGCATTGTAGATTCATATGACTGCATTCTCATTTACATTAAAGTATGAAGAGGCACTTTAAATCCAATACCGCCTGTTTAGTGAAATAAGACAATGCTTACAGATATAGATCTGTTTGGGATAGGAAGTGTTGCATCAAAGTTAGTGAACTTACAGAAATGTCAGTTAGTTTGAATTTTGCACTTTCACTGAGTTAAATCTTTTAACCAACATCAGTCCTGATCATAACTACCAGATATTAATTCATTTTCAGAATTGTAACCCTTTAAATGAGTTTGTTTACATAATGCCACTAAAAGACTAAACAAAACAAAATAATACTAGTGGGACATTTCATTTTTTTTACAGTTTGGGATATGTCAATGAATAGCAACGACATCGATTTTGGACACCAGAGAAATAGGGTTTTAGAAAATGACTCAACCTTCTGGAAAATTCTAAAAACTACAATTTAGAAGACAGGACATTTTGGTCCTCAAGGGTCTGAGCATATCTCAGAGTATAGCTCTGTATTTTGGCTAGCTTATTATAGACGTGTTATTGGAAGCTTAGGTTAAACTTGTAGAAAAAAGTAGAAAATTCTACTTACACAAATGTATACCATATTTTTAACACAACCAAAATAAAAAATATATATCCTCAGTGGGTACACAGGTCTCAGACTGTTATGTATTTCTTTTGGAAATATTTCCCACACTGGTGATGAACTCAAGACTGTTGCGCAACAGACTGTGTCAACATATCTGCTCTCCCTGACACAGTGCTGAGAGGGGTCTTCTCATGCAGACAGATGTACTATATTGACCTAAAAGACCCTAAAGGTTTTGGATCAATACGTACACGAGTTGCATAACTGTGAGTCATAAAGTCCATGAAATACGCCATTGTTTCCATTGACCATTTTGACCCAGTTTGTAATTTTCTGTCTGTTTCAGGTTGTTCAAGAAGCGTCCAAAGCGGGCCTAAGTTTGAAAGGCAACTACACGTCGGATGGCTTCTGGAAATTCACCAGCTCAGCTGTGTTCGCTGCCACCGTGGTCACAACTATAGGTTAGTCATCAGGAGTTGAAACCCAAGAGATCTTTTAATCAGGCCCCAAAAACAGTAGAAGTGTTCATGCAGCAGAAACACCTGTGATTTGATAATGTCAGGCTTTTCACTTGGTCAATGACCAGTTTTTATTTTATGTTGGAATAACTGAAACTGGATTTGTAATCAATTCTTGCAGTGGAAAAACACTTCTTTTTGATAATTAATTTATTTTAATTGTGTATTTATTTCAA
This sequence comes from Cebidichthys violaceus, assembly GCF_023349555.1. Taxonomy (NCBI): domain Eukaryota; kingdom Metazoa; phylum Chordata; class Actinopteri; order Perciformes; family Stichaeidae; genus Cebidichthys; species Cebidichthys violaceus. The sequence continues at coordinate 8,050,516 of NW_027176395.1, read as the reverse complement.
GAGGACTCTTAATGGGGGCAGGATCTATTATGATAAATCATAAACCCTGAATGAGGACTGAGTGAACCATAAACAATAAGCACATTGGATATAATAATACTTTTGAATATCATCAACAGAAACAATAAATTGGTCAGTGAAGCTCGGTAAAGCTGAGATACTTCCTTGGCCCAAGAGCCACCCGAGTGTTTAAACCTTATACTGAATAAAAAGAAAGGCTCTCGCGGTTCTTCTCCCTCCACCACAGCGAGATAACACACTAACAGCTTTCAGTTTTTTGCAGGTTATGGGAACATAAGTCCCAGCTCCACCGCTGGCCAGATCTTCTGTGTGTTCTTCGCGCTTTTTGGCATCCCGCTCAACTTGGTGGTGCTCAACAGGGTGGGCAAGTACATGCTCGCCATAGAGAGGAACATCTCCGACTTCCTCGAGGGGAAGACCGGGCGGAGGGTGAGGAGGTCTTTAATCACCTAATATATTGATTAAGTCTCTTTCAGACTGCTCTGGGAGTTACTCTTTGGAACACTTCTCTCGGCAGAGGTGTACCCGCTTTTTCGTCCACCTGGTGTCTTACCTGTCCGGAGCGGTGCTCTTCTTTGTCGTGCCCATGATTGTGTTCCAACTGCACGAGGGCTGGACCTTCTCCCAGGCCATCTACTACTGCTTCATCACCCTCAGCACCATTGGCTTTGGAGACTTCGTGGCAGGTACGGCCAACGGATCGCAGCCACATTGTGTTCCCGAGTGGCAAGACCATTCACTTTCCTTTGAGCTGCATTTAAAAAAAATGGTATTTGGTAACGTGCTATACTCAGCTTTGTATTAACGGAGTCTTTCCTTTCCAGACAGTAATCCGGATAAAGTATACCCAGAGTGGTACAGCATCCTCATGGCCTCGTGGATCTTCTTCGGCCTGGCCTGGCTGGCCCTCCTCATCAACCACTCCATGGACATCCTGGAGCGGCTCAACACCCACTTCAAACAGTGGTGGGTCGGACAGAAGCAGGAGGGCGAGTCCGGCGGCGCAGACATTGACAACCCAGACACACAGGTGGAGGAGGAAAACGAGATCAAGAAGCCTCCGATAACTCAGTAGACTGCAAAACGAGGTGAAGACTTCAGCGAGCTGAGCTAGTTATAGAATTATCTGTCTGTAGATCAGAACATTGGAAGCGGGCGTAAAGTACGTGGTATGGTTGAGCCCCGGCAGGATGTACTGTATGTGTGCATTATTACAATGTAAAATGCTGAGAGTCTGCAATGATTCAATGTGCGGCCGAGCAATGGTTTGTCAGTTTTGATTCCTTTCTCCTTAACTAGAATATTGACTCATTTTTGAGTCAGGATTGTTTGTTCGGCGGCATGCAACATGCTGTTTTCTTCTGTTAGCACTTAATTGTAAAACATGTGACCCTCTGCTCCAGTGCTTGTTGATCTAATTGGTTGAAAAAAACTGATTAAAGTCTATAGGGAAGGATACTGGGTCAATACTTTTTTTGCCTCGTGTATCTGTCTGGTTAGTGATCAGTAGAAAGCTGCAGTCAGTCTGCCCGCTTCTCTTTGGCCTCTATGTGTGAGGATCACCTCACTGACCACAAGTCATTTACCAACTCATTTGACTGTCTGTGCAACAGAATGGCCCATGCATTGTGGTCATTTTGAAACATGGCTGATGTCCACAATGAAAACCACAGTCAATTGACACATGTAAATATATACATGTAAATAATGAGATTTGTTTTTGCATAATAGAAGTACTTAAAGCTACTGTGAGGAACTTTGAACTGGTTGTGAACCCCTCTCAGTCTAATGCTGATGCCTCTATATGACATACATAAGTGAACGAGACCATCAGCTAGAAGTTTGGCTATATCTACATAGTTATTCTTATACCCATCATCGGGTCTGATTCCCTGATCAGACAGACAGCACACCACAGACGGACCCAGATCCGGCTTCACTGCAGCCTTTGACCTGCAGTCGAAGCTCCGATTGGGAGGAGAGCTCCACGCCCAGTAGCAGCGTCTCCACTTGCAGCCATGAGCAGAGCTTCTCCTCGCTGCTCCGTTAGTCCCTGATGGGAGCCAACACCGACACCACCATGCTGGAGACCCAGGCCGTATTGCTGGGCCTGCTGGAGAGAAGGGAGGCACTGGAGACTCTGGTGCTTGGAAACACTATCGTTTGTCCACAGGGGCTGCCAAAATCAACCCAAAATGAAAGTTTCTCGTAGTAGCTTTAAATGACCCATTTTATTGCTAAAAGTCTCTCTGGTTTACTGTGAATTTATGAAAAAAGCGGTAAAAAAATACGGGAATCACAGATTTATGATCAGCTTATTTAAATGCAACCTAAATGGCAAAACAATACAAATAATTTTAGGTGAGGCAGATGTATTTATGCTATACATTTTATTTTATAAAAATAATATATAGAAACATAATTTGTTGACCACACTAAACACAATTCTATAATGCAAACAAGTAGTATCTAAAATTACCAAATACTAATATTCTAGCATATTAATACCAGAGAAATTCTGTAAAATGTTGTTATTCTCTTTAATGTTTACTTACTTATTCATGTCCTATGTGGATCCTTTAGGAAAGCGTAGCAGAAATTAGCTTTGTATCCACTAGATGGTGTTACTGTACTAACACTGGATTTAAAATCAACCATTCAAACCAGAGGCAAAGCAGCAAGTACTCGCTGTATATTGAATAATGTTGTAATCACATAAACTGACCATATTGATCACATGCTCACAGTCAATATATTCCTACACTTCATAATATCAAGTCCAGTAGAAAGGATACATTAACCTAAACGCAATCTATAGAGCAATTTCCATCAAATGTCATTTCTTGTCCTTATTGCATGATTAAATAAAAGTGCACAGTTGTGATTCCATTATGTGTTTTTTTTTGTTGTTTTTTTTATTGCTGCATACCTCTCTTGGTACACACTAGAATAGAAGAATGCAGGACATAGAGGAGCGAAAGTCTCCTGGGGCACATACATCACAGAGCAAGTCAGGCAACACTGACGAGGAGTGAATTACAAAGACAGACGGCGAGCAGCAGGGACCAGAGGGTGGAAAAAGAGAGTGCTGGGGAGATGGATAGCAAGACAAGGAAAATGAAGTTGATGAAGAAAGCGCAAAAATGTTTAAAGGGATTTGTGCTTTCCTTTTTCTGTGTATGGATAGTGGGAGGTATGGAGGGGGAAAATGGAGTTAGAGTGACAGCAATGTGACCGCTTTACAACAAAACGCCACATACCTGTTTGGCCACGGTTCAATGAGGACTCAGCATGTGTGAGAAGACTGGTGCCTCGTACTTATTCTGTCCAATCGACCAGTGGTTTAGCCTGCACACTGTCCACAGTGAGACACGGCTCGGAAATTGAGGAGCCGTCATCATCATAATCTGTATTTGATTTAGCAAAAGAACATAGTCTCCAAGCACTAGGTCAAACTGCAGATAGCATACACTACCATGTAAGTTGGGCTGCCGTAAATTTCCATTTTGTTAGGACCAAAACTGGTAACCAATGGGAGCCTGAGACAACTTTGGGATCTCATAAGAAACCTGCCTGCTAATTTACTAAATTACATATTCAATGGAAACTTTCAGTTGCAATTAAAAAATTGGTATGACACAAATATAGTGTAAGAGTGAGTAAATCAGAAGCTGAAGATTTACATGCTTCTTAACCATGCCTTCACGTAGACGACCGGCATCATCATGACTGGAGTTGTTCCCACATTGGCATATATACAACTCATTTAACTGGAGGATTCCACTAAAGAGTCCCATTCTCACTCCATTTTCCCAACATAATTCACCACACACCGACATAACAGTTTAGAACTTCTTTCCATTTATTTTTGCAGGTTTCCATGTCAACTACTAAAATTGTACTGATCACCAGTTATTTTGTCAAGCACCTTTGTCAATGTGCAGTGGCAATGACACATTGTAATGATGCAGAACATTGGAGGAGGTTCTATCTGCAGTCTTGCAGTCCACATCCACTTCACTGCATGTCTAAACCTAACCAAGTAGTTTTAGTGTCTAAACCTAACCAAGTAGTTTTGGTGTCAAAACCTCATCAAGTACTTTTGCTGCCTAAACGTGACCCCCAACCCTGTCACATCACCATGCTGCCCTTCCACTGCCCCTACCGTTCATGTGCGTATTGCATGTTGTGATTTCTGAGGAGGTGCAAAACTAATCTCTATATAGACAATGGTACAAGAGTTTGGTATCTAACATGTTCTGGTTTCCCTCTGTAGTCCGAATAGTATTGACCAATAGAGCGGGCTTTGGTTGATTGCCGATAAACTGTCCATGTGGAGAGAAAAAGAGGCAGAACCCATTGGCCGAACTGCAATCTGGAAACCCACCTGCTAACGTCTAATAATTAGTTAGCTTTTTATTAGTTTAAAATGAGCTCAACTCCAACACCATGTCTTGTATCTCAAGTTGCTCACCGGACTGTAAACGATGAGCAGGGCACGGAAAATAAGTCTTGGCCCCAGGTATTCGCCGACATCAAAGCCCCCAGAAGTACAGTGTATCGCCTCCAAAAGCTTATCCGTCGCCAGGCCGATAGCCAATAGGTTCCAAGATCAGTACACAACCAGCAATCCAAACAGACGCAGGATACCAGGATAAGAGGCACCATCATGCTTACGGGAACTCGTAGGTAAATTCAGTAAAAGTTGATGCAAAGCATTGATTTGTTGTACACAAAGTTTTTGAAATGTGATTTTCAACTTTCATATATAAATCATATCTAAAACACATTGCAAAATCTATGGAAAATATTTGAAATATATAGGTGTGTCCGCTTTTTTTCAGGTTTTACATAACTGTTCAGTTGTCACTCTCAACAGCTGCAACTGAGTGTGTGTATATATAAAAAATATATATACATGAATACATATTGTTTCTTCTTGGGTTCACCCAGACAGACATACAGTAAGAACACCTCTCGAGTGCTAAATAAGTCATGCTGATACACATAAACACATACACTCACAAAATTCCTGATCACGTTTTTAGCAGATAGACGCTCAACCCGATTTATCAAACTAACAATTCACTTTTGTTAATATTAACGTCAAACACGTGTTCTGCAGGCACACAGGGAACAACACAAATCCCTATATGCATGTATACACAAAGGTCTGCCTATGCTCTTTATCTCATCTGCACACGTGGGAGCAGCAGGCATGTCACGTGAAATACATCTCAACTGACATTTTCGACATGTGGATGTGCTTGTTTTTGCCACTGACAACATTTCAGAACGAGACTTTAAGACGTTTTTTTTCTCTGTCGGCTCTTTTAGTGGACGTACAATGATGATGAGGAGTTTCCCCAAGCGATTACATTGCAGCGCTGCCGTCTCAATTGTTACTTTATTTTAAGATTGGAGAACTTTCCAGAAAGTCCTTCAGCATAACTTCTTTGTTTATACAGGCAACCTGCCAGACAGCTAAAACATTATGCAGTTTCACATTTGATTGACATTTTAATGTTGTACAAATATCATATTGTGTGCTTAAGCATTAGTGACTCAAGTCTTTCTTTACTTATAAGTCACTTCATTTGCTCTCCATTGTTCCCCACAGAGTGCAGATGACAGGGCATAATCACTACTGGCGACATCAAGGCAGCATGTTACTATAAACTGCAACCATATGGGATTAACATGACATGGATTTTTTTAGTGATATGTTTTAGTGACTAGTGATATAATTTGTTTCTCTAATCTGGGCTACAATGTACACTTAGTGTGGCTCCTGGCAGATAGGAAGTGACATGTTTTACAGTGCAGGGAAGCTAAAGCTATACGTAGCTCTGGAGCTTCTGACCGTTTTGAATGGCAAAACAGCACTGCAGCCCTGAAGTCTCTTTTCATCAGGTTTAGGGGTTTGTGTCCATCAACAGTTCAAGATTCAATTGTCCCTTTCAATGATTGATAACCACAGAAATGTGTTTATGAAACTGGGGGCATATGGGTCCAACTGAATATTTGAAATCTGTCTGCAGTTAACCACAAGGATATGAGTATGATGTCACTTATCTCAGTCGTTCCTTTACAATCTCAAAGCCAGTATTTTAAATACTTTATTCAAACATGACCTGCTAATATATATGCTAATATGGATTGACCTTAAAGGGACACTCTACTCCGAAATGAAAAATATGTATATTTCCTCTTACCTGTAGTGCTATTTATCAATCTAGATTGTTTTGTGTTGCAGACATCTGCTGTAGAGATGTTTGCCTACTAGCGAATAAAATGGTTTCATGTAGGAACTATTTTCTACCAAGCTGCACTCGCCAACCGTATCACTGCTTACAAGGCATCGATACTTGATTTGGCTGGCTTACCTTGCACCACCGAGCTAGCTAACGTTACAGCTCAGACTAATGTTCACAACTCGCGCTGTCACGAGCCTCTCGTCCATGAGGAGATGCACGCTTCCCTCTGCCCGGTGATACGGTTGGCGGTTGTAGTTTTGTTAGAAAGAAAATAGTTCCTGCATGAAAGTGCTCACAACAAGGTTTGTCGATTTTCTTGAGTAACTGGGTCATGATTTCTAGAAAGAGATTATTGCTGTTGAGTTTTTCAAATATATTGTTTTTGACACTTTTAGCACCACAAGCCGAGTGCCATATAGTTCCATTATTTCGGAGAGAAAGCAGACGACTCCACAGCCAATATCTCTAAAACTAGGCAACTCACACCGAAACAATCTAGATTGATAAATAGCACTACAGGTAAGAGGAAAAATATTTATTTTTAATTTCGGAGTGTACTGTCCCTTTAAGGTCAATCCATATTAGCATATATATTAGCAGGTCATGTTTGAATAAAATATTTCAACTACTGGCTTTGAGGTTGTGAAGGAACGACTGAGATAAGTGACATCATACTCATATTCTTGTGGTTAGCTGCAGTCAGATTGTAAATATTCAGTTGGACCCATATGTGCCTCGTCAGCAGCCCCCAGTTTCATAAACACATTTCTGTGGTTATTAATCATTGACCAGAAAACATCAGCTCTCATCGTGCTGGTAAAAGAGAAACAGCTACACTGAGATAGCTGTGGACGATAAAGCTAAATTGGGACGGCAATTCAAAATATTACTGCTGTAAAAGCTTTCGCGATAAGTCCTGAGTGATAAAAAATACATTATTGACATGGCCCAGAGAAAAGTTACTGATCAAATAACTAAAGGCATATCCAGATAGAGTGTCCAAATCTTTTGAGGGCAAAAATAATTTATAATCACATTCTTATATGACAGCCAAATAGAACAAATAGGGGGTGCTTACTGCACTACTTCTTTCTTCTTTGCTCTCTTTTTACTCCTTTTTTACCATATATTGTTGTCTTTAACATTTGATTCCAGTATTATCCAACTGATTGTTTGCCTTATGCGTGTCCCTCTCCATCCAACTCATTGGACCTGATCACCCTGTTCTGAGCCAATGGGAGGACAACATACACATCCTGCCTCCACAGTTCTGTGTGTATTTTTTTTAGTCCTCTGTAACCTGGCTCTGTCTCTGTGTGACACAGTCAACCCTCCTTGAACTCCCACATCTCTGACTCTGCTTAACCTCCGTGTTTGTGCGCATTTTTTAACCTGACTCATTGACCGCCCTTGTTTACTTTCCCTTATGAGGCATCAACTGCACTTCACGCAAATCCCAGCAATCACTGTAATTGGACAGAGTGGACAGATAGGCTTGCGCTGAGTTGACAACAGCAGGCGAGTGCTGTCACAAACATCTGGAAAGATGCAGCCGGAGAGGAGAGCGCTAAGGCAGATAAGCTGATGACCAGACCGACCAGATGGTTTTTCATGAGCTGAACGAGCAAAAGCTAAAGTTGAACATTTCTTCCACTGGCATCATCCCAAACTATTCCACCACACAATTTCCAACCTTCTCCACCATACAGTTTTAAGTCACCTGCAGCTATGATACACTATGACACGTGAGTGCATGTCTAGAGAGGTTGAGAAGAGGCAGACTAAACACTGTCTGTCTGCTGAGTCACTGAAAAGATCAACGTGCGTCCACCTGCATGTGTTTATCTGGTGATGGTTGCCCCCCCCCCCAATCTTTGTTTTTGTCCTTACCCTTACGTCAGAGTGCCCAAGTAAGGCTATGTGCAAAATGTTTTACGTTGAACATTGAAAAGCAGGATGTCTGCCAGCAAGGCCACTCTCAAACGGTCTCACTAACAACAGGGCAGAGCGAACAGATAATGACCCCAGGCCACCGTGACCTGCCCAAAAACACTGTGAGAGTTCACCTTTCCCTAACTTCTCATTAACGGCACACTCATGCCATGTCTGGAAGTTTACATGTATTTTGTGTAGGAAATGTGTGGTATACTGTAAGGGAATTTTTTGGCACGAGGATACCTTCGAAGGTCTTTAATACCTGAGCATGAATCAATGTTTTTCCGAACGTTAACAAGAAGAGTCTCCAGCCCAGCCCTGTGTTTATGGGAGCTGTAGTTATTTTATGTGCTCACAGCATACTCATAGTTTAACTTTGTTAAAATCACATTGGTTTTCATTTCTAGTTGTAAGTCCTGTCGTGGAAAGTAAACCCCAGGACTACATTTGTTCTACTGCTACAAATCCCACCTATAACAGAGCACTCCAGATCAGAGATGTGTTTGTGACACACAACAGAATATAACTTGTTGATTACAGAACATAAAAGTTGACCTTGACTAACCTATTGGGCAACCACCATACATTTCAACATATTTTGGGTTAATTGAGCTGAAACAGTGGTCTGTTTGCACACTGCCTGATAACCCTGACAGCTACAGAGATTTAGTGGTACTTAAGGGGCCTAGCGGCATGGACACAAAAAGATGACTTTTGTCTAAGCCTGTGTGTTTAGTGCATCTGTCTGAGTTTGTCTAAGTGAACATGTGAACATGTTTGCATATCTGTGTTTGACTATAGAGCACAATAGATTACAGATTAGTGATAACCTGAAGTGCAATCCATAGTATAAACACAATTAGATTCACAAAAACAGCAATGTTATCTGGTTGGACCTGTAGCTTATGCAATTAATATAGAGTTGATGTCATTTAAGTCAATTGAAAGTAATTTGAAGTGTCAAACTTTTCAAATAAAACATACTTAACTTGCTTCAATGTATGTAACTTTTAACTGGTCGGCCATGAACTGTTACTAACCAATCCTGAGTGCACGTAAGTGGGTGTCTTCTTGTTGAGGTTCGACACAGCTGAGGTATCTGTCACTCTGCATAGATGTGGAGTCCAAACTAGTCGTTGACTTCCGGGCCCTCTTTCCCGTTAAACATAAAGAGATTCATCTTTTGATAAAATCCCCTGAAACCTGAAAGTTGCTCAAGAGGAGGGTGTTGGGTATTCAAATAGAGTTTGTACATCAACCCTGTGTCTCCTACAAAATTACCTTCCCATACAACTTAACTGCACTGTCAATTATGTGTAGAGGGAAACACATTTTTCCCCGAATTACAGTTGCAGTTTTAAACAGTTTAAAGACAGTTTCAAACACGTGGTTAAACTATTGCTTGGTTATATTTAGGCAACAAAAGTTTTGACTCATGGGACACGAACAGCAAGCTCCTGGATGAAATCCCTGTGGTTTTTTAAGCCTTCCACCACTCCGACCTCCTCCCTACTCAGACTTCCGCAGACTCATTTGAAATTTACTTGTGAAAAAGCAAACGTAATCCACAACAGAATACGTTTCCCTCAAAATGGAATTCACAATGCATGAAATGATGATGGAGCAAGATGAAAAGTCACTGATCAGATATATTATTACAATTCTTTTTGAGAGAAACAGGAACGTGTGTACCAAATTTCATGTCAATACATCCAATATTTGTTGAGACATTGCACTCAAAATCACAAATGATAACCTCATGATGGCGCTAGAAGAAATGTCGAGGGATCACCAAAGTCATTAGAATGAATCCTCTGGGCACCATGAATGTCTGTACAAAAACTCCTAACAATCCATTTAACAGTTGTTGAGATATTTTAGTCAGGACCAAAGAAGTTGATCGACGGACCATTGGGCCAACATTGCAACCCATAGACAGCCAGTTTTGTTGGATGGAAGTATCGTTTTTAGAAGACAAGGCTGCCCTGTGTTACACTAAAACTGCTATAAACACAAATGAGTCACCAGTGTGCAAAACACACGGTACAGTACAGGCCCCTTCAGTGGAATACATTTGAAAGGGCAAAACAACACAAGGAAAACGCGACCTTGGGATGGTGTGAACTCTGTGCACAGGCATCTTGCAGTGTGCACCATAAAGCCACTTCACACCAGCTGACAAAAACCTTATGTAATTGTCAAACAATGTTGTAAATCCTAGCAAAATTGAGGACCCACCCCCACCCTGGCTACCAGAAACAATCAAAAACACCATACGATTGATTAAAGGGTTTTTAATGAGTGAGAGTTTATTGTTTTAACACATGCAAACAGTTTTATTGGGCCTGCTGGTAAAAGTTAAAGCAAATGAATCAACAAGAGCCGCTAATGGGTGACAGAAGATACAGTGTTTTGTCCTGTTGTGTTACAATACAACGCAAAAACTGCAGCTCATTTCTCTCTTCTCACTGAACTCATGTCACAACTCTAGATACGTAGCGTTTTTCTTTTTATCAAAACCACTCTGCCAATCAAAAGACCAAGGCCTAAAATACTAAGATATAAATACAAGATACGGTATAAAAGGGCGTGTTCCTGAAGCCGCTGTCTTACATGTGAAGCCTATTACAGAGTAAAGGGCAAAGACACGTCTATATGCTGGATTACTGTAACTGTTCCTAAGATTGTAAACTTGTGACTGTTGTCATATGAGGCTGTAATAAAACAGTTGCTGTGTTAAATTACCGTCACATTAACATTTTAGCATTGTACAATGAGAACAAGAGCTCAGAGACTTTGCTTGCTCTATAGCAAAGATTAGAAACCTTAAAATAATTAGTGTGGTAATCTTTCTATCAAATGATACACGTGATCCTGATAGTGGGGCTAAACTTTGAACACTGATATGACGTGAAGTGTGTTTTGGTTCTGCAAGAGTGTTCCGGGACACTAATCTTTGTTTCGAGAAGCGCTGCTCTGTTAAAGTCACTGATGCACCAGGAAGTCAGAGATTGAACCAGCAGCCAATGGCATGCCCTCACTCATCCCACAGCATTTCCTCTCTGGCTTAAACCCTCTCTGCAGCTCAGACAAGCCGGCACACGAGAGGAGAGCGGCAACATAAACAACCTGTGGTGTTTACTCAGCAGTTCTGCTTGCCTGTCTCAAACTTTTTGTTGGAATGCTCACAACTGGGGCAACAAATTATTTAATGACCCAATCTAAGAATAGCTATGAAAAAGGAACTTGGCAAGACTCATCACCTTGTGATATTAATATATATTATTTTAAATATATTGATGTTTGTAAAGCATAATCAAGAGCAGCGTCTTGTCCATATCCAATTTTCCTTGGAAATGGCGCAGCCTGGTATTCTAGTAAATCTACCGGTACTTCAACCACACTGACCTTTCGTGACCTGTTATGTAACAACGCTTGTCCTTCAACCGACCAGAAGTAAAAGGTGCCAAACACAAAATTCAGATCATAGTTAGTGCTCTCACACGACTCTGAACATGGTGACGCTGACTGAGTCAGCTGCTAGGAGCTAACGGTGCCAACAGCCGCAACAGCGCCGACACAGTATTTTTATCTGGGTTTGAACCAAAGGGTGGGCGCGGTGCTTCCCTGGCATTACCAGCTGTAACCACTGTGAGCGCAGTGCAGAGTGGCATTGGCGAGCTAGCCAGTGGGGCAAGCCCACATGCACTAATATGCTGCTATATTAAAATCAGGTATCTGCACCTGTTGCAGGACTGTAATTAACCCGTCCAATCATTTCATTCGGTCCAAATAACCCCAACACCTCCGAAGAACTTTTTTCACATGCTTAGTAGTACCCCCCCATGACAAATGGATCTTGATGTATTTATGGTAGACTAGGAGGTCATGAATATCTATAGGGGTCCTCTCTTGTGTTACCACCTAGCACTTTCATGCATTATGTTGTTGTTTTCAGTGTGATGTCAGAAAACAGGTTTATGAAAAACAAAGACCCATGTTTGCTTTAGTGAGCAGCACTAGTTTGTTTCAATAATGTAAGAGATTGCCTCACCACATTTAACTATAACTGAACATGAATTCTGTATTATAGTTGTAGACAGCACTATGGTTAGTGCTACCTAAAAAGGGACATTCTGGTTGGTGTTTAGTTGAAAGTGAACCTGATACGTCACCATTAAAAGCCCTCAATACATGGCAGAGGGATTGTGTTGCATGGTTGCACAATAGCAGAGCCAAGAGACAAAACAATTTTCAAAGAGCTCACTTGTTATGCAGGACCGAGGATAATGATTTCTAACTGCACAGAATTCAAATAATTTCACTATTCCTACAGCATAAAATGAATTCCTTGTGACAAATCGCAGTCCCCAGAGGTAGTCAACAAAAGTCCACGAGCGTAACACACACACACACGTGAGCTCATAAAGTTTCAGAGTCAGAGTGGGATCTTTTACAGGATTCATAATTTGCTCAGTGAACAAACAGGTTTCATAGTGCAATAAATCACAGAATCATCAGCAGTGCGGCACCTTGCTTTGAGGCTGTCTGTAACCTATGTCTAACCTGCCCTCTAGCATTTTCAAAAATATGCATATTTTCACCTGCTAACACCAGTTTTTAAAGGTTAATGCTAATTTTGAATTGGAATATAGACATTTTAAAACCAGTAAAAAGAGAAAAAAAAAATAAAAAAAAGAAATGTCCTAAGTTAGATGTTTGAATAACCCGAAGGTGAATATGAGGCAATGAAGTATTCAAGCAACTTAGTTTCTGTTTTACTCTTTTTGGTGAATAATGAACTTTGAAGAGAGGCACAAAATAAACTGTTATTGATTATGATTCAAAGCATAAAAATTATATTAGTGTGTGTTAAACCAACCTATGAAAATTTATTTTTGACGGAGAGCATGGACCCGAAAAGTACTTATTATGAGTCTGATTCTGTCTTTTGGTCCTCTGATTTTGGCCGTTTGGGAACACACACTGTAAAGATGCATGCTAAAAAGAAACACACACCGACAAGAAGCAAATTAGCTGGCTGATTGTGCAGGTTTCCTTCCCACCGAGAAGCTCAGGAAAAAAATCACAACATAAACATAAAACAATGGAACTAGGAAGCAGTTCTTCAGTCATTCCACATGGTCAAATCACTGTACACACCTACACACGCTAAATATAATCCTTTACAAAGGGATGGCATACAATATTACTTACCAAACAGGAAGCATGTACTATAAACACTTTTCACGGATTGAGAGGAAAACTAAATGGCTATTTAAATACTGGGTGTTATCAATGGAAACGGGCTTTCATTTTAAGTGCAATGTACTTCAGCTAAAATTATTCATTGCCATAATAATAATAATGAGATTGTGAATTTATATTGCTACCTATGAGGTCAGAGGTGCAGCACGAGCTACTGAACAGCACCTCTGCCTATGATTTGTTAGTACTTGTTGTCTTAGAAGGTTGGGTTTAGTCATGAGGAGTGAGATTGGTTAGGGTTAAGGTAAGAATGTACGGTGTAGTTTTGCGGGTTGCCATTCTTTAAAATCTGAGTTGGGTGAACAAAGAAATGCAGTCACTATTGACAGTAGCTTAGACATTTATAAATGGCAGGTTTTGGCAAGATGTTCTGTGTCGAGCTAGTGACAATTCCCTATGAGCAATCAGTGGTCTGCAGTGTTTTAAATCCACCTTCTAGTATCAGCTCAGCTCACCTGGAACCTTGACTGAGGTGGTACCAAAAAGAGTGGCAACCTTTGCTAACGGAAAACCAAAAAAGAGCGAGTCGAGTTGAGTAGCGCTTTGCCGTACCATTTAGTGGAAATGTGACATTGGCTGTCTTTATCTAAGGAAAACTTTAGCAGGCCAGACGCTCTTCATGTTGAACGTGAGTAACCTCATTGAGTAATGGTCTGTTAAACAAACTTGACATCTCACTGACCTAGAAATGCGGCAGATCTTTTAAGGTGAAATACATAGCTCCCAACTGAATTCCCTGAGGCTTCTCCAATGCACTGTGAACTACATAATGCTATTTTTGCAGAGATACACTTTAATGACCATGAGAAACATTGGGGATGGCTTTGGTTTTTAGATATGAAGCTCACAAACATCTAAACATCTAAAATCTAAACATTTAATCATTGTTGTCAAATAATGCGGTTTGCAGAATTTTAAGATTATAGTCTAAGTATGCAGCAGAAGCTCTGGGCTTTCCATGATCTCTACAAAGATTCTGTCCTCTTGAGACTTTTGGTCACCAAATGAAACATGTATTAATGCATCCACAGTGGATACTGTGTTATCTGATTTGGCTCTTCCGGTTGTCTTATCTGGCCTGCCTTAAACTCCGGAAGTCCCCATGAATCTCAAAGGACTTTTCACCAGACCACCATGACGGCCATCACCAGCTCAGTATTTGGTACCTCTAAACATCTGCACGTTTGGACCTTAGACTTAGGCATTTTTTTACTTGCATATATTGACTTGCGTATATTGACAGCCCAAAGGGATCAATGGGACAACATTTAGAAAAGATACATCTCTTAAGATAGATGGAATAAAAAAAATTGTGGTGTCAAAATCAGTGGGCTGCATTCTTTCGCTTCACCTTTTAGTCACATGAAAACGTGAAGTTTATACTCCCCAAGATGGTTAAGTGATGTTAATCTGATTCACATGACTAAAACTCCATACCACAATGGACTGTTTGGAAAGAAGAATAAAATATGACCGTAAAGTGAAGTATTAGAGGAGGATATCTATTTAATCTCTTTCCCATGTTGCATTTTAAAGGGGCCAATATGTTGGGATTTCACCATAGATAAGAAGTTCAAGTTTTCCGTTGGGTGTTCACACTACAAAGAATGACTAAGTGTTATGTAACAACTTGTGTATGGCAGGACCTTGTTTAACATGACCTCTGAAACCTGCACATAGCTGAGTCAGCTGATTTAAAAGTGCATGCTTTTGCACAACTTCATGAGGGCCGTTTTCAGCATTTTACGCTACATTGCACATTGGTGTTGAAAAGGCATGTCAAATTTATATAATATGCAGTTTAGTTTTGGGGAAAAAGGCTTATTTGCTCTCTGGCCAAGAGTGAGATGGTAAGATTGATGTGACTGAAGATGTGTTTGGAGCTAGCAACTGGTTAGCTTAGCTTAGCAAAAAAAATGGAAACAGAACTGGCTCTGTGAGAAGGTTCTAGCCATGTCTGTGGCACATAATGCCAGTGAATTGTTATTTTTACAATTTGTTTTTTGTTTAGATAAAACCAACACAATATAACATGTTAATTATTTAGCTTTTTAAAAAACTTTATTTAGCTTTTATTTAACCAGGTTTGTCCCATTGAGACCTAACAGCTCTTTTACAAGGAAGACACACAGAGACAATTAAAGCACATAGAGTTGAGTAACATTAAAACTTGTCAGCTGAAATATTTGCGCACAGACATCCTGGACTCAAAAGATGTTCCATGCAGCAGCTACAGAAAATCTAAAACAAAATCAAGAATATCTTTGTCAATAAAAACATACCAGTGACTGAGCCGGGGTGTACATTATGCATAATAATTCACTTATAAAACACAATGGCAGGTATGAAATCCACCGGATGTGTGCCTACAAGGACAAGTGACAAAACTGATCTTACCCTCTATCAAATGCAAAGTGAAGATACTCAAACTTACCCTTACCCTCTAACTGAATAGCCTGGGTTTTATCTATGAGATAGTTTGCAAACCAACCAACTGCACGATCTTAAAAAATCAATAGCTTTAAGACATCTAATTAAAGCATTGTGATCAACAGTATCAAAGGCTAGAGAGGTCTATCAACAGAGTGTGTACTTTGGTGTACACTAATCTCACCAAACGCACGCACCAAGTGCTGTAAGTTCTTGAGAGACCACTGAGGGATTTACTTCATATACTTCACGTATATACTGCATATATACCGTCCATGGTCGTTGAAGTTGTGTGATCGCTTTGCAACCCTGAGCATTTTTATAGCCTCGCAATGATTCACCAGGACTGCAGGCGGATGGATTCATAGGAATGTACAGTATGAAACCTACATGTTTTGAAGGGAGAGGCAGATCCAGTGGCACTGCTTGAGTCCATTTTTGGATGACAAGAAACAACATCAAGAAAACAAAGTCAGTCTGAGTGGGTTTTTCGCAGGTAGAAAATGAATGCAATCAATAAAAGTTCAAGCCACAAAAACCTGATATCTGCACTGTAATAAATATGGAACTAGTATGAATTAATATCATCTTCTGAAGTTGCTTAAAAATCTGGAGGCAAGTGTAAAAAAAAAAATTGTAATGGACAGAATTACTTATCTTTTATTCTGATGAAAGTTATGACTCAACTATTATATCATCCACTTAGTTTTGTAGTGTAATTAAAGGACTTTTGTTCGTAGCGAATTCCTAAAAGTGCATTGGAAAAAAAAAAGTTACTCGGTGTTTTGTTGAGACGCTTTATGAAAGTTTACTGCAGCTGTACACCTGCAGCCTCACCAAATAAAGAAAATGGGCCAGACTGCAGAGTAGTGAACACCCCCCCCCCCCCCCCCCCTTCTCGCTCTGTTTTCGGGGCGGATCTTCGCTGCTCTTCCCCACTCTCCTACTCCACTACTCCCAGTTCACTACTTCAGCAGGCAGTATTTCTTCGGCTGCGCACGTGGAGAGAGAATACTACTGTCGCTGCGGTCTCGCTCGCGCTCAGCCCCCCGCGTCTTTCATGCCTACTTTTAACCCTGTTATGTCTCGAGCCCGAATTCTGTCAGCCGCGGCGCGTTTCATGCACTTTTCAGAGCCCTCGCACGGAAGGAGAAACATTTGGTGAACCGTGCTGAGAATGAGTCCCGCATAACTCCGGGTATTGTTGTTGTCTACCCCCTCCCTCCTCTCTCTTTCTCTCTCTCCCCCCCTGTCCCGCGCTCTCAGAGTTGAGTCATTGTACATAAGTATGGTAGATAAAGGCCCCTTGTTGACCTCTGCCATTATTTTTTACCTGTCCATTGGGGCAGCAATTTTTCAAGTCCTGGAGGAGCCCAATTGGAAGCTGGCTGCAGAGCGGTATAGTACCCAGAAGGATACAATACTCAAGGAATATCCCTGTCTGACGAAAGATGATTTGGACAAAATATTAGAGGTATGGTTCTTCCACTGCACACTTGTTGTTTTTCTATTGACGTTGTGAAACGCATCCTACTGTAAACCATTCTGTAAACTGCTGCAGGTTGATTTACAGTCCAAAGTGAATCATCTATTAAGTGTTGAATGAAATATGCTATTGCTGCATCTTTTTGACTGGCTGACTCATGAACTGCTGTGTAAGCTTTCTCCAGAAACTGTAAATCTCCTTCTGAGAAATTACTTGTTGTAAGTTCATGGTTCCTCCTTGTGGGTCAACACACCCACACTTAAAAGTTAGAACACCATAACACCAACAAGCCATACAATTGTCACAGATCCCCTCATAAATGTTATCTTTGGCTTTGTGATGATGATTATTTTATCATCCGGTTGAGTTGATTTGCTGTTATAAACGTTGACGGACAGACAGTCTGTCTGGAGCAGTGACTATGATACCAGGGTGTTGAGGGTCAATCTGTATCCCTCAGTACATGGTGTTCCATTGCTAATTTCTCGTTAAAACAGCAGTTCCTCAACCAGTAGCAAAGCCGGTGCCGTTGACCTCTGCGGCTGCACTGTGTGTGAACACGTGAGTCAACACGGCCCACGATTCCACAGGTGTTTGCCCCGTGACATGTTGTTTGTTCACTTCCTCCATATGGCTTTTACGCCCTTAGTTCTGTGCGACGAGAAGACGTGATCTTTGATGTGTCAAAGTCCCTCACTGAAGAAGAAGAGTGTGGAAAAGAAGACTTGATCCAGTGTACACAGCATTGTATATGCAACACGCCACCTCAGAGGGATCCTTTTCCTGCATGAGTAACACCAGGCAGTGGTTCCTTTTTTGTTTCGTTTTTTTTGGGGGCTCTTTGCACTTTCAAATATGACCAGAAACATGTCTCAACCTGTTCCCCCTTTACGGACCCACATCAGTATTAGGGAGATTTATTATCCCCCACCATCCCCCCTTCTGCTTCCTTCTGCTTTTCCTTTTTGTGTTTGGTAGGGGGGGGGTTCTGAAAGGGATATGCCCATGACACCCCCCCCCCCCCCCGACCCCCATCTCTGTAACAGCCAAATCCCTGCAATGGCCAAATCTTCCTCTTGATGTAATCTGGGAAATAACACAGTTGAGAGATTTTGGACTTAGTTTTTTGGTAGTAAAAAAATACTATTTGTAAAACTGAAACATGTCCTACTCCTGCTCGCTCTCTAAAGGACAGAGAACCAGTCATGTCCTCTGGGTTCCACGGCACCTTTTTAAAAGATAAGATCACATCACGTTTAGCTTCTTAACCCCTTTTACCCCCCCCAGTCTGCAGAGACACCTGCTGCAAAGGCTTTGGAGTCGGTATATTAAAACGGGTAAACCTACAATATATTGCCCGTGAGTTGCCTTTTATCAACTTTTATTTTCTCCAAGGTTTCCATTGTGGAAACTTTGCTTGGTGCGTCAACGATTAAAATATATAAGCTGGCTTAACGAGAGATGGCGACACTCTTGTAAAAGTTAGTCTTCTGCTGTTTTATTAACAAGGAGTTTACTATTAACTGCAGGACCCTTGAAGTGGTCACAGTTTACAGATTGGATTTTATGGTCCATCAATGCTGGCTGTTGAGGAGCTGTTGTAAAAGTTCAGCCAGGCTGCACACATTAGCTCCACTGCAGATAAGAAGCAAACGCTCCGAGCATCCCGGGTCGCAGCATGAAGTGTGAGCAGTGTTTCTCCGTCACCCAGAAGCACTGTGGACATTGAGGGGAAGAGAATGCATGCTTTAGAAAGTGGACAGCCTAGTGTTCCAAACTGTAGTTGATTGTTAGCATGGAAGTGGTGATTTCATGTTTAAAAATGTGTGCTGCTAATTAGTGATTGGTGGTGGTGATTTGTCCAACCAATGGTCCAAAGCCCAAAGATATTCAGTGGACTGCTGTTATACATGACAAAGAGGAAAAGCAAATTCTCACATGTAAAAAGCCAGAAACAATGAACGTATTGCTTTTTGTAAAAGAATATTTTTGGGGCTTTTTTTGCCTTCATTTGACGGTGCAGCTGAAGAATAGAATGGGAGAGAGAGGGGATGCAGCTAAGACTCGGAGAACTCGGCTTTGGTACATGGACGCCCGCTCCACTGGGTGACCTACTTGGGGGCCCCTGTGTTTTGATAAAAATCAATCGCTTATCAAAATGGTTGCTGATGCATCTTCTTTCGGTCAACCAAATGTTGCAAGCTCTGACGTAAAGCAAAATTAATTGGATATTGAAAGTCATCAAATCAAATAAATAAAATATTTATTAAAATTTATAAAATAAATAAAACATCAAATAATACAGTTCCCCACTGCTCTATACCATTAAAGTCGAACGCATACATAGCGAGGCATTGCACGAAATTTGGAAACTTCAAATTCCTTCTCTCAGTGCAGCTTTGGTTTGCAAACGGCCTTTTTCATTTCCCTTTTAGCATGATGGTCCTGTCCGTCCCGGCACATGACTTAAAGACCATGTGTGGCCTGGAAGAAGAAGTTTGCAAAACACTGCTCAACACTCCGATGTCACATGCGTAAAGTGAAACTTGGGCCCCTCGTCGGACTGAAAATGCCCAATGAAGTAGCGCTCTGTTCGCAGGGATAGTCATGTGCCCAGGGGCCGCTCGCTTGAAATAGTTAAGTCTTTCATCCCTCTTTTGAAAAGTAAATGAAAAAAAGTTACACTGAAGTCACGGAAGGTAGCAATGCATTTACATGTCATGGGTTTAGGTTTTGGCGATAAATTGACAAGACAGGGATGTCTTTATTGCCTTGTATGCCTAATCTGATTAAGGATGTTGTCGGCACAATGTGAGACTGTCACCATTCAGTTATCTGGAGTGTCGAAATTAACTTGCAATGTTTTATAAGGCCAACAGTGAAATTCAAGAATGAATAAAAACGCCACATGTTGCGTTAATGAGGCATGTTTTTCAACCTCATGCAGAATTAAAACAGCCACTCACAAATCTGTTAATGGTGTAAGATGCTCTGCTTAACAGATGGAAGAATCCTTTCACTGTCTGGGGAATTTTTACAGCGTTTGTGTCTCTGCCAAATAAAGACAAAACGCTGTAAAATGGACAAAGTTGTCTGTACTTTTTCTTAATCAGCTTCGGTTTCTTCTTAACATTAATTTGTGAAGGTCAGACGGCATCCCACACCTCCCATGTCTTGTTTTTTTTTTTCTCCTGGCACCCTGTGGCGGATCTTTGACTAGTGCACACAATGAAATCTCAGCATTGTTACTCAAATGCATTGTTTGCCAGCCATCTATCCGCGGTATCAGACATCAATACGTAATGACATGGAGGAGAATGAGCGACTTCACCGTTTGCAAGTCGGGTCAATCCTGCCCACGAGCAGCTGTGGGAGCTGGGGTTGGTGTGCTGGACCGCCAGCTGTCCTGATAACAGTTGGAGTTTGTCGTTGTGGTGGTTACTGTGCTCTGTCTTTCGGAGTGGACCGCTGGCAGTTGCCTGCATGTTTGGCAATGTTTTCAGATCCACAAATGCAAAGGAATCCTTTCATAGTGTGTAAGCATAAGGCACCACATTGTGATTTTTCAAGTTAACATTGTGTATTTCATATCAAGCTTTTGTTTTTTGTACCACAACTTTGTGTGATCCTTTTTATTAGGGATGTCTGAAGATTGTTGCGCAACAGTTGATTTGTTTCAGTGTAACCATATCTAAAAATATATGCTCAAGGAGTAAAGTATTATTGCTGTGAATATTAGATTGTTTCAGTAAATCAATCAATTGACTGCAATTTGCGCTGAAACTTTTAGTGCAGATTGTGTGTTTCAGAAGCATTGGTAGCAGAATGATTGTCAAAAGTGTTGCAAATTGTTTTTCTGTCAATCAAGTAATCGTTTCGGCTCTAATCATACTTACAGAAAAAGAGTTTTGCGTGTTGGTGGCTGGGATTTTCACTGAGGTGTGTGTTGCATTTTGGACTGGATGTTCAGGGCAGCGACGAGAAGTGTTTAATAGTAGTGAGGCGTTAACTTTTGTAAAAGAGAGGAGATCTTGCTGCCACCATATTTTATCTCAACAAGGCCGTGAGTCAGTGTGACGTTAATCATTAATGGGGCTGTGGTTTTTACTTGAACACAACATTTTGAGATGTCCTCCCTTCTGCTTTCATTGTTCATACACAAAATACAACTTTAATGTTTCTGGTAAATACCAGTTGGAGAGATTTCGCAGCAAGAGTGCTGGATTAGTTTATGTAGTTTTTCCATTTTTGTTTATGTGACAGAAGACACACTGGTTTTAGAGTAGCATGTTCTACGATTCTAATTAGCTCTTTCCTCTACCCTAAATTGACCAGTAAGGGTATCCATGTTGGTAGCCTGACATTGTAGAGAAGCCCGTTTAACAACCTCGTCCTGAGCTGCTTTGGGCTCAGTATGACACAAAGTTTATTCTATTTTTCTCCCCCAGTGCTTTTGCCTTTTGACTCATTCTCAGGGTTATTTGTGGCCACAAGTTGACTAGTATATGACCTTTTCAACCTCTTGAGGACCTTGTGAGGTGCCAAGCCTGTTCAGTCATGTTCGAACATCTTTACTAAGTGAGTGCTGTAGTAGATCTTCTCCTTCCTGCCCTCTGTACGGTAGCAATACAGGATATTTAAAAAATAAACAGTTAACCTCCAAAGTCTGCCTTTTTAAAAAGGTTATATTCCTTGTCCTTTACTTGCATGACGTGAGGTAGCTTACACTCTGCCCTCATTGTATTTCTGCGAATCAGCGTTTTGTACGCCTCAAACTTCAGCATTTTTTATCTGTCAGGCAGACTGTGAACATGTGCAAAACACCCTCATTAGGCCAGTGTAAGGACGGTGCAGAGCCGAGCACACAGACCACAGACATGACTCACAAACATAACATTTGTCACTTTTTCGACGTTTTCCACGCAGCAAAAAAAGACCAACCTCAAACTGTTAGTCTTAGCTAGTGGGGTCAAATTTCATTTTGTCTGCAACCGAGGAATAAATTAATGGTTGCTTATGTGCGGGGATTTACCAAAAGTCTGTCATTTGAATTCCAAATTTACTTCCATGTGGCGAGTCTTCCCTCATCACTATCCATTAGTACGAACCACAGTGCTGGAAACATAAAGTACAAATAATGCCCTTTATCTTTTGTCTGTGGGCAGATTTGATGAGTGAACATGCGTATTTATCAAGTTCCCAAAGTAACCTGCTTTTGGTTTGCCTCACTCTCCTTTGGTAGGGATGCACCGATCGAAATACCTCCGAAACGGCTGACGGGTTTGTTGTTGGCTCCCTCAGCTGTGCATTCTCTTGGTGTGCTGATGACTCATGAAGTGGTATGCGCGCGTGTAATCAGATGTAAACATCGAACCAAATTAAATAGATGGGCCCCATTGTCACCGATAAACCATCCAGCTATTTCAGTCAGTATCGGCCCGATATCCGTGTTGGCTCGGTGCATCCCTACCCTGTGGTGTCTCTTTTGGTTTCAGTTGTCTTTTTTACCATTTATACAAAATAATTTTTGCAGGACCATTTTGATGTTAAGATATACATTTAACAGATTACTATTGCGATAAACACAACTCATTAGGCCAACGGGGAGATGGAGTTGTGGGGTATCTAAGGTTGCTATAATTATCAGCTTCAGCCAAATAAGATTTTGTCAATAACGAGGTTACCCATGCATAAACATGTAACCAGTAATTACAGATGCTGTGGACTCAGGAGGGCTGTCAAATGTGAAAGTGCGTAAGCAGGACAGTTGTCCACCCATGTGTCGTTTTCCCTCTCTAATTTCTGGCCATGGTTGGAACATCACATCACTGTTGTCACTCTAAAGCCCAACGGAGGAACTGTGTTGTTTCAGCAGACAAAAGAATGGCCTCCCCTCGTGCTGGTAATTACAGAGCAGAACTGTCACAGACCTGTTATTAAGAACCAAGCATCTTCCAATGCTTAAGAGCTCATGCAAATTTTGCCAACCCCTTGCATATTTCCCCCCAAAACTATGGTGGTGGTGGTGGTGTGTGTGTGTGGGGGGGGGGTTGCATTGTCCCACCACACATGGCCTGGTGTTTGCGAATACCCAACAGGGGGGATTCAATTTCTGTTGTGGCTGTTCAGGCACACATATGGTTGGGAATGATTGATGAAGCATTTTCTGTTTCCTTTGGATGTCAACACTAAAACTTCCTTGTAAGGAGTGATCTGATGTATCCCATGCTCTAGGCGGTTAGAGACAAATTAAGCACAAAATAATACCTTTTTTTCCCCTGAAGAATCTTTTTGTATATATTCACTGCAATTTTGGATCTTGAGAAAGAATAACAAACTTTAGAAAGAGCAACCACTGAGGAATCATCTAGTAGGTGTTTAAACCATGCGTCATTATGTGATTATGAAACAGCTGGTTAAGCCTTCCTGTTTCCCTACCAATACAAGCAGTTGTCGGCACCATAAAGCCCTCTTGGCGATGCAGATTCTCAAGGGTGCCTGATGTCGTTTCACCTCATCAGTGCCACTGGAGATACCATCTACATATCACAGGAAGGATGTGGTGGAAATAAATGGAGCTTACACATAACAAACTTCCTGTCTTCCTTTAGCTTAAGTTTTGTTTATACATAGGGCGTACCAACAAAATGAACTGTGAAGAAACAGAAAGACAACGAGTGGTACTCATAGATATGCCCATAGACTGTAGGTGTAACCAACAAAGAGCCATAAACTAGCCTCCACAATGCAGAGGACGAATTGTAATTATCTATAAACTCATATCTCATATTCACTACTTTATTACCTTTATACAAGCCCTGTAAATAAACAAGTTAAGTATTACTGCATTATAAGAAAACAAAGGTTGAATATCCTGTAAACAATTTGATTTGGCTGCGAAATATTTACTCAAATGAAGATTTTTAGGACCTGTTTAAAAAAAAATATATATATATATATATATATATATATAAAAAAAGTGTTTATGCAAATTGGCTTCTTTGTAAAATCCCCAGATATGTAAATAGTGCTTATCAGTCACAGTCACGCGATCGCGCGTGGCAAGTTCCAAAAGATCAGAGGTGCACGGCCAAGTGCAGCAAACACCTGCGGAGCCTCAGTGCAACACACGCCGGCCGTGATTACGGGGAGTATAAACTATGCTTTAGGCAGATGGGACTCTTGTTTTTTTAAAACTGCTAGTTGATAACACTCAATTTGTTTGGCCTCCATTAAATTCTCTTTTAAGTTGGAATCAACCTTATACTCGATGTGTTTCTTCTTTGTCCTCAGGTGGTGTCTGATGCTGCAGGCCATGGGGTCACTATAACTGGCAGCAAAACCTTCAACAACTGGAACTGGCCAAATGCTGTTATCTTTGCTGCCACTGTTATCACCACTATCGGTAAATACTTTTTATATATTCAACATTGAGAGATCTAGTTCTGATGGCAGAAAAGAGGTAGTTCTTTTGGTTGTTTTGTCAAAACTTACTTGAATGTTTCAGAGAATGAGATTGAGTAATGTCTTACTTTGTCCCATTGGGACAAAGTCGATTGCAGACAACTGTTGAATGTTTTACTAAAGTGTGTATAATTTAAAGGTACAGGACACAGATGAGATGGACATGGAGGCATGTTTTTTGTTATTCCCATCTCCTCCTATAAAGCCACACTAAAGTAACTTAAGTAGTTGGTTGACACATCCCAACCCTAACCACTTTGTTTTCGCTTTCGGTTTCTGAAGGATATGGGAACATTGCCCCTAAAACGCCAGAAGGCCGTGTATTTTGCATCTTCTACGGCCTGTTTGGTGTGCCTTTGTGTCTTTCCTGGATCAGTGAGCTGGGAAAGTTCTTCGGTGGCAGAGCCAAGCACCTGGGCCAGTATCTAACCAAGAAAGGATTTTCACTGGTAAGTTGATAGGAGCTTTTCTTTCCACTTCTGGGAAAAGTTCTTTCATTTCTTTGTGGTATCACAAAACCTGCGCATGAAGTAATGATTATTTATTTTTTATTTTCCAGAGAAAGGCTCAATTTACCTGCACGGCTATATTTCTCCTCTGGGGTGTGCTGGTGCATTTAGTCCTTCCACCTTTTGTATTTATGTCCCAAGAGGGTTGGACGTATATTGAAGGCTTGTACTTCTCATTTGTCACCTTGACCACGATTGGTTTTGGGGACTTGGTAGCAGGTAAGCTGAGAAATATATTCTGTGGATTAAACCGATTAAATTAAACCAGGCCATAACTTTGGAATCAAATGACAGTTGACTATTTTGTTTGTCCTTGCAGGTGTGGAACCAAATAAAGAATACCCAAGTCTGTACCGTTACTTTGTGGAAGTGTGGATTTATCTGGGGTTGGCCTGGCTTTCTTTGTTCTTCAACTGGAAGGTGCGGATGGTGATTGAGGCCCACAAGGCACTAAAGAAGCGCCGCAAGCTGCGCAAGCTATCTCTTGATGAGCTCCGGCACTACAAAGAGTCTCACAAGGCTGCCCTTCGTCTGCCACCCAGTCCTAATGACGTCAACATCTTCAGCTTCCTGTCCAAGAAGCAGGAAGGCTACAATGACTTGATCAAACAGATTGGCACCAAAAAAGATGGCAGGAACAGCAGCGTTAATGCCAACACCATAAATAAATCCAAAGATATTGGTCGTTCCAAGAGCTGCAATGATACTCCCATGTTTAACGGACACACCATCCTTAGTCTGGACCGATCGCCGCGCCAAAAGAGGCGCTATAGTTTCAGTGACCGAGTCACTGTTGCTTTTTCAAAGTCCAAGAACTACCTCCTGGGCTCAGACAACGGTTTGCTGCTAACAGAGGACCACGTAGAAGGTGACTTAGAACTCGACCAGGGCCAGATGTATGAGAACCAGCTAGACAAGGACGTAGAGCTAGAGAATGGAGGGGTGGGAGATTGTGGAGCAGGTGGTCGAAGGACGTGGGACTCAAAGGAGTACCATCCCCTAACATTCCAAAATGCAAACATTACTTTTATAGACGAGGAGAACTTTCTCAGCAATAACTTGGAGGAGGAGGAGGTGGAGGAGGAGGAGGATGATGATGATGATTCTTCTAAAGCAAAACTATCCATTACTACATGTGATGAAAACATTGAAGCAAACTCCAAGGAGGAGCATAGTTCTGAATCTGAAGAGTCTGTGTTCACTAGTGACGGTTCAGAGCACAGCCACTCGTATGAGAAACTTGTGGAGGAATATGCAAAGGAAGAAAATACCGAATCTTGAGATATCACAAAGCCTTAAACTGACTAAAGTCAAGACAGACCTTTGTTGTTGAATTGGCTGACATTGAAGTATTCTAATGTGAATTGTTTGAGTATATATCAGAAGTCCCATTGCACGTTTGGGGGTCTGATAATGCAAAGCCAAGTTAAAATTTCTATGAAATGTTCTGTTCATAGCTGAGAAATGAAAATCCCCATCATGTTGACTGTTTCTATAAACCCTTGAACAATCTTTCTGGTAGATATGGACGACCGAGCGTGACATGTAACCCATGAGTATTTAACATCTACTCTATATATGCCTTTTTATGTAGTTTGAGAAACTAAATAACACACATTTAGTGTAATGTCCAAACAAGAACTATTTACCATAAGTGCTTTTTTTCTACTCATAGGCTAATAAGAAGTTATAGGTGGCAATGTATTAGATTCCCCATAGTTTCTTCTATGCATATTCACCATATTGGTGTTTTTATAATATTTATTAAAATGAAGGACGTAGTAGCATTTATCCAAAGCTGCATGGATTTATGTCTCCCATTGCACAATTCTATCAAACGAGGACAGTTCAAAGTCTGTTTCAGTGCAGACTTTCTTTTTAAAACCTGAGCCAAACATTTGTCCTTACAGAAAATGAAGGGGGTTAAGGGCCAATTCTCCTTTTTTGTATTCTTTGGTATGTCACCTGTTTCTTTTGTGAAGTCCTTGCTGCCTAGTTGTGTCTGAGATTTCTGTTTATTTTGACTGTGAGCAATAGAATTGTGACTGCACTAGAGGTTAACAGTGATGCATAGCAACGTCTGAGTGTCTAGAACCAACTGAATAAACTTGGAAAAGAAAGTCATTAATTTTATTAACAGAAGCATTTATGGCAAATCTTAATATCCAGCCAGAGAGACACTCTAAATTATGATTTGTTTGCCTTTTTATTGTTCCAAACCTTTTTGACCGCTGTAACAAAAATGTGAAAAAATCATTGGAAACGATACTCCTATTGTGACATAATGCACAGCCTTTCAGATTATCCTCAAATTGCTTCAGGAAACAAAGTTTTTATTGTTGCTTTGCTGTTGACGTGTCAAGTGTCGCTCTGTGGCTTCTGTGCTATCTACCATAACAGTGCATAACATAACTTTTACAGCAAAAATATTCTTACATGTTTGTCTCTTTAGCACCTTTTGCTTCATTTTATTTGTCATGTAAATACTGGCTGAAAGCCCATCGGCAGCCACAAACAGCAGGTGCAGGCCATTGCCTTGCTGCTCATGTTTATCTTTGGGGGCTTGCACTTGTGACGAGGTTAAGCCAAGGTTAACTTGTGACCGATCAATACTCTCTTGACGTATGTTTCAGTCATGAGACATGAGGCCAGCAGTATCGGTGCTCTCAATTATTGTAGTGTGTCCCCCTTGTTTCACGTGTACACAAAACCGTAAACTCGAGGGACCAAAATATAATGTCCATTGCTTTTCACAGTCTGACTTTTGAAAGGGCCCTTAGCCACCCCGCTCACCCGCTGCCTTTTGCACACAAAAACTTGAAACAGTGTTACAGTGAATATCAAGATGGTGGTGTCACTCTACGCTACTTTGAATTTAGAATTCCTCATGGGTAATATACTGTAAATATCGTCAGGATTTTTCCTTAACTCCTGACTCTGCCTTACAGATGGCTGCTATTAGGGGAAAAGGCCTTAAATCCACTGCAAAGTAGGGATACCCAGTACAATGTAACATCTGTTGAATGTACTTGTAATCTTCTCACTGAGTCATTATATATTTCACACTGGGTGTTTTTAATTGCCCCCTCTTGTATTTCGTCACAGGGCCATCACTTAAATCTATGTGAGCATTCGTCTGTCTTTCTCTCATTTTCACTGGCTTTCATTGGTTCGGCGTTGTTATACAGTACAATACATTGTTATATGGTACCTGCCTGGACTGAATTTCAAGCTTGTCTTTAGATTATTAACTCAGAACAGGTTAGGCTGGTTTAACCCACTCTCCCAAGCTTTTCTCTTACTGTTGCTCCATTGTGTAAAACTCCAGTAAAGTTGTTTTTTTCTTTGTTTTGTTTTTTTTAAATATTAAATTATTGTTTGAAAAAGTTTGTATGTGAATTCCAAACAAAACTGTATATTTCATGTAAATAAACATTTAATAAAACCTGAGTGTTTTTGCTATCCTTACATTATATTAAAGTGGCACTCCAGTGATTTTAAACATAGAAGTTCCGCTGCACACAGACTGCATACACAGGCACATTCCACACATGCGCAATAGAAAAACATGATGCCGACTCATTTTCAGGTTCATACTTGTATTCTGTATTCCGAGTGACCTACCTGAAGACCCCTCTATACACGCCTTTCAAGACGGATGACCTGTGGTGACGTACGTGAGGCCCTGCCTTTATAAATCAATCTCCTCGGTTATCCCTCAGGTCTTTCGCTCTTCACCTCACAAAGAACACCTTTGCTGAGTTAGGCTAGTTGGCTGCAGCGGTTCCTGATTTTGAGTTCGCTGTCATAAGCCTTGTGTCTCGAGATGAGTGCCGGGCATAAACGTGTGAGGAAGAAGTGTTCTGTTTGCCCCTGACCAGCACAAAGCATGTCCCATCTGTCTGGGGATCGTCCATGCCAGGAGGGCTTTGATGGAGCTTGAGCCCTGTGCGTTTTGTTGGCAGCCCTGGCGCTCAACCAGTCACATTTTGTAGAAAGAGCGCTGGGAAAGACCATTGTACTGCATGATCTTCCCTCCAAAACCAGCTTTTTTCTGAGTCCAACGGCTCATTGGTAATTGGGTGGACCACGGGGAGTACCTGGAGGGGACGGCCATGGTTGAGACGGAGTGCCCCATGAGCACGAGCCAGCTGCTGGGACTGGTCACTTGCCATGATGATGTGCTCGACATCCATTTAGACGTGCACGGCTTGTTGGAAGATGAACAGGAGGCTTTTATTGTCAGCCCCTGCTGCCTCAGCGGGCCAGGACGATGCATCCTTCCCTTTCTATACCTCCGTGTTGCTGAGCAGCTGGAGGTAGAGTGGCCCTCTCCTCCACTGGCTCAGAAGTTGTGCAGTTTGCAGGGCGTAATACTCTGGACTTGCAAAGTGTTAAACAAATACCTCTGATCATGACAGCAGTCACACAGCTACTGAGCTCAATTCGCTCAAGGGCTTGGGTTTAAACAACTATTAATCTCACAGTCACAGCAATAATGCAGATCACGGGCAGTATCTGGTGCTGCTGTTCGGCCTGTCACTCCACTTCCGCACCTTTACCAAATGTGTCGAGGCGTTAGCTCCCCTTTGGAAGAGCGATGTTTGCATCTAGATGATTGGAGGCTCTGATAGCGGGCTCCAGAGAGCAGGCAGAGGCACAGCTGTTTACTGATCTAAGGCTCCTCTATGGGGAGGGTGTCTTTTCGCAAAGTGGTGTCCACAGACGCCTCCCTGAGAGGGTGGGGTAGTTCTGTATGATGGGGCGGCAGTGATGGGGGATCAGGACGTCGGCACAGTGCAAGCTGCACACCAACCACCTGGAGCTTCTAGCGGCTTTCTTAGCTCAAAAGCATTTTTGTCCAGTTCTGATGGGCAGGCATGTTCCGATCAGGATGAATGACACAACATTGGTTTCCTACATAAACAAGCAGGGAGGGACCCGTTGGCTTCCCCTGCTGGAGCTGTGTCTCTCTGATGTGGGTAAGTGTTCATTTCCTGTCAGAGCCACCC
The DNA here is from genome assembly GCF_023349555.1 of Cebidichthys violaceus. Taxonomy (NCBI): domain Eukaryota; kingdom Metazoa; phylum Chordata; class Actinopteri; order Perciformes; family Stichaeidae; genus Cebidichthys; species Cebidichthys violaceus. The sequence continues at coordinate 8,020,134 of NW_027176395.1, read as the reverse complement.
GTGTTCAGGCCACCTGAACCTACGGGCAACCTTCTCTCAAGGGGGTGGTCCACTTGTGAGAGAATGGAGCTTGCACCCTTTGGTGGTGGCTCAAATATGGAATCCGTTTTAGCAGATGCAAGTTGATCTCTATATTTAGGTTAGGGGAATTTCAGGCAAAAATGAAAGCACGTATTTTGGAGACGCTCTGATTACAAGTTACACTAAATGGTCATTGGTTGCTTTAAGTACAGTAAAATCACATTATAATGCATTATAACAGTGATTAAAAGGAAAAATTACAATGTATTTTAAGCATGGGAATTATGATCTTTGCAGGGACGTGCGGTCTCTGCCTCACCTGTCATCATGAAAAGAAAAAACAAATAATGCTAAAATAAAATAAATATTAATATTTCTCTACTGATCTGTGCTATAAATGTAATTTATCTATGATTCCAACCATTTCAAGCATTTTTATAATCAAAATCGCTGAATTAGCGCATGTCCTGTTCAAACAGAGGAGACACGTGAGGTGAGGCAGCGACGAGCTGTGCTTCACCTCAGATTGTGAATCCCTCACTAACTGGGTTGAGCGCGTGCCTTTTGCTTTGTCATTGTTTGTCACCACTGTAATATTTGTAGACACTTTTATTATATGTCCTTTCTTTCCATAGAATAAGTAGTGTATTTCACGTCTGTGTAGAACATATTTAGTGTTGCTGATCTGACATTAAACCGCAGTGAAAAAGCACAGAGGGGCAAACAGTACTCTGCCTCAAAGAAGAGGGCGTGCGAGAGCCCACGGGTCGGGTTTATGCTTGTTCTGTCGTTGCTCTTCTTCTACACTTCTCTTCTTCTTCTTATATTTTGCTTTGACCACAAAAATGTAAGATTATATATCCAAGCTTAAAAATGTCTCAAAAAACAAGGAAATGTGACCAAATCAACAGTAATTCAACGTCGGACTGGTAAAGTAACCTTTTATGTGTTTGTTGTTCTCTTTATACATCCATGGTTGTTACACAGATTATCACGGAATCTCACGATGTTCGCGGGTGGTGCCCGCGAGCGCTCCACTTCTGAAACGCTCCCGGTGGGGCAGATGGCGGTGCACACGCTCCCGGTCGAATCAAATATGTACCTTACCTTATCCAAGTGACACCTGGCATTGCTGACTATGCACATAAACATCAAGGTCATGCTGTCATACAAGTGAACCACACTGCAAAGGGAGCAGAAAGCTGATATGCAAACCTAGCTGTAATAACAACGCTGAAACCCGAATAACGAGTAATAACATTCTACACAAACAGGGTGCATTTCTGCACATTAGTCTGTGCTTGTTTACGTTAGAGTATCGGTTAATGATTGGAATGCGGGTGGATTTTAATAAGCATGGAGCCAAGCTGTTGACATATCCTGATGTGCCAAAAAGACATGAGATTAGCTTGTGCATAACAAGTTGTTGTTGACACAGGCTAAAAATGAATGCCAATGCCTGAATGGATTCAGCAGAATAACCCTCCCTGGTTCCACCAATAATGACGGAATTAAATCTATAAAACATTGACATTTAGAAAAGTGTGACACTAAACGCATTGATATTTTTTATAACTTTCTGAGATGCGATGTTATTGCCTCCCAGTCTGATGGCGTCGTTTAAAAAATCTGCAGTGGAACAATGTTTCATTGCCTTTTCACCATTAATGTTTCACTAGAATGGGTGGTGCGAGAGAACCTTCGCCCTTATAAATGTTAACTTAACTGATGATGGTCACTGAACCAAACTAAAGACAGGGCTCACTGTGGAAAAAGTGCTGAGCCTGGTGGAAACCAGAATGTCTCCTGTTACTGTGGGATTCCAGGCACAACATAAATGAACCCCCTTTTCATATTTTCACGTTCCTCATCCCGGAACGTACAAATTATTATGAATACTGAGGTTATTGTTGTTTAATTCCCAAAGTGAACAGATATGGAAGGGAATTTGTGTGCTTTTTTTACAGTCAGACAGTAATGAGATGATGAGAGGGAAGAAAGAAAGGTCCTCGGCAGGACACTATTAAATCAATATTAAAATACTTTTGTAAACTGATGTGATTGGATCAGGGCAGACACAGTGAGCTAGTGAACAAAGTGGAGCATTTGGCAGCGAAAAACCCAGATGTCTCCCTCTGGAGTTGGTAAAGAGCAAAAACAGATCTAAAAGAGAGACTTCTGTACTTAAGTAATGTATTTCCATAGTTACTTTAACCCAAACTACTATCTTTCCCAAAACCTAATTAAGTAATGGTGTTGCCTAAACCTAACCAAATTGTTTTCTTGTGAAAACAGAAGTTTATTTTGAAAAAGCTGTATGCATGTAATGATGAGAAATTAACACATGTTGCGAGTTGCAGGAGAACGCAGGAAAAATTGGAAAACAGACACACGACTCCACATGAATGGTAATGCTGCTCTGTAACTGCTCGAGGTGTAAATGAGCATTTGTTTCCTTACAATTCTGCCATATCATCTAAAAAGGTGATGATATGTCTCCGTTGCCCAAGAAAAAAAGTTGCAGGTTTAAATATAATATATATATATATAAATATATATATATATATATATATATATTTAAACTAAATAATCTGCAATCAAAGTTAAACGTTTGGTCTTTAATCTTTGACACTCAAAAACTATGTGGGTTCAGAATTGATTGAAATCAGATTTTGTCTTTTGGCAATTTTGCATCTTTATTAGACAGATGAAGAGTCTTGTGGCAGATTAGAATCAGAGCGAGAGAGAGGGGTATGACATGCTACAAAGATCCCACGGTTGGAATCAAACCGGTGACGTTGCGATTACGTTGCTTATGCAGTAACCATGGTTACCTTGGCCCTCCAACCCCACCCACTTCCAACGATTGAGAAGAGCACAGACCAGATCAAATCTTTCAATTGAAACAACCCAAACTATTTGAACCTTGGCAGCTAAATTAGTGTTCATGTAGGACCACATAATTCAAAACCCGAAGGCCTCTAATCATGGTGTCTGCGTTGAAAAGCTGAGGACAGAAAAATATTCCTTACTTCAATTAAATGTGACCGTGGGCAACATGATATTCCTTAGAAAGTTTTAATGAATCACAAAATGCATCTGAAATAACATCTAGACTAACTGTGAAGCCATGAAAGTTGGTCAATTAAAAAAACATCACTCCAATGTGAACTTTAAAGCAAATTTTTTATTATGCTCGTCCTGCAAAGACCAGTGCCACGACACATGGGAGACGCTATCATGAACCACAGTACATGCCAAACGTCACATTGCAGCTGTGGACGAGTGGGCGTGCAGGGCTAGTCTCATCAATAAAAACACATCACCAAATGCAATTTGGGAGACACCTCAGGGACGGTGAAAATTGGCATTTGGTTGTTGGACTAGCCTCTGTGATAGCATTCAAAGGGAGGATTCAGGGCAAATGTTGACTGTTAGTTAGTTAAAAAAAAGAATGAGCTACAGTATATTAAATGCTTATCTCATGGCCTCATCTCGAATGCCCTCGTGCTCATTTTGCAATAACCTCAGGTAGGGGGATCAGAGAGTCTCATGTCCTCAGTTTCACAGCACTTAAGCTTCATACATTTCATTACGTCAGCAGTGATGATTTTGTTTGGTCAGGGGATTTCAGAGCAAGATTAGATGAGGACATGAGTTCAGGCGACGGTTGCTCATCTGAGACAATATGCCTCCTTTTCTGTTTGCTGACTCCCTCACTACTCATAGGATCTGGAAACGTCACCAAAACCACACTAAACTTTGAAAACCTTACAATAAAACTTAGCAGAAAGATAAACTGGCAACATATTGTTATTGAAGAGCTCGACACTTCCACAGCAGACAAGTTCAGAGAAAAGACTTTCTTTTATCATAAAAGAGTTAACACATGATTGTTTGATCTTTGGATCTATATTACTGTCTTAACTGCCCAAACACACATAATACATTTAACACATATGGATATGCTGATTGCAATATACATAAATAAAATGAACATTCCTGCGAGATGCATGTTAAAAAAGTGGATCATGAGCAAAAGTAGTACAATTTCCATGCAGGCTTTTTAGTTTCAAAGAACACCAATCTGGAGTTTGGGGAAGTTGCCTTTAAACCATGATTTAATTTTATGGTATGCAGTTATGGAAATATAATGTACCCTTCCCAGCAGCCCTGTTAACTACCCAATATTTAGATAAAATAGTAAGATAAATCAACAATGTTTACATTTAAGAATGCAAAAGGTCTAGGATTTCACCAAATGTAAATAGCAGAGCGGAAAATGAACCATTGGTGCGATGAGCTGCTGAAATTTTGCACAGATATGTTGAATGGCGTAACACAGCCAGCCACCATGTGCCAAAGCAAACGCATGACTTTGCCATATTATACTCAGAACATCTCATTCCTTCCACAAGTTTAAGACAACAGGCCTAATTTTCACTCTTGGTGACCTGTAGGTCTTCAGACAGCGTGGGTCAGGGTATACACTGACACACACCAGTATGCCAGGAGAAGTATACTTCTCCTTTAAAGAGTCCAATTACGCAAGGGGTCCCTGAAACCAGCCAGCGTGCCGCCCTCCGTCTTTCACACTGCACTACTTCCTGCACAGTTTGTGTTTCCCAGATGTCTAGGGTACTTGTGAAGAGATTACAGCAGGAGCGGTCAGCAAGCACACTCAAAGTCAGAGCATACAGCCGCCACATCACTTTAACGTAGGCCGTTATTGTGTCTCACAATAAACAACTTCTTTATTCAATTTACTCTAATTCCACCAGATGAATCTCAATGGCATCATGTGACGTGAGTGTAACTCAATTGTTTATTTGAATAACTTCCAAAAAACAAGCATCACAAAACAATCCTCAATGTGCCCAAAGTCTTACTGGAGTGACTTATGCTTACGGGTCTCTGAATAAATCAATGCCATCTCTCTTTGCGTATCAACAACACGACCGTCTTGGGGACAGAGTGATGCCAGCTCACTTCCTTGCCAACAAAGGAAGAGGGGGAACCAGATGGAGATTTGTTTTCTCTTGACTGCGAAACAGTCGACGCAACAACAGCGCAATAAGCAATGGTACAGGACCTCTCTGACACCCAATTGTTTCCTGAGTTTCTGTGTCCGGTCTTCCGGACCGGAAACTTTTGGGCACCCCCCAGAGGTGAGTTTGTGTGTGTGTGTTTACTGTGTGTGTGTGTGTGTGTGTGTGTGTGTGTGTGTGTGTGTGTGTGTGTGTGTGTGTGTGTGTGTGTTTGTGTTTTGGGTTTTGTGAGAGCTACGTGGGATTTTTTCGTAAGAATGCAGGAAGTACATTGGCAAAATGCCCGTTGCTTTTTAAAGAGCATAAGAGAGGATGGGGAAGAAAGACACAGAGCAGTGTTAAACAATGCCACTAACAGCTGGTCATGTTGACTGCAGGCATTGCCGTGTGTTCACATAGAAAGTAGTAACCTTGACCTCTGACCCCACAAGACTTCACCAACATGATACTCTGTGTTGGGTCAAGAGAGTCTAACAGTCAGATCAACTGTTGGACTCTTGGAACATTCACACTGAACCTTTAACTTCATAGAGCAAAAGTAAAAAATATGTAGGGCAACAAGACAGGCAGAGTAAATAGGCCATGACCCTAAACAATTTAGCTTGCATTTCTTTGTTTGTTTTGTTTAATAGTGGAGTATATGAATATGTTATTGCCATGGACAACTGACCAAACTTGGTATTACATTCAAATATGTTCTTATTTTCTATCAAGAATGATATAAAATAAGTTTGATCACATTTATAGTGGAGTATATGAATATGTTATTACCATGGACAACTGACCAAACTTGGTATTACATTCAAATATGTTCTTATTTTCTATCAAGAATGATATAAAATAAGTTTGATCACATTTATAGTGGAGTATATGAATATGTTATTACCATGGACAACTGACCAAACTTGGTATTACATTCAAATATGTTCTTATTTTCTATCAAGAATGATATAAAATAAGTTTGATCACATTTATTTCCCAAATCTTCAACAAGCAGCGACCAGAATATATGAATGGAAGTTGTGTACATCACTGAGCCTACTGTTTGCCTACAGTAATACAATGGAAAACATGCCATAATGTGTAGTACGAGTACAGTACACTAAGGTTGAGCTGGGTGGAAAACAATATGTAAGAGCTGAGAGGAATAAGAGATACAAGATCCAACAAGCCAACCGAAACAAATGTTCCCCTACCGCCCTCTAGTGAAAAAAACATACTAATACACTTTACAAATACCAATAAATCATATTGTAGGTTTCAAATGCATATAAACTGACTGTTAACAAACATGTCTTTTATTCTGTCATATAATTATTAATTGATTATAAATTTACAATACTTACTTGCTTTTATTTTTGAAAAATTCGACTCCGCTTTCATCAAGGACCCGGAAGTACTTACTTTATTATGCTAACGATGTGTCATCAACACCTCAGAAATTAGGGTGGAAACTGCAAATGTTGGAGGAAAATAAGAGTACCAGGCTTCTGTTAACATTTGTTTAGGGGCCAGTTTAAGACAAGTAAGTAACATTGTCTTTGTGAACAGGCTGTCATAAAGTTAACACGATAGCAGGACTTGCAAACGGACTCAAGCTGCTTAGCTACGTTGCTATCTTCCACAGCTGGATTGTTAGCAAGCGGGCTAACTGGCTGATTCCCTGTCTGTCAACTTGACGGGACTGGAGAGAGATGTCCTGCAGCTTATTGGAGTTTTGTCGGCTCCAAGAGCTGAAAACGGTCAGGGACTACTTGTTCCTGAGCCAGAAAACCGAGCCAGTGGAGGAGAAGAATCAAACGGGTATGTTACCAGGGCTAGATAGACGATGCAGATGCATATGTAGCATGCTACAGCACATTACTGTTAATCAAAGTGACAACAGTCCAGTTAGCTACCTCTGGAACTTGCTAGGCATAACACTAAGTTAAACAAAGCAATTGCTAACTAACATATTAAGGACTATAGATAAATACCGTTAAACAATGCGGCTAAAGGTTGCAGAGGGTGTGTGGTTCACTTTTTGTCGGGAACTGACGTTGTCCTTAAGTTTTTGTCTACAGGTGACAGTTGGCGAAATTAAATAATCTTGACTGCATAAAGGACCGCCCTCTTTATGCATAGCAGTGTTGTACAAAATAATTATTAGAATAAATATATATTCCGAAACCCCTACATGAATTCCTTTAATTCCTGTTTCTAATGGCTCATACTTTGATGGTCAGGCTTTGTAAAGAGAATGATGGATAGATCTTCATCTGTGCTCTGCTAACAATAGCACCAGGCCAATGAGAGGCGAGGAGGAGAAATGTGTCTGCCCTTTGTGCTATGAGTCATCCTACATGAGGCACCTGAACACATCACTGCAGGATGCTCAACAAAGGAGAGCAGAGACACATGCACAGAAAGGGCACGTGTACTTGTTGGCCTCAAGGCTTCCTTTCATGTGGATGCATTCAGACCTACTGATTGTGCAATCAGCACAATGTTGTAGCGCTGGAACATCGACCCCCAAACACTCTGCACTAAGGCTTAATGCATTATATATGTCCATGGCAACTGGATTTCATCCTGGATTTTGCTACTTGTTCTGTCACTTTGTCTTTAACACACTGTTAAATGTTTTTAGGTTATTTCCCTGCAGCACAACTTCTATCAGTACTTCCCCTCTTGTACTCTTGTACTTTCATTTAGTTGTATACAGTTTGGTAGAACATCATCACTATGTCTGTGTTCAGTTAATATTTTTAGTGGTTGGCTTTAACACTTCCATACACAACAGCTGTGACTTAAGCCCAGGATTTCACCCCCTCTATAACAGTGAAATTAGTCACTTTTCTTGGAACGTGTGATCACTGTCATGTTTGATATGTGTATGCTACCAGAAGTGTCAGGAAGTTCACCGGGTCATATTAAAAGTCAGCATGATGTCACAAATTATTAATTGGATTTCCCTGTTCCCCTTTTACCTAACAGAAAATGAGATGTCCTGGGCCTCTTCGGACTGGGAGGCGACATGGGATAGTGGAGAAAACAAAGAGGAGGGAGCCACTACTGCCACAACGGTCTGTCCTTTTGTTTGTCATTCTCTTGTCTAACATTATCATAGCAAAAGACAGTACAATAACACAAAAGCTGCAAACCACTTTGTGAAATATGTGAAACTGACCTGAGGTGTTGTATGTGGTTATCACTCATATATTTGCAGATTGACAGGAAAGGTCCCCTCCCTCTGACTTTCCTATTTGCCCCACAGGTGGAGGAGGAGACCACAGAGCAGAGGGCCCCTTGGCTGCAGGACTGTGTAGTGTCCCTGTCGCCCTGCTCTGACCTGCTAGTAGTGGCCCGCGAACAGAAGGCTGTCTTTCTCTCAGGTCAGATGCGCAAACACACACTAGAGTTGTGTCTAGGGCTGCAACTAAGGATTATTTTAATAATCGATTAATCTGTCGATTATTTTTTCGATTAATCGGCGAGGAAAAGGCGAGCGAATAAAAACGTGTCTTTAGTCTTACAAACTATACCACCCCAGCTTTACTACTGTTATTAACGAGCTAACGCTAACTTGTAGCAGGATAACGAGTAAACAGCAGCACCAGGAGAGCTACTGGAGGGACGTTACGTTCCTCACTTCAAAACGGAACAACAGTAGGATTCTGTAGTGACTAACCTGCTGTTGAACTCCCTTCCTCCTCATCAAGGACTCCAACATGTTTACGTTTTAGGTGCTGAATCATCACCGTGGTGCTCCTGTGCCATGCCATGTCGCTTTTGCATATCTTGCAATTAACACACCTTTTCGATTTATTTAGTGTGAAATGCTCCCACACCTTGGATGACTTAGGTCGTACTGATTTCTCTTCCTCCGCCATGTGTTTCAGAACAACTTTACGGGTCTCTCCAATGGTCTTTCCTCTACCTCCGCTCTGCACCGCGCTCAACTCAACTTTTTTTTTTATACTCAAACATCTCCGCGACTTATTGAGTGGCGTAATAATCGCGCGACACAATGAATCGATAATGAAATTCTTTGCCAACGCTTTTAATAATCGATTTTATCGATTCGTTGTTGCAGCCCTAGTTGTGTCGATTGACGGTTTTGCCGGTAAGGTCCAAGCGTCAAACCGATGAACCGGCATTTGTCATTATGACACGTTCTGGCAAATTAAAAAGTAGCCTTCATCAGCAACCTGTGCCGACGGAGTCATGGCGCCAAATTCCGCTTGAGTAATAAGCAATATGACAACTAGAGGTGTTCCGATACCAGTATTGGAAACGCCTCCAATTAAGCCTAAAATGCTGGATCAGATATCGGTGAGTATGCAAGTCTATGCACCGATCCGATTTCACGTTACATATCATTTATCAGCTCATTTACCCTACACTGGAACATCAGCAACCCTGATGTAAACTATAACGTTATCAGATGTGTTCAAATGTAATCTTCTGAAGAATTATGACCCGTTTACATTTTTTGTTTTTAACGCACTGGAATGGGATCGGTACCTGTTAGCGGCAAATATTCAAGTTTAGGTACTGGCATCGGGAAGGAAAAAGTGTATGGGAACATCTCTAATGACAAGTGTTTTTTTGGATGACGAGAAGAGACAAGGAAGAGTTAGTCTCACAGAAAACTAAAACTGCGCCAGTTGTCGCTACACTCTCATCCATGAGCTCTCTCAGTCTCACTATGGTCCACTCAGGAACAGCTGCTGAGTCAAGTGCGATACCTAGTTGTAAACTTCAGTGTATTTGTTTGATGTTAAGCGCTTGTTTGGTTTAATATCAAACCAGTTTTTAAACCAGCCCAACCCTAACACACATACACACTCATCTGTAAGTACACAGAGGAGTTATACTTGCTGTTAATGTTCATTGATTCTTCCAGCTAAGTGGCGCACTGATGACGGCGGCAGAGAGGAGATGACCTTGGCTGTGTCTTGGACTGGAACCCTTAGCACTGACGAAGGGTAAGAGTAAAATTAGGTTAACTTGAGGAGGAATGAAAATCACAACACAACAGTTGAAGGGTTGGCATTATATCTAATTAATAAAGGAAAATTACACTGTATTGGTTGAAACTTACAGGCAAGAATTAGAATGATGAAAGTCAGACTGACAAGGAAAACTAGAAGAGAAGGGTCACGTTGAAAAGGGATATTAGTTTGACTGTGGGGACACAAGTGAAACATGAGCTAATGCCTAAGTGACTCTTCTCAGGTTTATGAGAGAGAGAGAGCTGTACAGTGAACCACATCCTACTTTATGTATGTTTCCTCATTGCAGAGAGTGTGTGAGCAGCTCCATCTGTATACCATTGGCAAGCCAGAAAAGGTAAGAAATCCTTATGTAAGAAATAGAGGATATGCAGAATGCTGTGTATGTGTACATGACAACGTGTTTGTGTGTTTGTGTTCGTGTTCTCGTTCTCAACAGGAGCTCAACAGGGCGGCCCGATTGGACATGTGTAGTTGTGGGTTTCACTTCCGGCTATGTCCGTTTCTACACAGAGGTACCATGCCGATCTTATCTTTTTTTTAATGTACTACATTTTCAGATATTCAGCTGAAGAAAGAGAAAATTAAACAAGTCGGTTTTAAATGTAACGCTGGTTATGTCTCATCAGAACGGGGTTCTCCTCCTGGCCCAGCTGCTGCATGAGGACCCTGTATTGAGGCTCAAGTGTCGCACATACGAGATCCCTCGTCACCCTGGAGTCACTGAGCAGGTGATGCACACATTGTACACGCCTATCAGAACTGTGAATGAAAATGATCAGTTTGACATTTTGGCAAATACACATATGTTTTCTTGTCAAGAGTTAGATGAGAAGATATCTGCATGATAAATACGGAACCTAAAGCCAGCACCCAGGTACCTTTAGCACAGCCTCCTCTGGTTTCTAGAAACATCACAGTGACTCCCAGAAGTCAGTTCTCCTGGTTAGAAATAGTCTGGCACATAATTCCTCCCCCCTCGAACTATAACAACGAACTAAATAAGCAAACTGTAACGTGTATAAGTGAGCTTTAGAGATGCTCATACATCAATTTTGTTACATTTAGATGGAGCCAGACCAGCTGTTCCCTCTCCGTTTCCTGTCTTTATGCTAAGTTAAGCTAGCCGTCTTCTGGTTGTAGCTTCATATATACCATACAGACACAAAAGTGGTACCAATCTTCTGACGTAACTCTTGGCAAAAAGGCAAATGTTGAACACTTACTTTATTTGTATTTTGACATGTATGTGAAAATAATTCTTTAACTCCCATTTCTGTGATGAAATTGAAGTTGATGTAAACTCAAGGTTCTCTTTCCCTGAGCTTTTGACCGTGTCCCACCATGTTACTCAGCAGATGTATAATGATGGATTTTCATCCATCCACAGCATGAAGAGTTGAGTATCCTCTACCCTGCTGCTCTGGTCACTATCGACGGCTTCAGCCTCTTTCAATCTCTGCGTGCCTGCAGGAACCAGGTGGCACGAGGTACAGCTGCTTGTGTGAGCATGTGTGGAATAGTGTGTGTATGTCGCCAGTATCCAACTGGTAGTGTTCACAGTATGCGCATATGCTTGTGTGTTCATATTGTAGGATGAAAGTCATGGGATTCTAGTAGTAAACGTTAAGTATTAAGTGTTAAAAGCATTTTGCGGTAACTAGAGATGTGTTCTTCACTTGTTGGCTGGATGGATAGTGTTTACCATAAGGCATTTAGGTACAAAGGAGATGTACACTAAACTACCACTGCCAGACGCACACGCTTATACAGTCTCTAGAAGGTTAGAGGCCGTAGCTTCAGCAGGGTTTCTCTGAGCATCTAGTAGTGCGGGGTGTGTGTGTGTGTGTGTGTGTGTGTGTGTGTGTGTGTGTGTGTGTGTGTGTGTGTGTGTGTGTGTGCGTGCGTGCGTGCGTGCGTGCATCTTTCCATCAATGTGCTTTGTGGGCTAAATCAATTCTTGTCACTTTTAAAGGACAGTGCTCCAGTTTTAAATGTTGCTGAATGCAAAACATACCTGCTAGCTATAAATGATAAAATTCCTTGTCAAAACATTTGGTAACCAAATGACCGGCTGTGCTTTTTCCATCCAGCGACAGCAGCAGGTAGTGATGTGATCCAACCTCCTCCCCTGGCCTATAAGAAGTGGGGTCTGCAGGACATGGACACCATTGTGGACCACAGTAGTGTGGGTGAGACAATATTTTTTTTTTACTTTTTAAAATTATTTTTGTTCATACCGGTGGTTGATTGCCCCATGTTGGACTGAATGGTGACTTACTCATCTTTCTATTACATATTACTTTCTTTAATACTTTTTTTTTACTCTCGAAGCTTCTATTGAGGTTTTTGAATGCAGCAACGGAACCGCAGTGAAAACATTTTAATTTATTTTTAAAGACTAAACGCCAACAAATATGGATTGAAGCAGAATATTTCGGAAGATGAAAACATGTTGTGAATTTTGGAATTGATTACATCTATCTGTTTACAATAAATTGTAACTTTTGGACTTCACAATGCTCCTGAGTTTTTGGAAATGTTTGGATCACACAAGTCAGAAACTCTCTTGCGCAGCAACCACTGAAATGTAATTCTACAAATGTAATACTGATCATTTTAGTGTAGTCTGATCTTAATTAATTGTGTTAATTTAAACGCAATAAGTAAATATGCAAAAAAAGAAGCTGCGCAGCATTTGAATGTTGCTTTAGAATTCAATTGTTAACCTTATGAATGATGCTTTGAACTATATTTAGACTATATAAATGTCTTGTGCAGTGGAGTCGTATAATGGGAAGAGATTATTGTATAAAAAATAAGTTTGACAAATTGTACAAAGTTAGCCAATTTTGAAAAACTGGACGCCATATATGCTGGCGCGAATGTATACTACGTAACCTAAGCTGCTGTCCAAAAATAAAAAATTACCAAAAAAAATCTGTTTAAATAAATGATTGACATTAAAACACTGCTGCACTGATTCCTGTTCATCCCTGTTCTCTCTCATCTCTCCTGTTAGGCATCATGACGCTGTGTGTGTTTGACCAGATGAAGAATGCATCCATCCTGGGCGGGTTTAATGCGTCAGTCAAGGGCAGCCCCCCCGCCATGAGCCAGTATGTCACTGTGGGAGGTGGGCCATACACAGGCTTTTACTATGCTGTAGAGGTGAGAGAGAGCGATGGAGCAAGTTGGGCTGTTTATTTCCCTAAAAGAATGACTGTAATGATTAATTATTACTCTCTCTGTCTGTCTTTAGGGAAGCTCCCAGCCTCTCCTCTCTCACGTGGCTCTCGCTGTGGCCAGTAAACTTACATCAGCCCTCTTCAGTGCTGCCAGGTGTGTGTGTGTGTGTGTGTGTGTGTGTGTGTGTGTGTGTGTGTGTGTGTGTGTGAGAGAGAGAGAGATTCCTTCATTAATTAACTTTTCTAAAAACGTTTCCTGAATTTGAAAAACAATAGTTAAAGAAAGCAGGTAAAGTCAATGAGTATTTAATAATTTCAATAATTCCATAATTTCAAAGGAGCAGCATTAAATTAGCACCACATTTCAATTTGTGTAGTTCATTTTTTTTAAAGACAATTAGGGTTGCCCAGTGTTTCCGTGCGCCAGTGAGGGCCTTCATTTCCTGTCACATACACAATTGAAGGCTAAATGCAGCATTATTGACAACTTTGTACTGCTGCAACAGCACAAAGCAGCCCAATCAATACTCTGAATTATGGCCTGTTCTCTGCTCAATGCCGGCTTAATCCATACTGGGGGGTAGTTTGCTTTCATTCCCTTCTCCCTTATTACTTTTCTATACTCTTGTCTCCCTTAATCCTTTCTTTTTGCATCATCATATTTGTCTCTTGCTAACTTTCTCTGTGTTCATATTTCATAACATTACATTACATTACAGTCATTTAGCAGACACTTTTATCCAAAGCGACTTACAATACAGTATCTATCTACACACCGTAGGCACAGCTACGGAAGCAAATTAGCAATCATAATTTCTTCTTGCTATTTTTCCTTCTAGTGGATGGCTAGGTTGGAACAAGCACAAGAATGAAGAGGAGGCTGTTCAGAAACAGAAGCCCAAGGTGGAGACTGCAACACCTTTGGGGATCAGGTAGCAATCATGATATCTTGAAACAAATGCAGCAATGCCCTTTTGTGCCTTATTGATATTGACAATATGAAGCTTGTTGATTCCCCTCCGTTGTCCTTTTTTTAAAATCTGACCTCTTCCGCCCAGATTTGGTCTTCCAGACTCCCGTCGTCACGGCGAGTCCATCTGTCTGTCCCCCTGCAACACGCTTGCAGGAGTAACGGATGACTTTGGTCGAATCACACTGCTGGATTTGGCCAGGGGCATTGCCATCCGCATGTGGAAAGGTGAGGACAGAGTAGAGAGGAAAGACCAAGGACTCAGAACTGAATAATATAGAGGTTTTGAAGAGGTTAAAGAAATAGTTTGGATGTTTTGAAGTGGGGTTGTATGAGGTACTACAGTAGATGAAGGTGTACCAGCACATGAGCAAAATAATGTACTGCTGTGGACTGGGGCATCTAAAAATAATCCAGATCACTTTATGTGTATGCTATAATAAGTATATTTCTATCGCTTTACTTTATGTCATACAGCCCTTTCTGTTGTGGTACTAAAGTAGGTGTATCTATGCTCTCTTCTAAGCCACAAGACATTTTAGACAAAACAGTCATTTTACCTCACGGGACACAGGAGTTGCTGGTCTACCACTGCCTCGATTGGTTAGTTAGTTTGTGTTATTGTGTGACTTTGGAAAGTCTGAGCTAACACTTTAAAACATCAAATCACACAACACTAACTGACTAACTGATCGAGGCAGTGCTAGACCAGCAACTCTCGTGTTCTACTAGTTGAAATGACTGTTTGTCAAAGGAGTCCTGTCGTTTTGAACAGTGCATTGATAGCGACTTCAGTTCCCGGTCAGAAAGGGCAGTCTGGCGGCAAGGTAAAGCAGTGAAAATATCCTCCTTTTTAAATTTTTTAAGGAATCGTTTAGCTGCTGCCCCCGTCCACAGTAATAGCCTTGTCATAAAACGCCACTCCAAAAAAATCTGAACTATCCCTTGAAGCATGGAGCACGTGCTAAGAAGGTAGAGGTTTCATATCCCTCTTTTACGTTCCATTTCTCTTGTCTCTATCGAAAATATCCATGTGGTCCGAGAGACATGCATCATGCATCAAACATTCATAGCCTCCTTCTTTAATATCATAAGACCATTAATTGATTTAACTTAACTGCAGGTTACCGAGATGCTCAACTGGGTTGGCTGCAGGTTCCGGAGGAGCGCGGTGATCGGGAGTTCTCCCCCTCTGCCTCCCTTCCCAGACGCCATGCGTTGTTCCTGGTCATCTACGCACCCCGCAGGGGAATCCTGGAGGTGTGGGGGATGCAGCAGGGGCCTCGAGTTGGAGCCTTCACTGTGGGCAAACACTGCAGGTATAAACGATGCGAAAACTGAAGGCGTCAACTTTTTGTGACGGCTATTTCTTAGACTCAAAAGCATCGCAAACAAAGCAGCATGTGTGCATTTCCGTATGTAGTACCACAGAAGAATCTGCTGTACACTCGGACACTCTGGGATAGACAAACTGGGGAATAGCACACAATGTAATATATGTAAAATGTTGTTGTTTTGTGCGTGTGCACTTCCAGGTTGCTGTACGCTGGCTACCGTCTGATGGGGGTGAACAGTGTGACCAGTAAGGGCTGGCAGCTCCACACCCAGCAGGTGTGTCTGCTGGATCCCATCACAGGAGCATTGAGGACAGTGAACATCCCCTTCCACCTGGCCCTCAGGTTGGTTCACAGACATACATGAACCTCAGAGATACTGTAGGTCAGCGTTTGTCATGTGTGCGCTTTTAAAAGAAATGGTCCAGCACCTTTTGAAGCACACTAAATAATACTTCATACTGTATCTCACTTATTTAAACCACATTTGGCTCATTTTAATCCCATTTGTTTTTCTGAATCTTCATAGCTTGTTACCTAGCTAGCTCCCCACTAGTGACCGCCTGCTTTCATGCATGACTTTCTGGCTCGCTGGCTGTCCTCTGCTCCTGTGTGAATAGCAGAGAGACAGGGCCAGGTTTCGCTGCCTCATGCACACACAGAAAACCTCAATCTGTCTCTTTCTGCTCATATACCTCTTCATGTCATGTCATATAACATGGAAAATTCTGCTCATTTCTGATTGTGTCGGTTTATAACGGACGTATCGTTTTTTTACCGATTCCCCTTTGAAATTTGAGTCGAATCAGAGTTTTGTATCTGTTTAGCCGTATCGATTTAAACTCTACCGATTTCCCGACACATTGCAGTTAATCATAATGGTATTATGTACCTCAGCTATAGATTACTTTCAATCTACATTACTTTTTGTACAAAATGTACTCACTCGACTCAACAGGAGGCACATTAAGATCCTGATAAAGAATGGGAATTTATGGTAACTTGACTTTCATCATTTACTTTCACAACCAAGGTTTTCAACCACAACTTCAAAAGTCTTCATATTCTCACAAACAAATTACCTTCACA
Organism: Cebidichthys violaceus; assembly: GCF_023349555.1. Taxonomy (NCBI): domain Eukaryota; kingdom Metazoa; phylum Chordata; class Actinopteri; order Perciformes; family Stichaeidae; genus Cebidichthys; species Cebidichthys violaceus. The sequence continues at coordinate 8,003,487 of NW_027176395.1, read as the reverse complement.
CATGAATTTTAGGCTTTGATATCCAAACCCTTCTTTATCGCTCTTCCCCCTTTCAGTGACAAGAAAAGCGAGCGAGCCAAGGATATGCACCTGATAAAAAGACTGACTACTATACTGAGGAGCAGAGAGGTGGAGCCTGGTAAGGGATACAGGATGTATGGAGATGGAGATGTAAGAGAGGTTTGAATCTGTGTCCTTCCATGTGCCTACTATCTTTTTACTTTTTCAGACATTTTGGAGAGCGAAGCCAAAAGTGTGCTGCTGGATATCAAACACCCCGCCATTAAGAAGCAGGTACAAACAAAGATACAAAACAAACTGACTCACACACTAACAAAGGGGCCTGTTGTCTTTGTGGTAACAGTCTTCTCTCTTGCTTCCAGGCTTTGGAGTCTCTGCTGTCAAACAAGAATGCTCCTGTCTCATGTCTAACTAACATCACATGCGCCTTAAATGACACTCTGAAGCAACAAGGTAACATAACGATTTATTATTAAGAGAATATATTGTACTGTAAATGTAAAATGTTCCATACATATCATACAATGGTTTATCTCTCTTTGTTCGTGGTTGTGTATTTTTTCATCACAGACCCTGAAGAAGTGGATGCAGCATTACTCCAGCTCTGCTCCTCACAGCTGAAATTGCTTCAGCTCTACACCGACATCCAGAACCTGCACTCTGGTGCAGACAGAGAGGCCTGTTCTGAAAATGTAAGGACACACACATACACATATGTAAAGCTTGTTAATGGCACTCTTTTTATCACGTTTTCATGATAGGCTTACATAAGGTTTTTGATACAGCGACTAACTAGGGCAGTATTGTTGCTACGTGGTCATTATTAGTATTCATAACTCTATGATAAACACTTATGGTCTCCCCACCCAACAGGACTCCCTCGAAGGCATAGAGGATGAGTTGTCCCGCGTTGGCCCCACCTTGCAACGCTACGCCCAGCTCACCGCGAGACCAAGTGTTTCCTTCGCCCAGGACTCACCTGACTCACCCATGCCAGCCCAAGCCTTTCTCTCCCAGATAGAGTGCACCGATGACGAGGGGTTGAGGGTCACCCGCGGCTCTGAAACCAAATGGAATCATCTAGGTATGGCTACATTTGTATGCACATTGTACGACCAGACCTTTACACAGTTATCCAAGCAGATACCATGACACAATCAAAATATATATGAGGCTATGTAGCATTTTGTTTGACTCAGTATGACACTGCCAACTCAATTGATGCATAAGTATCAAGTAAGAGTATGAAGAATCTTTTGGCAATGAGATGCTGGTAGTGTCTGTCTCACACCAGTGGAAGTCACACAGAGGGTTGTGGAGGAGAAAAGAAAAATACTTTTTGATATACAGAAATCTCACTGACATCAGCGCACCACACAAGCCCAGACTGAGGACTTTGCTCTTGTGTGTCCTTTGCAGGGAACTTTATGTTCTGGGGTTGTCTGTGTGGAAAGAGCCCTCCCCATAAAGTCTGTGACACACTGCAGCAGGCTGGCATCAGTCCTCAGCAGCTGCTGGTAAGATGGAGGAAAAATTGGTTGAAATTAAGTTGAGTTTTGCTCATGGAGGTAAAGGTGCAGTCAGATGATGATGTGACAAATATGTGGACTAATGTAATTATGATATGTAGTTTTTGGAATGGACATGTTGCCTATAGACCCCAAAAACCTTCCATAAAAAGAATATGACAGCAATCCATCCTTGATCAAGTATTTTAGTACAGGAGTGCCACCACTTCAAATGAATGCTCATTCCTCTAATATTTCAGTTTGACCCTTTTTACACCTGCTCCTCTTCCGTTCAGTCTCTGTTGCTAAGTGTGTGGCTGCAAAGAGAGAAGGAGGTGCTACAGAAACCAGAAGAGGCCGTTAGAAATCTACACAGGCTACTCATCGCCCTCAGCGACATGAAAGGTGTGTGCTTGTGTCCAGCGTGGGCTGACTCATTTGCAAAAGTGTTAATTCATGAAAAAAAGAAGGAGAACGTTAACACTTCCTCTTTTCAGGAGCAGTTGAGGAGTCGTGGGACCCCCAGTCCATCTCTCCCTGGTGGCAGCAAATTCGCTGCACATGCATCCAGTCCCACAATGCTGCGGCTGCTCTGCTGGCCGCCTTCGTTGCTCACCGTGCTGCCAAGGCGAGCATCACAAGCCGGGCTGACAGCAAGGTAGTCTCATGCACACACACAGATATACACACAGGAGTGCACTCATCAGTCTGTGGGTTGATTTTTATTTTCAAGTTGGTACTCTCCCACCTTTTTCACGAACACTATAACTACTTCTAGGCATAATATCCGTAACTAAAACCACACTCACTGACCCGTTTTCTGTGTTTGTGTGTGACAGTTTCAGTCAGAGTGGGAGGCGGTGTCCCTAGAGCTGGAGCAGTGGGTGGTGTGTGTTCGCCAGCTGGAGGACGTGCTGGTGCTGCAGACTCTGCTGTTGGTGCCTCCTCCTCAGGGAGCAGCAGGGGGTGCTGCAGCTCAGTGCTCCATCAAAACGCTGCTGGAGGGAGGCACAGGTAAGCTGTAAAGAAGAATATCCTCAGGGATGTATGCAGGCGGACAGATGAGCTATCAAGAAAGACAGCGGCTCTTTTTTGTTTGCTATGATGTGTTTCTACTATTTTTTTTTTTCTGTCTTTGGGTAAATGGGTATTACAACAACAAACAACTGATCCTGAAAAATGGTCCTGACAAAAGAAAACTTTTTCACCTGCCAAAATATGTTTAATCACTTGTTTTCACAGTTGATGAAAACATATCTTATTATCCAAAACGGATTTAAAAAAAAAGCTAAAACAATTTAGACCAGAATGTCTCACTTGCCTCTCAGGGCTTCCGTAATAATCTGGGTGTGGCTACTTAAAACGGATCTTCTATTTGTGTCGTTTTCTTTTTTACGTCTGTAAAGGTGGCATTGCCGACAGTGTCTCCAAGTGGGTGTTCAGACACAACTTGGCCCCTGAGCGACTGAAGGAAATTCTCCAAAAAAGAGAAGATGAAGAGGCAGATGAAAAACTAGAGCAGAGGGCTGGAGAAGAAGGAAATGAGCAGGAGGAGAAGAGCCAAGAGGACACAGACAGGACAGCAGGTCAGGACTAAGAACTGATCAAAATGTTAACTAAAATAACTGGATATTCACTTCTACATTGGCTCTCATGTTAAATAGATGTATCTGTGCTTTTATCGGTAATGTTGTTAATAGTCTTTGTAGATTCATACAGCATTACTAGAGCAATGTTATGACTGCCACAGTACACACAGTACACACACTATATCACACACTTTATACCCTCAGATCAAATCCAAGTCAAACAAAATCCTCTGTGTCTTCCAGAGCTGTTGGTGGCAGTGAGCCAGCGGTTCCCACACTCCCTCTCACCTGACTTGCTCTTCGCCCACTGCTGCTGGGAATATGTAGTGCAGTGGAACAAAGACCCCGAGGTGCACACACACTCTCTCTCTCACACACACACACACACACAGGTTTTTTGTTTATGATAGTTCAGAAGAAGTAAGACAGCCATTACATGTTTTAAAAAACAATGTTTATCTCCGGTTAATTTGGTGTATATTATCACTACTTGCTGCGGCAAGCCAGTTTCACCAAAGTGGGGGAAGGCAGGTTTTCCTAAATCCAAGAAACATGGCTGACAAATAACCAATCCTCTTTTGTTCTTAAATCTGGACCTGTTTCTCTTCCTAGGAGAGCCGATACTTATGGTTGGCTGTTGAACATTTGAAGCAAGTCTCCTGTCCATATATCCAGCTAGGTGAAGGGCTTGTGTCTTTTTTTTGTTTGTTTTTTGTTCATGCTTATTACATGCAAATCATTTTATATATTAATGTCTAATCCATCTAATAATAATTGTATCTATAATTGTTGGAAACGGTGTACTTTTTCTCAGCTATGCATAAAATAATAGCTCAAATATGTGAGTGAAAGTACTGTGTTACCAGAAGTGATGTTAATGTCCCCACTTTGTAAATCAGTAGCCTACCTTCTGAAAATGACCATCACTAGTGTTAATACTGACTTCACTGAATCCTCCTCAAAGGTATTTCTGCCATGATGTGGAGTACCTTCATTGTCAAGCGTTTCTCAGCAGCAGCCTTCCTAATGGAGAAGGTAAGTACACATGAAGTACACAGTGTGTCTGATGGAAGGCGTTGTTGAGTCTGTCAGGCTATATATAAAATGTTAACACTTCCTTTTCCTAGGTGGGGAAGGCACCCAAAGATCGCTTATGTCGACGGGTAAGTACGTATAGATTTGATACGATTATTTTAGATGTGAAGTGTTTCAATTCAAGTATTTAGCTGCATGTTTTAAGGACATGTGTTTATGTGTGCAGGATGTCGGGATGGGAGACAAAGCCATGACGTCGTTCCTGGGCTGCTGTGTCCAGCTGCTGCAGATTCTCATGGAGGTGACTGGAGTATTGGTTAAAAATCAGAGCCATTTGTCGATTTTTGATTTCTATGCAAGTAAAGAGATTCCAGGAAAAACAGAGCATGGAGCATGGATCACTACCACTACTAACCACACCTATACTTGATATGCATTTGATGTATTTGTGAGTTAGCTAGCTGCTGTTTCTCCACAAAATAGTTCAATAGTAATTCTTACAATTCAGTCTAGAATATATAAACATGCAAATGTTGCTCATTTCAACAGTTTAATTGTTAGATATAATGTATCCTGAAAAGTCTGTTCTCAGTGTATGTGCACATCACAACTGTGTACTGAGAGTTGCATACTCGTATGTACAGTACACATGTTAGACTGTGATTTTCAGGTGAACACAATAAGCAAAATATATGTTGTGCAGGGGGGACTTTAAAAACTGTGCATGTGTTGTAATCTGCGCTTGAATGCATTGACTGAACTAAACTGTGATTTAAGGTAATAATGTGGCAAGCACACAAGCTTTTTTCCTCACCATCTCTTCGGCCGCTTTTTGTCACACAGGCGGACTCTGCGGTGGAGGACGTTGCCCCTCCGGAGCTGTCCGTGGAGGAGGCGTGGTGCGGGGCCGAAGGCCCTGCGTCCCTCGTTGAACTCGCTGAACTGGCCCTGGGTCAGAGAGGCGTCTGCTTCACACTGGTGCAACACCACTGCCTGTTAGCCTCCCTGCTGCATGCTGCTATGAGCTTCAGTCTGAGGGTCAAACCACTCAGTCTGTTTGACAGCAAGGTGAGAAGATGGGACACACCAACACTCATGTTGACCTTTCTACACAAGTTAAAAGTCCCAAGAAGACTTAAGACATCATTTACTAGCTACTAGATACTTTTATGTCCTCGCAAATTATGTCATTATGTATTGATTCATAATGCAGTCTTATATATGGAAGTGAAAAAACTTTTCCAAGTCTAACTTGTTTTCTCTCCTGTGTTTATGATTTAAGAATTAAGAATTAAAAAACATTTTTTTGCCTGGATCGTTTTGTTCATCCGTGATCAAGTGTTTATTGTTGTAATACTAATTTTGGCCAAAAGAGGCTAAAGTGCACCACTCCCCACTAAAGCATTCATGTTTTTCATTTACACAACACAAACGAAACACTGTAGTCTAGATTAGTTTGTTCACCAACATGTGTGCGTGTGTGTGTCTTTTGTCCCAGGGTAAGAATGCTTTCTTCAGAGATCTGACGAGCATCCAGTTGATGCCCACTGGAGACATGGACCCAGGCCTGGTCTCGCTACGACAAGAGGTGAGAGTTGGATTTACATCTAGAGGTCAAGAGAAAATGAAGATCTTGAAAGCCAATAGTTTGTTGTCATCTCATTCTATCTTTCCCACATTCCTGCTCTGTCTCAGTTCCTCCTCCGGGTGCTGACCGGCTGGGTTCAGGCTATAGATGATCCTTCCAGCTCAGTCCCGGGCACTGAGCTGGCTCTGCCTTCTAGTGGCCCCAAGGCTGACTGGTGGCCCTCGCTGTGTCTGGAGCTAGGCTCCCTATTGCAGGTCAACCCCGACATCCTGAGGCGGCACATCGTCTGCGAGCTTTACAACCAGGGCCTGGACCTCCGGGCTGAAGAGGCAAGGCAAATTGTGGTTTTCTTTGTGGCAGACAGAAGCTAAAATCTGGATTTTACTACCTTTTATAAAACATAGTGCTTGATAATTCATACAACCCAATGTTCGGATCGAACTCTTATCACCCAGGTGATGCTGGAGGTGGAAGATAAGGATGTGCTGGGCTCCCAGCTGTTGGTGCTGACTGGCCAGAGGCTGAGTTACTCGCTGCTCCACAGCCAGAGCCAGACGCAAGCTGCCATGGAGCTGCTGGCCCGGCTGCCCCCCACCCTCTGCACATGGCTCAAGGCTATGGTGAGACACCAAAACAATGTTGTCTGATACGTTCAAGACATTTCAGGCGCTGGTTCTTAGATGCTAGATGTTCTTTTCTATAAGGACATTTATATGATGCGCTTTCACTATAATATTAATGTCCTTATAATGTAAGTAAAGTCATAGTCCATGAATAATATGTGCATATACTTTAAAGAATAATGAATAGAACTAGTTCAGGATTGGTTTAGAATCCCAAGGTTGACTCTTGTTTCACTGCCCTTTTTATCTTCTTTTTTTCTTTTTCTTTTTTTTCTGTTCTTTGGTCAATTATTTTTTTCCTTTGCTGATCTTGCCTCTGTATCGACAATAACCAAAAAATGTAAGGTAAAAATATGCCAGACAGTTTTGCAGTGCCTGTTTAACAATGGAATGTATATATTGTGTTTTGTGTTGCAGGACCCCAGTGAGCTGCGGTGCCCCCTGGTCCCCCTGTCCCAGACCAGCAGGCTGGTCGGCCGTCTGATTGAAATCCTACCAGAGAACCACGCCCAGTACAGCCTGGCCCTGCACCTTCTGGAGGCTGTGGATGCCCTCACCACCGAGGACTCTCCCTGAGAGGGGGGGAGGGGGGGAGGAAGCATGGTCACCTTTTTAAGGAGTGGTCATAGTAGACAGGTGGAGAGATGACAAGGAAGGAAATAACAGAGAAATGAAAGTGTGTCACTGATGGAGGCAGAGAGGTGTTGTATGTATGGCGACTGCAAATAGACCACCACCACCCACCATCTAATCAGAACCAGGTCTGTAACACCTCAGGATTGGAATTGTGGTGTCTAGAAGTCCCATGCAGTCCACAAAGAGAACGATGATGAACGGCCTTCTCACCCTCTTACATCATTGAGATGGGGGACATGTTGTGTTTTGTCATTCAGCTCATGTTAATACGATACCTTCGTGCTCACAACTTCATTGTAGTAGGCTGTGGGTGGCTAGGATAGGCTTTTAACTTTTTTAATCCATATTTTGGTGCATGTAACATAAATTGTATTGAATACTTGTGTTATTGAAGAGTATTGTCAGGATATGTTTATGAGATGGTTATTAATTAAGGAATGTCCATGTCTTTTCTTTGTCACTTCTCCTTCACTTTCAATCGGATTAACTTCAAAAGTCAGTGTGTTGGTGTCCTCACTGTGTGCCATATCAAGTTCTCTTTGACATTTCTCCTTCCTCTTTCACTTCCCCTCTCATGGACAAAAGATGTATCATAAAAAAATATGGACCTTATTTTGTATTTATATACACAGACAGTACTGTACTAGCTGTGCCTGTAAACCTCCTGTTCTGTAGTCTTATGTCCAGCTGTACCCACTGGGCTGATCCAGAATAAAGAGGTTTCTCAAAAGCTGTTTATGTTGACATATTGCAGTGTTGTGGCTACTTGTTTAATTGTGATCACACTCTTAACATGTTCAGAGTTATAGTATGCCATAAAAAGTCATTAAAAAAGTAACAGTTCAAAAATTGTAGTATAGTATGTCATAAAAACAACAATATGTTGAAAAAACTTTAATGAATAAGTCATGGTATAGTTTGTTATAAAATGCCATAGTATTGTATGTCGTAAAAAGAATAGCATATTGAAAGTATGTTGATAAAATGTCATTACAAAATCATATATTAAGTTAGAAAGTATAAGTCATAGTATAGTAAGTCAAAACAAATGTTATAGTGTAGTATGTTGACAAAAGTAAAAAAAGTCATAGTAGACATAGTATTCATGTAGGCAAAAGTCTTAAACAAGTCATAGTGTAGCATATCATAAAAAGTCTTATAGCGTGTCGAAAAAAGTCACAAAAAGGTCAGAGTATAGTATAGTAGTATGTGGAAAGAAAGCCATAGTATAGTATGTCGGAAAAAGTCATATTATAGTGTGTTGAAAAAGTCAAGGTATAGTATGTTGAATACAGTCACAAAAAGTAAAAGTTTTTTACTTTTTTAATATAGAATGTCAAAAATACTCATAGTACATTATGACAAAAAAATGTATGGTATACTATGTCATTGAAGGTACTAAAATGTCAGTCCAGTGTGATGAAAAAATCACACTGGTATATATATATCATGGTATAGTTTGTTAAAAAAAGTAAGAGTATGTCAACAAAAATAATAGTTTAGTATGTCGAAATTAATTTAAAAGGCATAGTATAGTATGTTAAAAAAGTCATGAAAAAGTTGATGTGAAAAAAGTATACTGTAGTGAAAAAATATCATGTCGAAAAATTGTCCTAAAGAATGTTAGTCTAGTATGTTAATAAAAAAATACACGCTAACGCTACTTGCACACTCACATTTTTTAGAGTATTTCCAAAAAAAACATCATTAAAAGTCATATCATACTATGTCATTTAAAAATTCATGGAAAATGATCATATTAAAGAGTGTATAACAAGTCATAGTATGGTATGTTGTTAAAAAAAAATCTAATTATATATTTAAAAGATATCTTAAAGAATGTCATAGTTTTGCATGGCATTAACAAAAGTCATAGTATAGTATTTTTTTAAATTGTTATAAAAATTTCATAATTTGGTCATTTCAAAAAGTCATAATATAGTATGTAAAAACACTCAGTATGTTGAAAACATGTCATAAAGAAGTCATAGTATTGTATATCATTAAAAGAGTCATAATATAGTATGTTGAAAAAAAGCATAAAATAGTAAGTCAGATATTTATGAAGTTAATAGTAAACCATGGCATACAAAGTCAAAGTATATTATGTTGAAAAAGTATGTATTAGTCATTAAGAAAAGTCATAGAATAGTACGTGAATTTTTTTTCATAAAAGTCATAGTTTAGCATGATGAAAAAAGTTAATATAGTATGTAAAAAACAACCATAATAAAAAAAGTCATGATATAGTATGTGGAAAAAATATCTTGAATGTCATAAATCATATTTGTCATATAAAGTAATATAGAAAGTCCTGATATAGTATGGCATAAATAATGTCATAAGTCATAGTATAGTATGTAAAAAAAAACAAAAAACATAGTATATGATAAAATAATAAAAAGTCAGAAAAAAGTAATCATATTGTATGTAGAAAAAGATTCATAGTTTTGGATGTCGCAAAAAAGGTCACGGTGTAGTATGTTTAAATAATGTAATAGTATAAAAAATAGTCAGTATAGAATGTCAGAAAAAAGTCAGAAAATGTCATAGTATTCCATTTATTTATAATTTAGAGACATTTTTTTCCATACATCTTTAACTTTATGGGAACGTTTACAAGGAACAGGATATATTATATAAAAGGTAAGCGTTTACAACAACTTACCCACACCCAATATACATTCTGTACTGCTGTCACATAGTGACACTCAGAGGAATGAATTCCATTCCCCTGTATTTACACATTTAATAAAACTGATAAGCCACGTGAATGGCATCCCCTCTAAGAAAATACAAGTATTCCCAATCAAACACACAGTAAGCAATCTTACTCATGCTATATCAGATTGTTTGGTGCAGAGTTATCGGTCAGAAAAGCGCTCCACAGTGACTATACCAGAGCCTTTCTGGAAAGTTCAGAGATCTTCATCGAATTGAAAAAAAAAGTCGCTGCTGCTTCATGGACATTGAGCGTTGTGGTTTTGTAAGTGCATAAAACAGTTGGGCTTGGGCCTGAAGCCCGTTTAGACAGTACGCTTTGTTATCTGCTATTAGGACAGCCCTGTGCTAAGCTGCAGGCTCTCGTGACTGGCAGCGGCCAAAACGGAAGAACACAGGAGTAACTGGGAGTCAGTTTTACACCTCTCAGCTGATGGCGACAGGGATTATAGAAGCCGGTCTCTATTCAGCCCTCAAGAGGAACTTCACCCGAAGCATGGGAAGGAAACAGCCGAGGCGATGTTCACTGGTCGTCACGGTGACAGGACGCTTTGTCAGTGAGCCGATGAAACGATGGTCTGGCAGCGCGGGCACAGGCAGTCCGCAGAGTCCGCGGTGTAGCGCCGGCACCGTGGGCACCTGGCAGCAGCGGTGGGCACTGCTGCTATGCTATAGGCACTGTCCTCTCGTATGACACCACCTGACCGGACGGACAGACAGACAGACAGACAGAGACACACACACACTGAGCATGTTGGAAGTCATCTTATTCACATTTTGTCCACAACTGTGTAGACCTTTTTCACTGCAGGTAACACTGGCTTTTATCAGTCAGAATATTCATGTGAAAGAAGAGGAGTTGTCCATTACAAGCAACATCATGAGAACAATGAGTTGGCGATTTAGTGTGACGTTTTATGAAATGATACCCGCAGGGTGATCTGGTGATAGCAGTAGCAAAAGAGGATATTCAGAGAGGTAAAAATATATACGATATGATCACACAATTTAAATATAATAAGAAGCTGTTTGAAACAATGGGAACTAAAATTATCAACTCGTGGTTGTAAACCTCCATCAACCAGTCAAGTATCAGCTTACATCCAAAAATGTCATCGCTTCATCATTTTTTTTATCCTATTCGACATTTGTATGAAATTAGCATAATTAGCATATCAATTATTCAGTTCCGGCCCAAAATGTGTTTTGTGAGGTGACCTTTGACCTCCAAAATCGAATCAGTTCATTAGATTAGATGAATTGATTTGGATGTTTGAGTCAAATTAGAAGGAACGTTCCTGAGGTATCCCGCTCTGGAGACAGGGCCCTGACACATACTACATCAGTGTTGGCCGGGTGCAAATGTCTGCTGTGAAAAAAGGTCCATTAAACATGATGCAAAAACTCTACTATTTCCCCAATCCTGGCTGATTTATCTCTGCACCATTGTACCGACTAGCTCAGTGTGGACGTTCCTCACCCTCTAGGTTGATGAGGAAGGAGCCGTGGCTCAGCAGGGCGTCTGGGGGAAGGTCACGGGGCAACACGCTGGTCAGGTTGACCCGTGCGACCATCATCAGCTCAGCCAGCTGGGAGGAGGTGGAGGTGGCTTCCTCTTGGAGAGACTGGGAGTGGAGAGGAGGAAGGTTATGGGTTCATGTCCCTTTATATAGACTGATAATATATAAATAAAAGCATTTGGGATTTCCAACATGTGTGTAGCATATTTTATATTTTGTTCTTATCTAATTATTACAGATCAATAGTATTGTAAACATGCGTTACATTATATGTTGCATGTTATGTATATTACAGATGACTTGCAACCCATTTATTTAGAACATTTCATACAATATTTTATCACACATTATATTTGTTATTATTATTAATATTTTATGTGTGCATGATTCTAGCAGCCTAGAAGTGATGTCACATGATGTGTGGAAGTTCTCAAGCCTTGCAGAAACATTTTACTTTTAAAAAAAAAGAAAAAAAAGAAGAAAAAAAAACAAGTCAAACAACTGGAAACAATCACTATACTTTAAATCTTCTGCAGCATTTGAACATGTGAAGTCCTTCTCAGTGTCTTTTGTGGACTCTCTCTGTATAGTGGTTTGCTCACAACATTTGATTTACCTCCATGAGCTCAAACAGCAAACCGGGTTCAATGGCAATGGTGAGGTCGTACTGAGCGGCATTTTTGCCCGGAATGGAAGACAGGAAGGAGTCCCTGATGGCACAGGCCCCCTCCACTGCCTCCTCCAATCCTGGTCGCCGCCACACTGAACTGCTTTTGATCCAGCCGCTCTGAAATAATGTCTCCCCTTCTGCAGAAGCAAGTACGATTCATGAATACTCTTTGTTAGCAAAAGAACACAAAATGTATAGAGAGATGGTGTGGTTGAAAATGCATGCGGGGTCATATGTTGTAATAACACAACAGCCTCACAACACGAACCAACTGACACGTACCGTCATGTCCTGGTGCGTGTAGATAGACCTCCTCAGCTAGATGTGGCAGGATGGGAGCTATAGATCTGGTCACTCCATCTAAAATTTCCTCTAAAACGGTCTGACATGATCTTCTGCCCAACGAGTCCTCTGGATCACAGTACAACCTGATTTAAAGAGGCAGAATTAAAGGAACAGATGGAGGGAGCGAAAAGGAAAGAGAAAGAGATACGAGAGTTTCACAGATACTCAACCCGTGGGCCTCACTTTAAATTTAACACGGCCAAAAATTAAGAAAGCCCAAAATGTCTCTCATTGAGGCATGAGTGTTAAAGCCAAGTAAAGTGATCAGAAGAATACAAGCACAGCTAAACCACTAGTGGTTCTCATGTTTTCAGCCTTTACCGGTCTTTGATGATGCTGAAATAGAAGCTGGAGAGCTCTCTGGTGATGAAGGCTTGGAGGACACGGATGGCCCTGCCGGCATCAAACTCACTGTAGGCGTCTGTCACCTGCAGACACAGACACACGTCATTGGCTTCCACCGGTGCACTCATTTCAGTCAGCGGCTCATACCGTGTGGCCTGAGATGAACACGTTGTGCACCTAAACAGACCTTGATGCTGTACTCGCGGAGCAGGTGCAGCATGTACTGATCGATGTAGTGCATCTCTTTGGGGGTCCACAGCCTGCACACGTGGGTCGAAGCCCTGCAGGTTGCCGAGCAGGAACTTCAGAGTGTTTCTCAGCTGAAAGAAGAAACGGGGATCAGAGTGTGAAAAATAAATGGAAAATAAGCAGTCACTTGCACCATGTCCTCCCTGCACTGGTACCTTGCCGATACTGTCTCTGGCTGAGTTGAGAGCAGTGGGTCCAATCTGAACCTCAGAGAAGACGTTTGACTCCGCCACCCACCAACGCAGCACATCCGCCCCGTAGGCTGGCATACCGGGGTCCTGGAGAGGGCGGGACATGTGAGAAAAAAAGTGTGTCAGTAATGTGACTTTTGGATTGAAGTGAATTAACTGTAGTAAAAGTAAAAGTAATTGCAAACTGCAATGGCTGAATGCTTCATGAGCAAATAGAGCACAGATGCACCATCAATACAAACATCATTTTATCTTTAGTGAATCAATTAGTGACCCTTGATAAAAGTAACTGATCACCCCAAGCACTAAAACATACCACTTACTCCTTGAAATATCTTGCATTGCAGATAACAATTTAGTTTTACTCTGTCAAGGTTTTGAAATACCATCTGAATTGCTAAACAGTTCCAAAGGATGAAAAAAAATCTATTCAATTCAGATTATTAGGGTGTGGTTAAGGTCTCAGCAGCAGATATATCAAAACTATGGCAATTAAAACCAGAACTATCTGCGTAGTTACACACCACAAAGAGAAAATTCTGCCTTTTATAATGCAAAAAGCTGTTATTTTCTTTATATGAACAAATCCAAACAGTATGTATAAAACAGTTTCTCAGCGTTTTCACCGTCTCTCCCCTGACCATACCTTCCCTCCATTAATAACTACATCTGGATCCACAACGTTGCCCACAGACTTGGACATCTTCTCTCCTTTTTCACTGACAGCGAAGCCATGGACCACCAGAGACCTGCACACACAAAACCACAGTCTCATATTAGCAAAATTAGGATATTGTATGTATTACACTTAAGTTAGTGTTATAGAAAATTTGGAATTTAAAAAAAAATATATATTTTGGACTCGAAATGTTGTTTAAAAGAAGAACGCCACTAGTTTTACACATGAAGTTCATTCACCTGTGAGAGCAGCTGTGTAATGGCTTCTGTGGCTCTCAAGGAGATTTCTAAAGTTTCAAATATTCACCAGAAGGCCTACACTACACAGTGAAGGAGTGGGATTTGAAAGAGGTGGGCATCTAGGAGGCGAGGGCAGACCATTTTAGAAAAGAAACGGTGGATTATACGTGTCACTATCAGTTACACCAATGAACCAATCACAACCTTCTTGTAGGCTTGTCAAAGCAATGTCTACCAGATGTTTGTTAGAAAAATGTGTATCCACTAGAGATTGCAGTCATTTGTAGTGCTATGGAAGTTGCAATTCGATCTATTTTTCCCCCATGTATCTGTTACACACTTCCACAGAAAGTGGCAGTAAACAGGGCACTCACTTGTAAGGGGCCTTGTTCCTGACGGCTACGCTGGTGAGCAGCGAGGACTGAAACCAGCCTCCGATCTGGTCCTTCCCTTCTACATATGCATCTGCCCTGGAGTCTGACTCTGCAGGGCGGGTTGCAGAGAAAAGAGGTGTAAATCAGTTAAATTCTACAGTCGAGCCCCACACACACACACACACACACACACACACACAGATTAGATAACCAAAACGGTTAGTGTACAAGAAGACTGTCCCAGAGGAGAGAAACGTCTAGAAAAGACAAGAGAGACCAGCCAGTGTTAGTGTGGGACTCCAACAATTCAGCGTGTGTGCACTCAAGGTGACCATTGCTCAAGACTCAATAAGCATGCCTTGTTTATCTAATTTGAACTCAAGGTGGTTACAGATTTCATTTAGACAGCTATCCGACAGGCAGGTGTTGCAGCAATGGCATCACAGGCACAGAGAACTTTCAGCCTCGTCCATCTCCATCCTGAATCAATTCGACAGACAAGACACAAAAAGAAGTGCAGAGTTTGGGCCGTTCCTGGAAAAAGAAACAAACTGCCACAGAGAGAAAGAGCGGAGGAGAAAAAGCTTCCATGTTTTGGTATTCATAAACACTCCTCACAGCACATTCAAATATGCTATGACGAGCATTCATCAATATACTGAATTGGATTGAATGATCTTCAGTATTTGGGCACAACAAAGGTGCTGCGTTGTTCAGAGGCAGAAGGAAGAGGAGAGATCTGGCAATGGAGGACATTTAAAGCAGACAGACAGGACAGAGAAACAAAGACACGTTGGAAGACAGAGGCAGCTGTGTTGGCCGGTAGACGGAGGATCAGACAACCTGTGACCAGAGGTTTGCGGAGCGGAGCGGGGAGCCAGCTGAGACGTGACTCAGGCTCCTCAGTGTCTCCCTCCATCTCCTCTGGAAAATGACAACACAAAACCAAACACGACATTGAACAGCTCCCCTTTAAAAAGTCAGGATAATATCTGGAGTTCCTGTTATAACAGATGAAAAAAGAAGTTTTGGCAGGTGAAAAAGTGTTTGTTGTTGTAATACTCATTTCAGCCACAAGAGGCTGTTCCAAATAGGACTAAAAGCATTCCCGTTTTCTCCCAGGTGAGTTTCAATTTACATAACTTGCTAACATACAATATTGTATGTAGCTCGTGTTTACCTTGTGTGGAGAAAAAAAAAAAACTCACCTGGGAGTGTACAGGAAAGCTTTTAATCCTACACAGAACATGGGTTAGTGGCACACAGTTTTTTCACCAGTTTCCTAGTTCTGTCTTTGAAAAAAGACATAACTAGGTTAACTAAGGCTACCAGACAAACTCGTTGAAACAGCTTCTGCTGTAAAAGGCTCATTCTTTTGTATGGTTTGAAGATTCTCTGCTGGATTGGGTTAAAATGGATATTTTGGACAGGGTATCCGCAATATAACAGTTTACCTTCTACTGTTCTACTAATGAGTTGCAGACGCAGCACGGTGACATGCTGAGGCTGCACTGCTTTGTAATCCATGTGTGTGGTCAGCTTTTCCTTACAATACACTTTTGCAAAGCAACTTAATGAGTGGACAGTGTGAGTGTGTAAGTAGCTTTCTCTACAATGAAACTGACAGGAGAGTTGATTAAAAGGCATTTGGAAAGCTGCTAGTCAGTGAGCAGGAGAACAACTTTCATCAGAACAACCCCGATGAAAGAAAAGT
>NW_027176395.1:7842440-7982440 GCF_023349555.1 Cebidichthys violaceus | reverse complement strand
TCCACCATGCACTCCTTTGAAGGAACACATATATAAAATATTTTTAACTGCATCATGTAAACCATGTTGCATTGTTTTCCTTTGATGAATGACTGAAACAATGAATTATCAAAACTGTTCACCAACTTGCATGGCAGAAGCTTTTCTCGATTCACCAAAGGTTGACATTGTAAAATACAGAACATACCACGGAGAGTTTAAACTGAGAAGCCACACTGTAATCCTCCATGCCGTGAGCTGGCGCCGTGTGGACCAATCCCGTTCCTTTTGCCATAGTCACGTGATTGGCCGGCAATAGTGGCACTTCCTTGTCAGGAATTGTGGGATGTTTGCAGATCCCACCCTCGAGCTGGGAGCCTTGGAACAGAAGAAGGACAGGGGATATTAGCGTGGTTATGTTTGTAACTGACTAGATACACCGGGAAGACAGCTCTGTGTGTGTGTGTGTGTGTGTGTGTGTGTGTGTGTGTGTGTGTGTGTGTGTGTGTGTGTGTGTGTGTGTGTGTGTGTGTGTGTGTGTGTGTGTGTGTCAGCACTACCTGTGAAGATGCCTACACTCTCCAGCTCTGTGGCCAGCAGTGCTGCCATGCTGGCTGTGCGTTCAGTGGCCACCAACAGCAGCTGAGAGTTGTCCGCCCTCTTCACCACTGAGTACCTGTGAACAACGGGGACGCTGAGTCTGTACTTGAAGTTTTGAAAATAGAAAGTTTTAACTCCTAAACATCGACATCGGTATCCAGCATTGGCCAGGCTCTATAGAGCAATCAAGCAAGTTGTCAAATGCTTTACGGCACAAAACAACAAGACTGTCCTCCACTCATGGATTACGTTATTATTTAGAAATTCTGAAAACACAGGGTTGATGGGAAATGGGGTTTAGGTTTCAGGGACACCACTGCTGTAAGGAAATGGCATACCAGTAGATGTAATAGACTGAAGATGACGAAAGACCTGGGCTTGAGATGATTTAGCCAATAAATCAATTAGTCATATCACATGAAATTCAGAAAATTGATTGCTCATTTAATTTTTTTTTTTTTTTTTTCATTTGCAAAAAAAAAAACCTTTAGTTGCAGCCTCTGTAATGTGTATATGTGCTTGTTTCCTTACTGTTGTATGATAATAAACTGAATATATTTGGGTTTTAGACTGTTGGTCGGTCTAGATGGTTAAAATCAATCAATCTTGAAAACAAGAAGATTATTTAATAATTGAAATAATAGCGAGTGGAGTCATGTCTGCAGAGAGATGCCCTCAAACGGCCGCTGTATAACCATCATGTTGTGGTGCTGCTACTCACTGGGCGTTGGGCATGTAGCAGACGGCCTGGTTGGTGGGAATGGTCCAGGGCTGGGTGGTCCACACCAACACAGAGACACTTTTCAATCCTGCAGACACACAGACACACACACAGTTAATTCATTCTTTTAAAAAGATTATACTCCTGACCGTGTATATATATATGTGTGTGTGTGTGTGTGTGTGTGTGTGTGTGTGTGTGTGTGTGTGTGTGTGTGTGTGTGTGTGTGTGTGTGTTACCCTCTGAGGCTATCTCAGGTGGCAGTGTGCTCAGGGGGAATGTGGCATAGATGGCTCTGCTCACATGCTCAGGGTTGTACTCCAGCTCTGCCTCTGCCAGGGCCGTTCTGCAAAGGGCCCAGAGACCGGATCAAAGCAGACCACAGTAGCCAAGTCAGTTATCATGTGCTGATCTAGAATAAATTAGAAATATTGATGCCTTTATGCAGCAACCTCTGCATAAGCAAACTAGCTCAGGTACCTTGATGAAGGGGACCAGAAGACTGGCTTGTAGTCCTGGTAGACGAACCCCTGAATACCACAAAGAAAAAATAAATATTAGACTAATAAACTACTGAGAGGCAAAATGCTGTTTTAATCCCATCCATGTGCTTACTACAGTAATCCCCTATTGCAATAACTATTATGGCACTATTTAGGTTATTGAGCCTTTTCACATTGCCATAAAAGTGTTTTCTGAATAGTGCATCGTTGCCCACCTTGCTGTGCATCTCTTGGAAGACTTTCAGTTGAGCAGCCTCATAGGCCCCATCATAGGTATAGTAGCACTGGTCCCAGTCAGCCATCAGCCCCCAGCGCTGGAAGGCAGCCTTCTGACGAGCTATGGCCCCTTCTGCAAACTCCCGCGCTGGACGGGATAAAAACATTACAGCAGCTGCAAAGACCTGACAGCGGTGACGTTCATCCAGCTTTCCGTCCATCTTTACCTTTCTGTCTGATCTGCAGGGGGCTGAGGCCGCTGGTCCCCAACTCCCCCAGAGCCTTCAGCTCGATGGGCAGGCCATGGCAGTCCCAACCCGGGACGTAGTGGACCTGCCGCCCCCTCAGCATCTCAAAACGGTTTCGGATATCTTTCAGGATCTAGACCAAAAACAAGACACAGTGAATTGAATGTTTATTTCGGCAGCGTCATTGCCACCCAGGAAAAGCTTAGAGCTTTTACAACAACAACTAAATGCTGCCGCAGGTGTCCACGGCTGTCAAAAAGTTAGAATGCACCATAACAGAGGGGAATATCTGAAACATGATCCGATCACCTTGTTGAGTGCATGTCCTACATGTGGGTCTCCATTGGCATACGGAGGTCCATCGTGTAGGCAGAACTCCTTCTTGGCCTTCCTCTCTCTTTGTACAAACCTGCAAACCCACACTCCTGCAAAAGTGGCGAGAATTCATATTTTTCATGTGACAAAAAACAATGCATCATTAATATCGAGCTCTCTGTAACAGTTTTTAACCATTCAGATACTATAGACAGTTGGATTTGAGCTGTGCAAATCTAAGTATGCACACCCACCCACCAAGAGGGAGATAAGTCACTTAGTTATGCGAAGCCTAGCATAATCCAATACTTCAACAGTTATCCGTCAGACATTATTTTCAGTCTGCATAATTCAGAAAGGTGCCTGTCTGTTTTGCAAGGGGTGTGGGTAATTGCCTCTCAACGCATCAGATGCATGCCGACCTGAAGAATAAACCCTAAAGAGTTGTAGAAGAATTCCAGTCGTGTGCTACAATGTATCCAGTTCACAGCGAACTGAATTCACTTGACGTGTTTTTGAGTGGAGGGTCAACCTCAATGGTTCGTCCTACCTGCTGTATCTGGAGTTCTCGGTCCAGCAGCTTCTGTCCAGTCAGCTTCATTGGGAACTCAGACCGGGGAAGAAGCACTGTGTCTCGGTACAGTCCCTGAGCAGAGCCTGGCTCTGCGGGCTGAGCGCTGGCTTCGCCTGAACTTACACCATGACAGCGGCTGGAGCTGAAGAAGAGAGCACGATGGAGGAGGCCGCCTCCCCGGTGTGACCTCCGTCCCCATCTCGCTAGCGTCTGGCTTACTGCCGAAACCCGGCACAGCAGCATGGAGAGGCGAAGTAGCTCTGTGGACAAACAAAACCACAAAAAAACTGAAGATTGTTTGGTTGTCTCTGAGTTATGACAGTGTGTAGTTATCGCGTTGTTACATTCCGCCCTTTGCGCAACAATTTGTTTCTTCCGGAAGAAATTGATGCCAGGACAACTACGGCAACTCCATTCGGTCAAAATTGAAATGAGGTCGCATTTATACTAACGTAAGCAAGCGGTTGCTGAAGGAAGAGATTTATAACTCATCGAGGGAAACAATATTTATAATTAGGGCCCGAGCACCGACGTAGTCGGAGCGGAGGACCTATTGTTATTCTAATGTTTTTTATTATTATTATTATTATTATCATTATTATCGTACCAGTTTCATCGCAAAAAGGAGGTGCTTGGGATACTGGGAATCTTTTGAAATTTGGCACAAAATTCAATCGTGGTGAAAATTCCAGTATTATTGGGGTGTCCAGCTGCGGCATGACATTTTGGCTCGATAGCGCCCCCTACAGAGTAGCCCCAACTTTGGGTTTCACCTAGCTGTATGAAATTTGGTAGGTATGTGGAACGTGATGGGACGCACAAAAAAGTCAAAAGGAGGTATATCCTAAACCAAACAGGAAGTCGGCCATTTTGAATTTTATGACGTTTTTGGACCGTTTCAAGGTACCGTACTTTAACGAACTCCTCCAAGAGATTAAACCCGATTGCCTTCAGATTTGGTCAGTATGCTCTTGAGACCTTGGCAGTGAAACGATACTCAAAGATCAAAAAGTTATCGAACTATGTGTCCGTGGCGTGGCGGCAAAAAAACACCATTCGCCATGAAACGGGAAGTTGCTGTAACTCGGCTGTACATTGCCTAATCTGCTCCAAATTTCTCAGATGTCATAACATCCTGACCCTGAACACATGTATATGACAATTTAGAATCATAGTAATAGCGCCACCTAGTGGCAACTGGAAGTTGTACGTTTTGTACTTTGACATCCTGCTCCTCACAGATTATTCCGATCCCTCTAAAGTTTTGTCAGAAAAGCCTTAAGATGTTGATAATGCTTCATTGTGAAGATTGTAAGAAGTTGTCGAAGGGCGGCGACGTGGCGGCTCGGCGAACTTCGATCCTTCGCCATGAACGAATAAACTGATGTAACTCGACTCCGCATCATCAGATCTTTACCAGATTTCACATGTTTGATTAAACTCCAGGCCTGAAGACATCTGCAAGCCAATTTTGAATCATAGTCATAGCGCCACCTACTGGCAACAGTAAGTTAAAGTCTTTATCCTTTGGCTTGTTTCTCTTAGTTGGAAAATCAGATCAACATCAAATTTGTTCCACACAAATGTAAGAAGTTCATAATACCAGTTCTCTAAGCTTTTGATGTTTCGTCGAATGCCGTTGCCGTGGTAACGCAGTCTTCGCCGTGAAAAACGAAGGTCATTTGGAGAGGTTAAAAAAGCTCGAAACACAAGCAAACTTGACACACAGATCACAAGGCCAAAATGTAGTTATATAATATGATTTTATTCAATCAGAGTGTTAAATCGGCTCAATAGCGCCCCCTACAAAATTTCAACGAAGCAGCCATCGCAGTACGTTTCACATAGATCAACAAAATTTGGTAGGCACATGTATCACATGTGGACTTAAATATAAGTCTCTTGGGGCCATGCCCTAAACCCAACCGGAAGTCAGCCATTTTGAATTCAGTCTGAATTTCTAGTGTCGTTTTTGCAATTTCCAGGCGCTCTACTTTAACGAACTCCTCCCAGGGAATTAATCAGATCAACTTAGAATTTGGTCAGAACAATCTAAAGACCTTTGTGATTAAAAGTTACTCAAAGCTTGTTGTTTCGTGAAATGCCGTTGCCGTGGTGATGCATTCCTCGCCATGAAAAACAAAGGTGTTTTTGAGGGGCTAAAAATACTCAAAACAAAATCAAACTTGTCACACACATTTAAAATCCTGAATGTAGTTATCTGATGTGATTTTAATGCTTCAGAGTGGCAACTCGGCTCGATAGCGCCCCCTACAATATTTTGACGATGCAGCCCTCGCAGTACGTTTCACCTAGATGTATAACATTTGGTAAGCAGATGTATCACATGTGGATTTAAAAAAAAGTCGAGGGGTCCATGCTCTAAACCCAACCGGAAGTCAGCCATTTCTAATTTTGTATGAATTTCTCGTGTATTTTTCTCATTTCCAGGTGCTGTACTACGAACTAGTCCTAGGTAATTAATCCGATCGGCTTAGAATTTGGTCAGAACAATCTAAAGACCTTTGTGATTAAAAGTTTAGAATTCATCAAACATGGACTTGGTGTAGCGGCCATTTTACATGGTTCGCCATCATCCATCAAGCTGTTGTAACTCAACTGTACTTTGTCAAAACTGTCCCAAAGTTGACATGCTTGATTACTGTCATGATTTTAGGACATCTGCATGCCAATATTAACTCATAGTCATAGCGCCACCTACTGGCAACCACGGACGTAAGCAGGATTCTATAATTACAGCGGCCCAAACACTGAACTTAATAAAAGGGTTTGTGGTCACACCAGGAGAAAAAGACTTCTCTGATCTAAATATGTGCAAACTAAGATGCTTGGAGAGCAAAAGGTAGACAACAGTGGTTTTCAAACCATGTCAGTGGGCATTAGTATAAATGATCTGTCCAGAGCTTCTACATGAGAATCAGGTTAAATGTTAAAATGAATGCTTCACACTACAATCTAAAGTTACAGAAGAGCTTAAAATGAAAACAGTGTTAAATTGAAGTGTTCAAGTAAAAGCAAATGACACTACTGCTGTTAACTTTGATGTAAGTCCAAATACAATCAGCAGGACACTGCAGGGAGTTCAACCCCATCCCAGTAAACTGACAGTTTGTTATGTTTCAAACATTGAAGCGCATTCACGCACATTCATTTTCTTAATGATCTTAACAGGCTTACATCTATGATTGTATTGGGGGTACACTTAAAAACATTTGAGGACTAAGACCTGGCAACATGATCTTGCTACGCTGCTTGTCGACGCAGGAAAAATCATCTAACTTGTGCACGCAGTGTATGACGGTCACAGAAATGCATGACCGCGTCAACCAGAGTCCTGCCAGTACCCTCGATGTGCGTGAAGTTGCGAGGGCCCGATCAATGCTGCTTGCAGCTTTAATATTCTGAATTGTGATTGAACTGTTTGATTGAATTGTAAGATCATGCACATCAAAAGTGATATTATGGTATATAAAAACAGAGTTGTCTGGTTAAGTGTTTTTATTTTGAAAATTATAATATACACTTAAAGTTTGAAACTTTAGAATACGTTGTCACTGACCCCAGTGGTCACACTCTGGATTTTCAACTCCATACTTCTCAAAAAGCAATTCAACAATATTGTAACACATATGAATTATTATTAAAACAATGACAATAATCAATATAGCTCTTAATGATCATGTTAGTTATAATTGTTATTATCAGCTCTCAGAACATACAACCAAGTGGGGGGTGGACAGAATATTAGAAACACAGAATATTACCATCTAAGGGGCTGAAATATTTTTAAAGTTTTGTGTGCATGAACATTATCATCTGAACGTCTGTCTTGTGTGTTTAGAATACGCTGTGTTCACGGCCCCCGGTGGTTACAGTGGAGAACTCCAGATCAATATTGCCATTGATAGTCATGTTAGTACTCACTCACATGGGTGGAAAAACTATTAGCAGCAGTGTTGTTTGGTTGTTTTATTTTTGAAGGTTTCCACCGGAATATTTGTCATGCTATTACGTCTGCCTTGACAAAGGTGGAGTTGACTATTTTCTCCTGTAGGCCTATTTAAAATAATGTCTTCAGTTTTAGCATGCAGTGGACAAATAAAATAAATATAAAAACTAAACAAATAAAACTAATACTTACAGGCCACATATTATTTCACACACATATTTTCATTGTCATAAATATTCTGTGGTGGTTGTGGAGCTAGTGTCGTGCTGGACTGTTGTTTGACCTGTGTCCTTCAATTCCTAAATGTCTGCTGACAAACAGCAGCCCTATCAAACTAACTGGACTAAACTAAACTCGTCCACGTGCGCTTAACTTGATTTCAATATATTTCCGACGGCACCTGAATGCAACACGACACAGGCTATATAGCGGGCGGTATATTGAGTGGCTGATGATGTCACCGGGGGTATAAAGCTCGCGGCTGCATCCCCCATGTCATTCATCGACTAACCGAGAGGACTTAACCGGAGCAGCGAGCCCAGCCTTCGACCACTCTCGACGCCAACATGAATAAGATGTGTGTAGCTTACCTCGGAGCTCTGCTGCTGGCTCTCCATCTCATCTCATCACAGGTCAGTCGTTGTTTTTTTCTTCTCTTTCTCCCTCGCTTTGTCTCTGACTTCAGCGAGATATTAACCTTTATATTAACCTGCTGAGTGTTCAATGCGCTGCTGAACCAAACCGGCCGTTTGTTTCCTTCACAGGTGCTCTGTTAACTTCCAATTTAAAGGCTGTTTTAGCTGTGAGTCATTGGCACTGTGGGTAATGGGCTTATTCTATACAGAAATGGTCATATTTAAAAATGCTTTTTTGTTTTGATATTTATTTATTTTTTAGCGGCAAGTTATAAGGAATAACTAACTTGAATTTGATCCCTGGGACCCAAGGCTGTGCTGTCCAGTTAAACATTTATTCTTTTTTTTTCTTTTTTTGTTGAACTCAGAGGATTTAGTGTCGGGGGTTGATGACTTTGTCAAACTTTAAACCGTGTTAAACTCCGCGCATTCTCGTAAAGTTTTGGTTGAGTTTGAACCCTGCATAATGTATATTTAGAGATTTGGACTTTTTTTTTTTTTTAAATTAACTTTTGTCCACTGGCTGAAATATTGCATGTTGCAGGTGGTCCAGGCCCAGAACGACACAGGCAATCCCACGGCTACGCCCGTCATCAACAAGACTGTGAGCGCGCCACCCAAAGAGAACGGCTCCGGAACGACCGCCGCCTTCACGCTGCTGCTGCCGCTGGCTGTCTCGGCCTCTCTGCTCCACGGGTGGTCTTAACGACCGGACTGATGTTAGCCCCTCACGCACTGTCAAGACGGCTGGGCTGGTCACGCAACGTTACTCCCAAAGCGCTAAAGTATCTCCTCTTTAACACAATTTGGATTTCACTATTTATTTTTATTTTTCTGTCACTTTTGGAATTAATTTTGAAGGAGAGCGCGCTTCCAGAGCGATCTCCGTTTTACCTTTACTGCTTATTTTTGCACATCTGGTTAGATGCTAAAACTGCATTTCGTTGTACTAGTACTTGTACTCTGTGCAATGACGATCAAGTTGAATCAGATTTATACGCGCCACCGCTGCGGGGCCGCGCCCTGCTGTTCTTTACGGGGACTATATGAAAATTCCGTTTTGTCCGGGAAACCGCCGGCCTCTTGGTTTAGTCCGTTGTTGATGGGGGTAGGGGATCATGTTCGTGGCTTTAAATAATAATACAAAATAAAAAAAACATGTTCTGATACTTGATTCCAGGCTCCAAAAGCCTAAAAAGTGATTGTAAACTAGTTTAGAAAAGTTAAATTTCTGGAACTGTGTGACATAAATGTTTTTTTTTGGTTTTTTTTAGATACAATTCTTTCTTTTTTTTTGTACGTCCAATAAAATCGTTGACTTATAAATGACTACATGGACTCTTGCTCGGTTTATTTTCTCTCTCATTGCTGCAGGTGTATAAAGTTATTTTATTTTTTTTAAGAAAAATGGTCGTAGAAGGTTTTTTGGGCTTGTGTTCAGCGGTATATAGCTAAAGTGGTCATATTACTGTAAAATCATTATGCCTGGGATTATTGGGTCTGCTTTAAACTATAAATACTTGCTCTGGTATGAGTTGCAGGGTAACTTTCTCAACTGGCAATTTGGAAACTTAACTGTCATTTGTCTGTCGTTTGTCTCTGCCCTATATAAAGTGTCTTTGGGTACTTAGAAAAGTGCTATATAAAAGTATTATTTGAAAGTGTCTGGTTAAATGTTCGTCTCAAACCGGTGTCTTATAGCTTATCTTGGCACCTTGAATTTCTTTGTCATGTCTTTTTGGTGCTTAAGGCCTAATCTAAATCCCCCTGTAGTCGGTCTTGCCTATTGGCGCTTCACACATGTTCGGTAACTGTAGACGGATGTATCTGCAGAGGGGGAAATCAAATCTGTTAATGTTTACGAAGATTTTTGTCACATAACTGCAGCTTTAAATGTGAGAACTAGGAGCCTCAGTTGCTCTTACACTGAGACGTCTTGTGAAATGAGCCCAAATTATCGAAGTATACTTGTCATGTCAAGAGTGCTTTAATGTCATTCCAATGTATCATGGCTTTGTCAATTTGTTGCTGATGACTTGATGTCATTTTAATACCAATGCATTGGATACAATGGTTGCCATGGCTCCCAATTCAGTGACACTATCAGGGGGGCCACTGTCGGTCACTGATTCACCTGTTGCCTCCCCTCTCTTCCTTTCCCCCTTTGCACCCACTCTTGCTGTGTGGAAACTGCATCCCACCCAGATCATGTGACAATGGCTACGTTGTCCAGCTCATTTGCTCTAAAACTAGACTTGGATCAGGACCTTAGCTCCATGGCCCTGCCTCTTACCCCTCCATCAGGAACCTCGGCTTCTTATTCATAAACGTGTGTGTGTGTGTGTGTGTGTGTGTGTGTGTATATGTGTGTGTGTGTATATATATATGTGTGTGTGTGTGTGTGTGTGTATATATATATATATGTAGATTTGTGACCAGCTGTTACTGTTATTATTCTGACATTGATAACGACGGCCTTACCCCATAGCAAACTCATCCATGTTGGCCTTCCCCATGAGGACAGCCCCTTGGTCAAAAAGCTTCTGGACCACTGTAGCATTGTAGGGTGGGGTGTAGTCTGTAGCACAAGTAACGGTAGGTTATCATTGGAATATATAAGACACAGTAACTTTCACTGAGGTTCAAGCAGACCTTTAAGCATCCTGGAAGCACATGTGGTCTTGATATTTTCTGTGCAGAAGTTGTCCTTGACTGCAAAGGGGATTCCATCCAGAGGACCTTTGGGGGCACCTGAAGGCAAAAAAAACGAGATCAGTAACACCTGTGACTCTGTAACACAGAATGTGTAGACATACAGGCTCAGGCGTCCACACCTCGCAGCAGTCTGGCTTCTGCCTCTCGAGCCTGCTTCAGGGCCAGCTCCTCCGTCACAGTGATGTAAGCGTTAAGATGCTGCGTTTTTTTGATGCGGTTCAGACACTTCCTACAAAGTTCCGTCGGGGAGATTCTTCCCTCCCTGAGCGCCGCAGACACCTGGAGAACGATGACGAAATACCAGTGGGGTCTCTCGGTTATTCAGTTACTCAATAGACCCTTTTCACAGCAGACATTTTGACTTGTTATAGCAGGAAAAGCATAGATGCAAGTGATAACATGAACAATGTCTCTGTTCTATTCAAATGTCCCTGTAAACAGTGACAGTGAGTCAGCAACAACACCAGGACCCTGAAAGTAGCACACTATTGCTTTTTTTAACCTTAAAATGTCCTATATCTGGAGTTAAATATCATTTTCAAGTATTCTATTTGAGTTTATATATTTCACGCTACTTTATACTTCATCATATATATATATATATATATATATATATATATATATAATTTATTTATTTTTTTATTTTTTTTAATACTGACTCTTAAAAATTGTAAATATTCACGAAACAAGCATAATTTGATTGTTTTTTGACGTATTGGTTTCCACGTACATGTATGAATTCATTAATGAACTTAAAAAAAAAATATATATATATATATATATATATATTTTTTTTTTTTTTTTTTTTTTTGAAGATGGGGATCTCCATTTTATATATATATACATACACACGTGTGAAAAAAATAAAATATATATATTTTTTTTTTTTTGAAGATGGGGATCTCCATTTTACCTCTCTACCTCATAATCCAGGGCTAAAGAGGCCTGATGGAGTACTAGCCACATTCCTGCGGCTCGGCCGTGAAACTTTAATGCTACTGGAGTGCGGTCAGGTGATCGAGGAGAAGCGCTCTCCTTTAGTTGACTAATGGAGTGTGACCGCTTGAGGCCCTCCTCCAGCCACTCCACCCATCTCCTCCAGTCCACCCTAAAGGTAAGGAGGAACCGGAGTTCAGGCATGGCCTATCACATGCTAGGGAGCAAATAAAAACAAAAGGGCCAAGAGGAGGGAGAAGGTGATCGGGGGTGGACAGCCCCTCACACTTCTCTTGTTCTTTTCCAAACAGGAATCTGCATTTTCTTTTTACCATGACTCAGCATTCACGCCACAGTGCCTCCAAAACAAACAGCCCCGAGGGTTTCTTGCTTATCAATACGTCAAAAACTATCATGTCCAGGAAAATGGATATAGCTAGACCTTTTTGCCCCGGCTTCCCAGCATGCCACTCTGCTGTGTAGCTTCTGCTTCTGCACACTGGCTGTCTATTTTTTTTAATTTTGAATGAGGATCGTGGGAGAACTCAGAACGGTGAAGTCAGTCACTGTTTTGGGGAAGTGAAAAAGATAGATTTTTCAGTGACGTGCTGCTATGATTCTGTTACAGAGTGGAAAAGTACATTTAAGAGCAACTCAGAATTTCTATACAACTGTTAATGTTTTTGTTTAGCTATGCTGGCAGCATGGCAGTGTCCTTCTGATAACCATGACATTTGGTATGATATCGAAGGTGCCCAGAGAAAAATGGACCGATCTTCTAGAGCCACCAGGCGGTCAAGGATTTAATTTGCGCTGATAAATATCTCAACATCTACTAGACTGAATTGTACAGTCTGTTATGGTTCCCACTACTGATTGTGGTGAACCCTGGCCCTAGCAGGTTCACATTGGTAGCTTTGACCGAAATCTCTCCACTACTATTGGATGGTTCGCCACGAGGTTTGGTGCACACTTTCGTGTCCCATTTAGGATTAATTGTAAAAAGTCTGTGATCCCTAAAAAGAGCAGTGTGTAGGATTTAGTGGCATCTAGTGGTGATGTTTGCTCTCACTCCTCCCTTTCAAAGTATGTCATAGAACTACACAGTGGTTTTCAGGTAACGTAAAAACGTGAAAGGGTCTCTCTAGAGCCAGTGTTTGGTTTGTACATACTGGGCTACAGTAGAAACATGGCAGACTCCGTGAAGAGGACCGGCCCCCTATGTAGATATGAAGGGCTCATTTTACGCTCACAAAAACACAATTATTTTAGTTATTTATTGGTTTATTTGATAAGGGACAGTGCACATTAATAAAAACATTGCTGTAAATGTGCCAGAGTTAGCCAAGAGGCTATTTTTCATCTGTAGTCCCAAGGCAGATGTTATAATTCATAGTTTCAGGGAATTGTTCACTAATAAAACTATTGTATTCACTTTTTGCTAATGGGTCCTCCTAAATCCTACACACAGGACCTTTTCATTTTTCATTTAGCATCATCATCTGCTAAACTAATGCCCTTCCCATCAGCTTCAGCTGCACTTTGTGTTTAGTACAAATTAGCAAACGCTAGCATGCTTGAAGTTAACTCATGCATGCAATTCTGAAGGGCTTTAATTTTGAAATGCTACATCAGAATGTTCTGGTTCTCTCTGAGTAACACCTTGAGGTGGTCTGCTATCAACCTGAGGTGAAATGATTTTGTAACTATGCACCTGTCTTTAGGTTAATAAAGGCTAAGATGTGTGTGTGTAAGATCTAATTTCAAAACCTCTCAGCTCAGCGGCTGCATGAAAAGGGACAGGAAGCAACTCTGATGTCTTTCATGTGTTTTGAAGAAACTGTATTGCTCTCTCGTTGAAATCGTTGTATGTGCAACTCCGTAATCCAAAGCATCAAAGGGAAAACTGTCAACTTGTATGACTTTACAGGAACACATTGATGCTGACCCTGTGTTCCCTCATTGGTCAAGTAGTAGAGGTGGCAGAGACTTGGCACAGTGTAGCAACAGGAACAAAACCATTAATCATGCTTTGATACTGAGGTTGTATAACCTTTTATTATCCCTGAAATTATAAAGAATCCTTCACCTATTAATTTTACTGCACCGATACCAGCCTTCACAGCATGCATCGTCACCTCAGGGAAGTTGAATTGTGCTTCACATCTTGTACAAATGCGGAACCAAACATTTGACGATTCCCGTGTACACAGATTTCTGACTGATCTTGTAACTGAGGTGTGGCTTGTAGTAGAGCGCTGCATGTCAACACATCCTCTTTTTCTGTTCCTGCTTTTGACATCTAGAATATAACATACGGTGAAGTTGCAAACATCAACTCCCTGCATGAGTCAATAGTCACTCAATCATGTCTCTCTAGGTGAGGAACAAATACCGGCAGTTAATAACGGACCAGTTATCTGGACACTGCGGCAACCGTCTGTGAATCATCTTGGTTTTTCCTCATGTCATTCTACAGTATATGTGTCCATCTAACACATAAATAATATCTATCCAGTTCAAAGCCCAGTGTGCAGGATGCAGATTATACGTCAGGGAGCATTTGTCTCATTTCCCTGTTCCATCTTACAGTCTGCTCAGGAACAGCTAGTGCTAGCTGCTTTAAATGCAGCCGTATGGGTTCGTCACATTTACCTCGGATCATCACATAAGGTACACAGAAATGAGATTTGGATGTTGATTTACAGGCCGTGTGAATGCACCAAAGGTGCCAAAAAAAAGGCAAACAATGTGGCTCTTTCTTTAACTGATGGGAGCAAGCAGTTAGGCCTGTGCAATGGACACCAATGTCACTGAACTACTAAAAAAAACATTACATTAACAGCCAGCCATCCATCCTGGTTGCTATAGCATACATGTACATGTCCCAAGTCCGTCTCAGGGCTTACACATTCAGACACCCATGGTGATGCTCGACCTTGAAAGGTATCCAAAAACCAGTCTTAAAGTATGCTGAGTTTACGCAACCAGAAGTTAATCTGTGGAAGGTGGCGCAAGCTGAAGGGACCAACCTCTGTGTTTGGGAGATCCCTTCACCTGGCAAAGCCATGTTGTGTCACTAATCCTCTGGTTTAAAGAGGAACACACACACACACACACACACACACTTTGCTACTTGTTTTTCTTTCAACATAAAGCACCTCCTTAGTTTTCCAAGACAGACACGTCTTGTTCTTTGCCATTTAAATCCCCCCCTCAAACCAGAGAACAGGTGTGGGTGCCCTCTGTGCTGTGGCGACAGCCTTTGTTGCATGGGTGTCTAATATCTCAATTTAAGATTATGGAAACCTCAAGACACTTCCTTCTGCTCTCTGCGGGCATTGTACACTCTGAAGCATTTTATGTTCATACTTTTCCAGTGACTGCCATGCAAAGATTACAGGCATATACTGTTTTATATTGTAGGAGCACGTGAATGATGCCTGTGGAAGAGAGACACGGCTCGTGTTAGTATGTGAGGAGCCCGTGCTTTAACGAGATCTCATTAGCACGTCCTCCTCTGTCAGCCGTGAGCGATGGCGGCATTTGAGTAATGAACAGGGAGACCGGATTCAAATGAGAGAGCTGGGCAGGATGGAGCCAGGCTGAAAGAGTTGAGAAGGGGATACCGCGCAAATCCTCCCATCCGGAGAGGAGAATGTCAAAGGGAAACAAGAACCCAGCGTGGGCTCTCTGCGGTCCCGTTGTGTGAAACAGTGGAAACAACCAGGGTGGCGCATTATATGGGACTTATAAGCTCTACGTTTTTAGCGGCCACGCCGGTTTCTTATCTAGATAACAACGCTACAGACGGATTAGAAACCATGTTGTAACTTTTCCTTCGTGTTGTAACCGTATAGAATGACCATGAAGAAGGGCCATGGCTTCTTTTGTGTTATGGGGGAGCAGATGGATCCTCAAAGCAACTGTTGCTATTGAGTTCAACACTTTGGGAGCCAGCTAGGTGATAAACACAGCTTAGCATAAAGCCAGGAAGCAAGGGGGAAACAGCTAGTCTGGCTCTGCCCAAATTTAAAATATGTGAATAAGAGTAGATTCCAAAATGTCAACTATTTGCAAATGCCCCTGCTGAAACATGAGCGCTCTAACTAGCCTCTTAAGCTTATTCCTAATTGTGGGAACCGTGGCTGGCTAGAGTCCCAAATAGATGCTTTGAGTTGTCCTCCTTTTGGCTGATGTAGAATAGGTTTTGTGCTAAATTTAGCAAGTATGCTAGTTGCATGCTAATTGTCGAAACAGGATTTGAGGATTCATGGGCACTATACAAAATTAGGGAAGAGGGTGAAAGTAACCGGCCCTACTAATTTCTCTATTGTATTTATCTTAAAACAAGTGAAAAAATCTGCCAGGGCTACTCACCTTACAATGCAAAATGTGTAAAAAATAAATAAAATATGTATGTAAACAATAAGGTTGGTTGTGTGTGTACCGTTTCAAGTAAAATGACTTTTGCAGTGCACACGTGTTATTTTGTTTCTACACCTGCCATTCCAGCTGAACCATGTATGCTCTGATGAAGGTCCTTTAAAAATCAAGTTTCTCTGCATAGATTTAAGTGTGCGCTATTCTACAAGATTGAGCTTTTTTGATACTTCCAGCACCTTATTTAGGATAAAGCCGGGTGAAGCGGCAGTTATCCTGCATTTACCTGCAGCGCACATTTTTAAATAAATTGGAATGACAGAGGTAAAAAAGAGGAAGAAGTTATCTGGTCACAGGAGTGAACAGGGAAATAAGATAATCAGATAATCAATGGTGAGCTGAAAAACAAAGCGTCAGTCATATCAACTCATCAAAGGTCCAGCTATTATGAACAAGTTGTTTTTAACAAACACATTGTTTTTGCAAAACACCTTGTTGCTTCACACACAAAAAATACAATGAGTCATCCTATGTGTGAAAAACAATGTTCTATCTTGTGCACTCTGTTGAATAACAGTATCAGGATTAATCCGGAATGTAACAGGCCCAAGTTCCACATTGCAGAGAAATGGGTCAGGATTATGCGGAGCTGGAGTCGATTGAGAATCTGTGAGCACTCATCGTGACACCTTAGTTTAGGCCAGTATCCAGTACTGTAATTGGCTGACTGGATTGATTTCGCTCGAGCTGATTCCAACAGTTTAATGTGGACGGTCTAAGTATTTCAGGGAAAGTATCTGCTGGAGCCAAAATGGTGAAGAGTCTGCTGGTGCTTGGTCATGCAGTCTTTACCTAACTCTTCTGCAATTTGTCTTTGTTCAGTCACACATACACTTGCAGAAAAAGATGCATTTGCTAATTTATTTTTTAATAAATTCCACAAAATGTCTGCAGATATGTGGAGATTGGAGAGAGAAATTCAAGAGCGTGTCTTTGCATTTGATATGGGACGACCTCTTCACAACCCTATTCAGGATATGTCATAAAACTAAAGAAGTATTATAATAATTTCCTCAGAAGCATAAGGAAGTTAATTTGCTATGACCTGATATACAAATTAACTTTAAAAAAAACGTATAGAATTGTTCTTTTTAGAATTGAATACAAAAGCCTACAGTCATGTTAGCAGAATGTTAACATGCTGATGTTTAGCATGTTAACATGATTAGCAGGTATTTGGTCATAAAACAAAGTATTGGACAACTTTAAATTTCACTAAAAATCTAAAATGTGAAGGTAAAGTCAGGCAATCACTTCATCCTCTGAGGACCATAAATGTACTTGTCATAGCAATCCATCCAATGGTGGGGATATCTCACTCTGGGCCAAAGCAGTGAAAGTGTCCAAGAGACTGACATTGCAATCTTTAGCGCCACACCGCTAGCATGACCAAAAAAAACAAACCACTCACTGCTGTGAGCTCAGTGGCTGCATGGAAAGGGACAGAAAGCAACTCTCTGATGTCTTTCATGTGTTTTGAAGAAACTGCATCGCTCTAGTTGAAATCGATGTATGTGCAACTCACACCGCAAGCCAAAGCCTCGAAGGGAGAACTATGTCAACTTGTATGACTTTACAGGAACACATTGATGCCCCTGTGTTCCTCGTCAGTCAGGTAGGTCAGGTACACAGATGCAGGTAAAGAACAGCAGCACGTGTGTCTACGCTTGATTTGGCAACTGAGCTTGAAAACGATGTCAGTGCCTTTAATAATACACCACAATAAGAAACATCTACGCGTGGACATTGACGAATAATAAATATCACTATTAATAGATTACCCATTTTGCATGTATTTAATAGCACCACCTTCAGACAGGTCACAGATTAAACACAATGTCCCTGCACTTAGAGTATAATGCGCGTTATTGAGCAGTGAGCCCATCCTTTGTTGTAATTATTTTCATTCCATCAAGGAGCAATTGGACAGATATAAAAACAATGTCCTGCAAATACATAGAACAAGCCATGAGTGTCAGTCCATTATGTGTGACTCTGTCAACAGTGAGGTTCCTTGTGTCCACAGGTCTCTTCACACAGCTGAAGTCTGCTCTCTGTTGGCCGTTCCCGCGTCATTCCCGCTCTCGTCTCCACGGTCACTGATGGAGGGAAACCCGACCCTCTGCTCAATCCATTGTGCGATGCTGAGCAGCTTCTTGTCCTGGAGGGCGGGGCCTATTAGCTGTAACCCAATGGGAAGGCCCCGGCTTGATAAAGCAGTTGGAACAGAAACAGCGGGCAGACCTGGGGCAAAGTAAAAAATGGAGTTGAAGGAAAGTTCAGGAAAAAGGTAATGATTAGGATCTCAAGGTTAATTAGGAGAGTGATATCAGGCAAAAAAAGTTAAACTGAATGTAAACACGCTCCTTTAAAGTACACTTCTGTCTGAGCTGAAATGAGGACCAGGATTTAAGATTATCTTTGCCATCAGAGAATAACAAAGCAAAAAAAGAGAACACACTCATTTCTTCTTTTCATTTCATTTTGTGATCCAATGAGCCTTTTCTAAAGGATGCAAATTAAGAAGCACTGACTAAACTGAAGTAGTTGTGGTTGAAAGGTTTTTGGTGTGTGTGTGTGTGTGTGTGTGTGTGTGTGTGTGTGTGTGTGTGTGTGTGTGTGTGTGTGTGTGTGTATTCATGCATGCAGAATATACAGTTGTGGTCAAAAGTTTACATACACTTGTAAAGAACATAATGTCATGGCTCTCTTGAGTTTCCAGTTATTTCTACAACTCTGATTTTTCTCTGATAGAGTGATTGGAAGAGATACTTCTTTGTCACAAAAAACATTCATGAAGTTTGGTTCTTTCATGACTTTATTATGGGTTAACAGAAAAAGTGATCAAATTTGCTGGGTCAAAAATATACATACAGCAACATGAATTAGCAATTTTGGTGACTTAGAAAGTTGTGTCAATGAAATGAGCTTCATAGCATGGCCTCTTAACTTCTTGTGAGTGATTATGAGTGACTACAACTGGTGACTTCTCTGAGGCCATTTAAATAGGGCTCATTGGATACAAACGCCCACAAACGCTACAATGGGAAAGTCAAAGGAGCTCAGCATGGATCTGAAAAAGCGAATCATTGACTTGAACAAGTCAGGAAAGTCACTTGGAGCCATTTCAAAGCAGCTGCAGGTCCCAAGAGCAACAGTGCAAACAATTGTTTGTAAGTATAAAGTGCATGGCACTGTTTTGTCACTGCCACGATCAGGAAGAAAACGCAAGCTATCACCTGCTGCTGAGAGAAAATTGGTCAGGAGGGTGAAGAGTCAACCGAGAACCACCAAAAAGCAGATCTGCCAAGAATTAGAAGCTGCTGGAACACAGGTGTCAGTGTCCACAGTCAAGCGTGTTTTGCATCTCCATGGACTGAGAGGCTGCCGTGCAAGAAGGAAGCCCTTGCTCCAAAAGCGACACCTTAAGGCTCGACTGAAGTTTGCTGCTGATCACATGGACAAAGATAAGACCTTCTGGAGGAAAGTTCTGTGGTCAGACGAAACAAAAATCGAGCTGTTTGGCCACAATGCCCAGCAATATGTTTGGAGGAGAAAAGGTGAGGCCTTTAACCCCAAGAACACCATGCCTACCGTCAAGCACAGTGGTGGTAGTATTATGCTGTGGGGCTGTTTTGCTGCCAATGGAACTGGTGCTTTACAGAGAGTAAATGGGATAATGAAGAAGGAGGATTACCTTCAAATTCTTCAAGATAACCTAAAATCATCAGCCCGAAGGTTGGGTCTTGGGCGCAGTTGGGTGTTCCAACAGGACAATGACCCCAAACACACATCAAAAGTGGTAATGGAATGGCTAAATCAGGCTAGAATTAGGGTTTTAGAATGGCCTTCCCAAAGTCCTGACTTAAATCCCATTGAGAACATGTGGACAATGCTGAAGAAACAAGTCCATGTCAGAAAGCCATCAAATTTAACTGAACTGCACCAATTCTGTCAAGAGGAGTGGTCAAAGATTCAACGAGAAGCTTGCCAGAAGCTTGTGGATGGCTACCAAAAGAGCCTAATTGAAGTGAAAATGGCCAAGGGACATGTAACCAAATATTAGCACTGCTGTATGTATATTTTTGACCCAGCAGATTTGATCACTTTTTCTGTTAACCCATAATAAAGTCATGAAAGAACCAAACTTCATGAATGTTTTTTGTGACAAAGAAGTATCTGTTCCAATCACTCTATCAGAGAAAAATCAGAGTTGTAGAAATAACGGGGAAACTCAAGAAAGCCATGACATTATGTTCTTTACAAGTGTATGTAAACTTTTGACCACAACTGTACATATAGGTTCCTGAATCCTCCCACACTTCCGATGCCATACATGAACAGTTCTGCCTAAAGGCCACCTCTCCCTTTTCTTCTCTCTGTACCTGCCATGTTGACAGGCTGGGTGAAGACATCTTCCTGCGCGCTGCGCGTCCTGTTGTCTTCTTGTGTGAAGTCAGAGTAACAGGCCGCGTCAGCCAGGGTGGTGGGCGTCAGCAGCACGTCGACGCCCGAGCCGAACACTCGTTTGAAATCTTCTGTGATCAGCCGGCGCACTCTCTGAGCCTTCACAAAATAGTGCTCGTAGTTCCTGCCGAAAAATGAGGGCGGGGATGCAGAGAGTACATTTTTTGTGTGTTGAAAAAATTACAGCTCCGCCGGACAATTTTTATTCTCTCATACATTCAATGAAAAACAATTTGGCAAGTGACCAAAAGTGCTCATAAAAAAGGTGAAAACGATACAGTGGCACACTGTCGGCTCCACGCTGGTGTGTAGTTAATGAAATGAATCAGAAGGGTGCAAGCAGCTTCGATCTGTCGTCTTACTGTTTGAGCAGGAAGTAGTTCCCAGACAGTATCCTCCCTCGCACTACGTCGTTGAAGCCCTCGTGGCGGCTCGAGGTGTACATGGCCTCCGTCGAGCTGTTCACCTCGCTACGATGGCCTGACAGAAGAGAGACGGGAATCAATGGCGTTTGCCCTTTTCAGATTTTCTACTGTTAAAAAAAAATAAAAAATCCCTGTGTGATCTATGTGGCATCCTACATGTGAAATGCTCCACGCTGCACCCTTAACGTGTTCTGCACTGGTTTCGTACCGTATTCTAGGCCATCAAAGCGGGCCATGTTAGATGCCACCTCCGCGTGGCACAGGACGTGGTAGCACACAATGGAGTGCTGGGTGTGGGGGAGGGATACCTGCTTCACCCGCGCCCCCGCCCTCTCAAACATGTCAGCAACACGACTCCATTGCACTAACGTCTCCTCAGACAGCCCTGGGGCATGGTACTCCTGACATACATTAAGACACAGGAAAGAAGAGGAAATCACTGCATTTGTGTTCACAGAGATAAATATACATAGATGTTTTTATCAGAACCATCTGTATGTACATAAACCCTTCAAATAATTTGACTTGGTGACATATGGTGATAAAAATCAATAACAAAAGCATCAAAACACTAACAGTTCCTTCTCCAGTCAAATTGAGGATTGTTAATATCTCTCATTCAGCTAAAATAATGATATGTTTCTCACATTGTTTTTGACTTCCTCAAACATTTGTATGTATATACAATACAAGTCTGTTCGGCATCATAAGTTTTGTTCTCCAATAGCTTGAGGATTGCAGTAATCTTCGAGCGTTTCCTATTTACAACAAAACTTAAGTTACTAACAGCTTACATGCAAGTAAAAAAAACGAGATTTGTATATTACAGAACCAAACAGGTGCTGAGATAATACAGAAAAGATGATTTTATCGAGGAGCTATACTCACCTTTGGGATGCCTACACAGATGTTCTTGACATTAAAGTGTTTGGGTAGCTCTGTCAGCGATGAGGGAGCAGGAGTTGTTGTTGTTGAGTCTCTCATATCCTGGCCTTGGAGGACACCTGTGTGACAGGTTAGTACCATTGTTAGCACTACTAGTGGTCAAAACTCTGCAGGGTCCCTTTAATATCCGTATTCCATGTGGCTCAATGATGACGCTCAACATTTGTTTCCTACCTAACACGATGGCTGCATCGCTGACACTGCGGGTCATAATGCCGGGGACGTCCATGGAGTTGACCAGGGGGATGAGACCATGTCTGGACAACAGACCATAAGTGGGCTTCAGGGCCACAACACCACACAGTGCTCCAGGGTTACGGGTCGAACCACCTGTGTCTGAACCCAAAGCCCTGCCAAGTAATTATCAGAACAGCACATTTCGATTTTATCAACGCCATTTTTTATAAAATATTTCCTTTTGTGTTTCTTTGTAACAGTTTTCCGGCACCAGTGAATGTGTTCCCCTCACAGGTAGCTGGTGAGCGAGGCCACAGAGGCAGCACTTCCTCCTGAACTTCCTCCGGTGACAACCCAGTTGGAGTCGGGCGCTGCCCCTGTCCTCTCTCTGTAGGGAGCAGCATAGCTCCAGGGGTTTCTCACTGGGCCGAAAACCCCATCAGTACTGCCCGCACTGCGAGACAAATACATAAATAAGACGATGACAACCAGTAATCTAAAAAAAAAAAGTCTTTCTGTAAACATCCATAACAGTATCAACAAGCAATTTATTAAATAAACGGGGATTTGTGACCAGCTGTTACTGTTATTATTCTGACATTGATAACGATGGCCTTACCCCATAGCAAACTCATCCATGTTGGCCTTCCCCATGAGGACAGCCCCTTGGTCAAAAAGCTTCTGGACCACTGTAGCATTGTAGGGTGGGGTGTAGTCTGTAGCACAAGTAACGGTAGGTTATCATTGGAATATATAAGACACAGTAACTTTCACTGAGGTTCAAGCAGACCTTTAAGCATCCTGGAAGCACATGTGGTCTTGATATTTTCTGTGCAGAAGTTGTCCTTGACTGCAAAGGGGATTCCATCCAGAGGACCTTTGGGGGCACCTGAAGGCAAAAAAAACGAGATCAGTAACACCTGTGACTCTGTAACACAGAATGTGTAGACATACAGGCTCAGGCGTCCACACCTCGCAGCAGTCTGGCTTCTGCCTCTCGAGCCTGCTTCAGGGCCAGCTCCTCCGTCACAGTGATGTAAGCGTTAAGATGCTGCGTTTTTTTGATGCGGTTCAGACACTTCCTACAAAGTTCCGTCGGGGAGATTCTTCCCTCCCTGAGCGCCGCAGACACCTGGAGAACGATGACGAAATACCAGTGGGGTCTCTCGGTTATTCAGTTACTCAATAGACCCTTTTCACAGCAGACATTTTGACTTGTTATAGCAGGAAAAGCATAGATGCAAGTGATAACATGAACAATGTCTCTGTTCTATTCAAATGTCCCTGTAAACAGTGACAGTGAGTCAGCAACAACACCAGGACCCTGAAAGTAGCACACTATTGCTTTTTTTAACCTTAAAATGTCCTATATCTGGAGTTAAATATCATTTTCAAGTATTCTATTTGAGTTTATATATTTCACGCTACTTTATACTTCAATATATATATAGATATATATATATATATCTATATATATAGATATATATATATATATCTATATATATATATATATATATATATATCTATATATATATATATATATATATCTATATATATATATATATATATATATATATATATATATATATATATATATACTATCATTACCACTTGATATCAGAAGTTAATATTAGTACTTTTAGGTCATTTATTTGACCGTTTGAATCGCAAATAAGTCATCAGTCATATTCCAATAATATATGAATCATAAATATATGGGCTCATTCTGCAAATCCTGACACCGGTAGGCTACATTCATCTGCTAGTACTTTGTACTTTTACTTAAGGTTAAATAAACCTAGTGCTACTTATGAGTAAAACACATCTCTTTACTTCTTAACTACTCAATAACTAGGAGAGACATTTAAGTTGTGTCATTGTTTTGTTTCTGAAACAGACAGGATTTTGCTTTTTAACGGGACAACTTAAGTGCACGAGCATATTTCAATAGAAGCTTTATAAAGCAGCTTAGTTAAGCAGTGACATTAACGTTAGCTGTCTTGGTTAGCTAATGTTATATATTATACGACATACATACAACTGTGTTATACAATTTCTCCCACTATGCAGACAGCACAAAAACCAGATAGAACGTTTTGAAACTGTTGCCAGACAATATGTTTTAGCTATCTATGTTTTAGTTAGGGAGCAAAAGTATCAGAAAATCGATATTATTTCACCTCAGTTAGTTATGAATTGACAGTACAAACACGTCGGGAACGCGGAGTGAATACACAAAACAAACACGGATAACTGCGCTCAAAGAACACGCAAACAGTCGTACTAACCTCCCTTATCGTCAGGCTGAGCATAATTAAAGAAATTCTGTGACAACCTCTCAAATTAACAACAACCTCTGCACGGTGTGCGGCACCAGCGGGCCGCCATGTTTGTTTCGATAAACATCGTCTAACACCGCCTTTTGTGATTGGACGGCCGTTGAGAAACTCGCGCTCTGATTGGTGGAAAGGCTGAGCGGCTGTCAAAAGACTCCAGTCGTGGAAATGGAACATTAAGGGAGAGGACGTTGAATTGAAATTACCATTAACTTTGGATTTACAGCATTTATCGAAATGGCAAGTTAGACATGTTTACGTAGGAACAAAATGTTTAAAGTCAGAATGTAGTCGTGGCTTATAGAGAACGTCAATGTACTGTTATCTTGCATAGTGGCCGTGCAAGTAGAAGTATTTATGCCTGTAACAGGGACTGCTAATTTACAGTTCCACCATTTGTCCTGACAGTATTTAAGCTTTAAAGAGTTGAAAGATGAGTTATTTGAGACACTTCGTGTCCAGCAGGTGCTTGTTTCACCACAGTAAATTACCACGCGTGAACACATCGGCTTGCTGGCATGGGAGTCAGACCAGACTGTTCAGTACTACCAAAAGCAGCATGACTGTAATGCCTGCCTGGGTCATCGATAAATATGGAAGCAATGAAGCATTGCGGTTCACTAGAAATGCCAGTTTCCCTGTCATCAACTACCCCAATGAGGTCATTGTCAGAGTGCATTCAGCAGGACTGAACCCGCTTGACGTCAGCATGAGAGGTGAGTGACAAGCCTGTGTGCATGCTTACAGTGGCATCAGAGAGCGAATACAATGGCAATACATTCAACAAATAGAACCACATCTGACACGTGACTGCATATCCAAGTTTAAGAATAGATATATGTTTTTTTCTTTTTGTGAGCAAAATACATCCTCTGCAGTGAGGCTGCAGAGGACCAGACTGACGTTTGCTGTGGTTATATGTAACTTAAAATGAATCATACAGCCTGTCAGTCTTCCACCACAGATGTGGTGTGGGGGTGGGTAGAGAACGGAAAACAAGCAGTGATAGTTTTTGAGGTCACTGGAGTGGAAATTTAAGTTTCACAAGCAGGATTGCACTTTGAGCATTGCATATCGGATTGTTCTTTTTGAACTATGAACACAACAACGTGAAGTTTGTCTTATCTGAGCTCTGTCTTCTTTGCCAAGGCAACTTTTTAAAAGCAACCCTCCATTAGCTACCCAACATATACCAATGACTTCTATAGTTTTGCAGAAGAATGGATGATATTAGATTCAAAATAAGTTCTTGATCCTCAGGTGACTGTTTTGTTGAAGTCATACAACGACTTCCAGATAGTGCCTGTTCTCACAAGTTTCATCTGAAACATTGTCCAAGCAGGCGTTGACTGCCAGACCCACATCCTGCCTCCTCAACTCCCTGACCAGATAGACTTTTTACAAGATTTCTGAATGATGGATACAATTACTGTGTTGCTTAGTGCCAGTTTGGAGACTGCCACTAACTCGTATCTTACAGTATGAACCGGTCTGTCGGCATTCTTCTTAAAAGGCCCTACCGATCTAACAGCAATATTTTTTGGAACCATTTGAATCTGACTTCACTGAAACTGAAACTGCACTTACTAAAACACCTTGAACCTAAGGAATATAGATTTCACTTTTTTTCCAACATTCTACAGATCAAACAAGTTCAGATGATTTGAGAAAATAATCAGCCGATTAAATAATCATTAGTTGCAGTTACTTGATTTGAATGTAGATTTGAACACCATTGACCACCGTCTACACTAAAACCAACAGGAGAATTACTTTGATGTCCGGAATCTTCTTTCTGTCTTTCTTGGTTAGTCTATTTAACAGCAACCCCCCCCCCCCCCCCCCCCCAAAAAAAAAAAAAACCCAAACATGTTTCTCTTGTGGTGTCGTCACAGCAAATGACCTCAAAATGATCTGCAATCTGAGGCTCTCTCCTCGTCAGGTGGCTACGGCGCCGCGACCATGTCTATGAAGAGAGACCCTCTGAATATCAAGCAGTCGGGCAGCGAGTTCCCTCTCATCTTGGGGAGAGATGCGTCTGGGGTCATCATGGAGTGCGGCCTGGATGTGAAGCACTTCAGAGAGAAGGATGAGGTAAACGACGCAAAATAGTAGGTGTGCTCAGGTAACCGCTTTGTTATGCAGAACAACTTGTCCCTGCACACAGTGAGTCATGTGTGCCTAAAGTGTGAAGTATGATTTGATGGCACTGTGGACGAGCTGTAACAGTGTGGGAGTGTTTTTCCCCCTGGGCTGACATGAGGCTCTCTGTAACACCGACATGAACATCGTGGCCACGGTGTATCCGAGCACCGCGACCGACCTGGCTCATCCGTTCCCGGGCCACAGTGTACTCTCTCTGTCACGGTGATCCTTCCACCGGGATTACGCACCGTCACCTCCACCCGGTTTAGAGAACTGTGACGCCGTGTCTTTTCCCACATCTCAGTGTCATCAAGCTGTGAGATGCTGTTGAGTCTTATTAAACCAATGTGGCAAACTGACTCAACTTTTGTTTTTAGCTGGGTTTTTTTTTTATTGATAATATATTAAAGAAGCAGATCGCATTGTAGAGCTGCAACTAGTCAGTGTATTGAGTAATTGATTGACAAAAGCTAATTGGAAATTTACTGAAATTTGTTTAATTAAAGTAAGAAAAAAAAAATCTTTATCCATTTTTTTTTTTCAAGCAAAAATGCCATTATT
This sequence comes from Cebidichthys violaceus, assembly GCF_023349555.1. Taxonomy (NCBI): domain Eukaryota; kingdom Metazoa; phylum Chordata; class Actinopteri; order Perciformes; family Stichaeidae; genus Cebidichthys; species Cebidichthys violaceus. The sequence goes on along the minus strand of NW_027176395.1, from coordinate 7,955,529 downwards.
TAATGGTTTTAATCTGTATAGTTGGTAACGGGTGGTTTAACATGGACAGACATGACATAACTTACACATAGTGAGACAAGCATCACCTTGAACAGAGGATAGGAGATGAGACAGTGCAGAAATGTTTGATGTCTCTGTAATTTGTTTGACAGACAGGAGGAGATAAAGTGTGTGTGCAATAAAAAAAAACCATACGTGACTACATTGATGTGATGTTCTCACTGTTTTCATTAGAAAATGGAACAAACGATTGCTTTGCTAACTGAGAAATTACTTGGCAGATTAATTGATAAGGAAACTGATGGTGTGACGCAGCCCTAATACAGACACATTTTATTGTTTTGAATGATTTTCAGCTCTTGTTGATTCTTTAGTTCATCCTCAACTACCCTCAAACACATCATGGTTCCTTTATGATTATTAGTCTTTTTCTTAACCATTTTTTCCTCATTAAGTCATATTTAGATTTCACTTTACAAGCTTCTGTTTAACACCTAGTTTTCACCTTGGATTTGGTTTGGATGGTACTTTAGTCTTAATGACCTGGATGTTTGTGTGAAGGCGAACTTTAAACAGATTTAGCTGCATGAGGTCATATTCACATACACCAGCACTAAAAATGGAGAACTAACTAACATAGAAATGTGGCCACAGAGCTGTTTGCGTCTGTGGTTGATGAGTGTTGCATTGCTGTGTGTCTCCATCAGGTGTGGGCGGCCATCCCACCGTGGAAGCAGGGCAGCTTGGCTGAATTTGTGGTGCTGAGTGCAAACGAGGTATTGTTGGTTAATGATGTTGTTGAAGTTTGCCTCTTTCTCTGTAGAAGTTTATTTCATCAGCATCACTTCTGTGTGTTGAGTTTCCTTATCTGTTGATTATCTTTAGTTTTAGTCGTGCACTTGATCAGTTCCAACATCAGCATACACATTTTTTTTTTTACATACATCCAATTTTGGGTCACATTTTATGTATGTACCTGTGACGATGCAACATAAAGTTTGAAACATTTGTTAGAAAAGTACGTTGATGAAGTAGTTATTACTGTAATGGTATTTATTACATTTTTAAAAGGGCAACTAGTAATCTTTTACCTATTACATTTCAAAAGTAAATGTCCAACGCTGATTACAGATGTGTGTTGTGCTCAGGTGTCCCACAAACCAAAGTCACTGAGCCATGTAGAAGCAGCAGCCGTTCCCTATGTGGCAACCACTGCCTGGTCGGCACTGGTCAACACCGGTGGGCTCAGTAAGGACAACTGTGCCAAGAAGCGGTGAGGGGATGGATACACACACACACACACACACACACACACACACACACACACACACACACACACACACACACACACACACACACACACACACACACAATCAATCTCCACCTGCTGTTAATCCCCGTCCACCCCAAAGAAGCTCCCTGTCTTTGATCTAACCAATTATTCTGCTGGGCGCTCCCTCTAAGCTTAGCCCCCGTTAGCCTGCCTCCTGTAATGAGCCTGTGGGCGATGTGCTGCAGCTTTCTGGCAGCGGAACTTGACGCGCTAAAGCCCGCGGCGCATTTGAGACGAAACCCTAATGAGGGGAGCGTCTGTGCAGCAATGGTGGAGAAAAAAAGTCATCACATTTATATCATGCATGTCTGCTTTTTTTTTTGTCTTTCTCTTCCCCGCAGGATTTTGATCCTCGGAGGGTCCGGGGGAGTGGGAACATTTGCTATACAGGTAGGGGATGAAGAGGAGGATGATGCCAAGCTATATATTAACTGCATCAAGCTCAGAAGAGCCTGCTTTAGATACAAACGTGTAATCATACATGGATCATAAAATATACAGAGGTGTTATGAAAAGTCTGTTTGGACCATTTGGTTTCAGACTGTGCCTTACACTTTGCCTGTTGACCTGAATACTGTAGCTCCCATTACACAGACGTAACACTTGATCTCATTATCTATACATTCTGTGTGCTTCTCAAACAATTAGGTAACACTCCACAAATAACCCAAACGTATACGTGTTTTGTAGTCAGACATCAAATGATGCAACAACAAAACGGCTGATACTATCATTTGCGTCCAGATGCTGAAGGCTTGGGGAGCCCACGTAACCGTTACCTGCTCCCAGAATGCAGAGCGGTTTGTGAGGGGCCTGGGGGCGGACCACGTGGTGGACTACACCACCGGGCCTGTAGAGGAGCCGCTCAGGGCACTGGAGAAGTGAGAGGATCCCACACGCACGCAGTCGCTTTCTGTTCATGTTGGTGTTTAATTGGACTTGGTGTGTATGTATCAACGAAAAGCCCTTGTTGCCAAGGCAACCCAGTCCCTCTAGCTGTGGTCGGCTCATTAGTGTGGGAGTTCTTCAATTTTCTAACAAACTTAATCACACGCAGACTCAATCTCCCTCCCAATCACCAATTATTATCTCACCTACAAATCCTCCCTTTCATTTCCTGTGTCTTTAATGCCCAGTGACTCCACACGTATGTATCTTTGCTTGTGTCTCTTGTTTTCACAAACTCTACCCCTCTCCACCTCAAGATTTGACCTGATCCTGGATAACGTTGGGGGGGACACGGAGCGCTGGGCGCTGAATCTGCTTAAGCCTTGGTGTGGCGCCAAGTTTGTCACCCTTGTCACACCGTTCCTCCAGAACACCGACAGGCTGGGCATTGCTGACGGCATGATGCAGACTGCTGCCACGGTGGCCACCAAAGCCCTCAAGGTAATTATGACGGAATAACACAGACCCCCCCTCTACACCTTGCATTGCAATACGTTTCGTATCTAGATATGAATATCTTTGACCCGATTACATTTACACCTGATATTATGTGTCTCAGTTTCCACATTGAGGTTCGATCGCTCTGTCCAGCTCAAACAAGCGAAAGTCACATCCTCCTCCACCCATTCGCTCAGCCACTGCTGCATAAATGGCTTGGTTGCGATACGAATCATTTCGCTTGTATACTTTCGTCGGACCAAACTGAATTCCGACCCCTGGTCTCAACTCCATCGTGTATCGAATATCAATTTTGACAAGCATGACTACCTCACTGGTTTGAAGCGATTGCGTTGTCGCACGTAATTGTTGTAGGTGTGTTAAAAAATGCAATTGCATTTACACTCCAGAGGTCCAGAGGTGTTCTGATCGATCAGATAACAATCTTTCCATCAAAATTTAATTTTGGGTTGAAATTTTGCACGCTTCTATCACCAGTCTCGGTCTAAAAAATGACCCTGCCTAAACATTGCAACATCATCGGATGATTCGGTTTGGCTAGGCTGTGTTTATGTACACTACATGGCCAAATGTATGTGGAGTTCCAAACAAAGTGTGTGATGAGAGCAAATAACACCCATATGTGCTGAACATCAGCATTAATCTGCTGCTGTAACAGCCTCCGTTCCTCCAGGAAGGCTTTCCACAAGATTTGAAACCTGGCTTCAAGGTGTGTGCTTAGCTAGGTCGCAGTCGGCATTCCAGTTCATCCCAGAGGTGTTGGATGAGGTTGAGGTCAGGTCTCCGTGCAGTCAAGTTTTTCCCAACTGCAAGACTATTTCTTGATGGGGTTTGTTTGTGTACGTGGTAATTGTTGTGGTGTAACCTGGGCCCCGTTCCTCATACATGGCTAACTGAGTTAGCCGGATCATTTTCAGGATAAGATTACATAAATCAGGCTTTTCGGTTCCACGAAGCAAGTTTGGCAAAATCACCTCTGGTTCTGCCGAGTTAAGCCGATGCGGAAGTGTCTTAAAACTTGCATTCTCTCTACTGACCAGCAGAGGGTGACTCCTCCGATTGCAAAAATAAATTAAATTGTATGGAAGTCTATGAGAAAAGACAGCATGATGTTTATTTCGTAAATTATGGTCCATTTAGAGTCAAATAGACCATGAAGCAGAGTATGGTTTAGGCCCGGCTTACTGTGATTGACAGGTCGCTGCCAGAGACGTATACGCCGTCTCTATGTCACTCTTCCGCATTCCAAATATGGTAACTTCTGTTCATTGGTTGCAAAAAAAACATGGCAACGGCGAAATCGTCGAATTCGAGGCTTCCAAACGGCAGAACACAAACCAATGGGTGACGCACGATGACTACGTCCACTTCTTATATACAGTCCATGGATGAGACAGGGAGGGGCCTTCTCCAAACTATTGCCACTAAGTTGGAAGTTGCCTAAAATATGTTTCTTTGTTTGTAGCATTAAGATTTCCTTTAACTGGCACTAAGGGGCCTCGACCAAACAATAAAAACAGCCCCAAACCAACCTCTTTTACATATTTGAGTTGCAATATTCAACCGTGCAAAGAGCACTCGGTTTTACAGCTGAAAAATTAGCGTGTTAATGAACAAGTGGGTAGATAAGATCCAAAACAGCCAGTCGTGATTAGCGAGTCACACAGTCCAGAAGTCTGGCTTGCATCGAGAAGAACTGTGTGAAGCGGCTCCTTCAAGAAGGAACCGCTCATCAATACCACAGGCTGTAAGATATCTTTCCAGTCACCATGGCTACAGTGTTTCTCAGTCTCCGTCGCCAGTGTGGTGACCTATAACTTCATTAATGCATGTGCAGAACATTAATAGTGTGTTATGCCCCCCCCCCCCCCCTCCCCTTCACTCCCGGAGCTCAGTACATCCGGGGTAAGTGGCATCCTGTCAGCGTGCGCGATGCGGTGAGCTTCATGCAGAGCAAAGCTTGCATACAGTGCACTTGTGGCTAGTGTGTGTGTGTGTGTGTGTCACATCTGTGCATTATCGTCACCACTTCTTTCCACTTAAGTCCTAACCACACAATCCACACTTTAAACTGACTCAAGCATGTGACGCCATTCTTCGGCGAGTCAAAACACCTCTACTTCCTTAAACCTAAAAGCCAAATTCAGGTCCCTTTTTTTTTTTTTTAGTCGAGGTCATTCAGGGATATGTTTTACATGGTTAATCTGGAGAATAAGTGTGTGTATTATAGATGTGCAAGTATCCAGAAGTTCTAAAGGAAAGTTCTGTGGATGGAACACACATTTACTGTTAAGTGCACACAAGAGATTAGAGCATGATGCAACTTATTTCCATTCCATTAAGTAACAAGGAAACTTTACACGTTTCTACCTGAAACAGGATGTGAGGCGGAAGTACCGTGTGGGGAACTTCAGTTGTTCCAAAGTGTTCAAAAGTTTCAAAAGGCTTGGCTCGTACTATTTGGCTGGCCCATATTCTGTACTCCCAGATATGAGTTCTAGCCACAGTGACACGGGTAATGGAAACAGGATCCTGGTTTTAGTTTTTCAAGAGAAAAAAAGATGGCAGAAGGACAAAGCTAATGTCTAGTGGGTGAACATAGTATGGAGTACTTTCTCTAAGCTAAGATAACTGAATATAAATGCAGAATCAGTGGGCAGCCAGACAAGATTTTAGTATCGGAAGCATTCAAGTAGTATTGACCAATCGTGTTTGAGCGGGCTTCGGGTGCATGCAGGTAAGCCATCCGCATGAAGAGCAAAATAGGTGGAATGCGTTCTCAGAAGCATCGGCTATCGTCTGATGTTATTTAGCTTTTTATCGGTTTAAATTTTGCTTGTAAACTGGCTTCTTGTGAAACAGTCTGATCGTACTCATCGCCAACTCTATTCTTGCGCCTCAAGTTGCTAATCGGGTTGTAAACACTGACCGGCGCACAGCGGAGGAAGTCTTGGCTTGGATATCTGATAGTAACACCAGAACTCCCAAAATATTGTTTGTTGTCCCCTGAGGCTAAATCGTCATCAGACCGATAGCCGATAGTGGGTTGAGACTGAGAATATTGGACTTAACTAATATTAGCTAACATTTGCCCCATGACAACTTTATGAGGTGATAATACGTGTTGTGTTTTGCCACTATACCAAAGTACAACCTCACAGAGCCGATGTACGTTTTTGAATTACTCATGAACTCGAAACATAAGACAAGTAGCGTGGATAGAGGATTGTAGCGGGCCGGGACAGCCCCAGAGAAACTTGCCCTTTTACTTTTTTTTTTCTTGCCAAAAGAAGAGCCATGTGACTATCTTCAACACAAGGGGAGTGTGTGTTGCTTTCCACACAATACCATTGCAATACCCTTTTCCCCCTTCCGCTGCATGTGTAACCAGTTAGTGTTACGCCTTAACGCTGCCTTAGAAACGCCACGTGGACCACACTCTCCCTCTTGAACTTGAACTCCCTAAATAGACTTGTGAAGGGGCTCAGCTGATCACAAAATGTAATATATAAGTAAGACTAGGAGTGAATTTGCAGCTGCATTGTCTCATTAGCACCCACACTATACCCCCCATCAGAACTACAATCTGTGAGCGATTATTCAGACTGACGCAGCAGAGGTGTATTTTTCCAGTTGCTGATGCATTTTTTCAGTGCTGATGACTCGCTGACACGCCACTGGTTGGAGAGAAGTAGATCACAGAGCTGATATGGAAACACCGCAGAATAAAAACAAGTAAAAAAGAATGGGAGAGGGATGTACCTTGTGGGTTTATAGATAGGAAGTAGTGTGCACCTCCAGGATTCACACCTCCTGGTTTGCTCACATGCACACACAGTACACCGTGTGCTCTGTTAGGAAAATTATAAATTGTTCTGATGTGAGGGTCCTGGGACAGAGGATGTCGCATGTGTGCAGATTGTAAAGCCCTCTGAGGCAAATGTGTGATTTGTGATTTTGGGCTGTACAAAATCAATTGAATTGAAAAACCAGAGCACCGACAGCTGGCTTGGTTGTCACAGTGTCCTCGGTTCTGAATAAGCCCCGAAGGAAACACGTTAAGGAACTCCTTTTATATCAAAAGTCCATACACACATGGGGGCAAACGCAACAAAAGACAGAGTCAACTCATTTCTGCTTTTGTCATGAGCTTCAGGAAATCCTACCCAGCTGTTAAAGGCTTAAAGGAAAGTAGGCTGCATCTCCACCCAGTCTCCTGGCACAGGATCCTTTACAACAGAAACTAACAAGTCATGTAGAATGCTGGGAAGTAGGAAGAGCATAAATAAGTGGTGAAAAGACAAAGTTTTGGATAAGCATATTTTACATGTCTCACAGTAACGTGATCCGTTCAACACGACTTTTCTTACAGCTTCAAACCTATAACGGCCAACGGTGAAGTGTCACAAGTTTTACTTAACCGCCATGTCTTTTTTTCCTTCTGTTTTCTTGTAGCACCTAGTCAAAGGAGTTCACTACCGCTGGGGTTTCTTTGCACCTAGCGGTCCTGCCTTGGATGAAGTAAGGGAGATGGTGGATGCAGGACAGGTACAGTACCAGATGTATTCTCTAAACTGTTCACCTCTAAACTGACACCAGTGTGTTTATCATCACATGCACATCAGGGGTTAAATTGGGCTCTTTTGGCTTAAAGCATCAGTTTCAGACACTGTGTCATGCCTTTACTTCAACTTTATTAAATAGCTGTGGCCATCATACAGCAGCAAGATCGATGCTTGCTTCTCCGGATTGAGAGACAGGCTGCTGTGTAATTTACCCACGTAGCACAGCAGAGTTAACGGCGTTATTTAAATCTTCTGTTGTGGCATTGTGATCTCACAGTAGTCCCCATTAACCATATGTTTGCACAGCAAACAGCTGTTGAACATGGATTCCACATTCTTCCAGTGAAAACATGAGGAACAAATCGGCAAAAGATATGTCTATTGATTAGCATTATTAAAGCATATAATTCACCCACATTACCAATAAATAAGGAACGTAAAAATTTTAATGTTCTCGCTTCTCTCGTGTGGTACACCCAACCCCCAATCCTCATTGGGCAAGGGCTTTCCCTCATCGTTAATGCCATGTTAGCCTGGGGAGCGCATTACACTCTCATAAAAAAAACAACCGACATGTTCTGCAATGACATGACGGTTATTTGGCATTTAATGACTTTTAGAAATGCATGGGTCACAAAAGTACCAGGCCTATCTGTGGATAATGAATATAGTCTATTAGATTTCATTAATGCATTTGGCACTTGAACAAATACTGTGGTGTGACATATTACATTGTGATATAGCATGCAGTTAAACTGGGGATTATCACTCTATGCAGATAACACGCCTCTATCTATTTTATTACGATTCTCACTTGAGCATGCTCCTTCACAAACATGCCTTTAGTTCATTTTTATCATGTGAAAACAGTTTCCTCACTGATATTGAAATACACAATAGCTGAGAAACAGGGCTCGTTTGACCTCTGCCTCCTTCTGTGCTCTCTATCAGATTCGGGCTGTGGTGGAGGAGACTTTCAGCTTTTCCCAGGTTCCTCAGGCCTTCGAGAAGATGGAGAAAGGTCACGCTCGCGGAAAGACCGTGGTGCAGATCAGCAAAGGAGGAGATGACTTATAGCACTGACTGTTGGAGACTCGTGAAAGTGAATTAAACTCATTTGAATGCTAGGTTTTTGCTTATTGTATCTACAGTTGCAAACTAGGTACAAGAACAAAGTTATTGATTGTTATTGGTATGGGTTTTGTAGCTACAAATGTGTGTGTAAGATGCTGTTGTATGCTTTTGAATATTTGGTATTTTTTTACTGGCTTAAAAAATAATATATGATGAAAGTTAAGTGGTAATTTAGGCACTGTCAGTGGTTTTTTTTAAAGAGCGATTAGTAAAGTTTGACCATGTAAAATATGAGTATTCCCACAGACACAGTTGCCAGTTTATTAGGTACACCTATCTTAAACGAATTAATTCTAATAAAATAGCCCTGCAATAAATCCTACACTCAGGAAGGTTATCATTTTTTGTTGAAACTGTTTTAGAGACGTGTTGATTCAACTGTATGGTCATTCTAGTGTTACTCTTTCATACAGTATATCTGCATACAACTCAGTGGCGGCTGGTGACTCAAAACTTAGGAAGATGGTATGAAAACGAACCCACTGAGTCGTGTTATTGTATGCCACTGGAGTCAGTGGGAGATTACACAAGAACAGGAGGTTCAGTGAGGTGAGAAGATGAGACACACTACTCACCAAAAAGATCTGAAAAACAAGTCTATTCTCCTACTATGGTATTTTGTGTGGCATATACTATACCTTGACCTTTTTATGGCTTTCTATATTATTACATTTTTATGATACTATGATATTTTGTATGACTGAAATTCGTTTTAATGGATATTTTATGACATTTTTAAAGCATACTTAACCATTTTTTATGACTTAAGGCATTCTATATCATTTTGTAACATTTGATGGAATTCTATACTTTTTTATACTATACTTTTATTATGAACATTTTACGATGTTCTATAATACTAACAGATTGTTATGACATTTTATGACAAACTATACTTTGACTTTTTTCATGAAATTTTGTATGACTGTCATGAAATTTTGATGGCATACCAACTTACAGAAACGATAACCAACATTTCGATCAGTAGAACATTTTGCTTTACTTGTATTTTTCACTGTGAGTTTGAGCCAGGTGAAACGCAGTGTTGGGGCTACTCAAAGGGGGGCGCTATCGAGCCAATTTGTCACACCGCAGCTCGACAACCATAGACGGCTATTTTCATCACGACTGCCTTGCGTGCCAACTTTGTCGGTGCTCGGACCCTCCTGATAGTTTGGAGTAAGATCTGGTTTAGAAAGTTCCTGGTTTGCGTTACCATAGAAACGAGGAACTCTGGGGGCTCGTAGAAAGTGTGAAAACTAGAAACGTTAAACAAAGACAGCAAGAAGATCCAAGTTCACTGGAGTCTGATCGCTCTCTGAAGATCTTCCAAGACAACAAAGGGTAATGAACTCAAAGAGCATCCGTGAGAGCGGTGGGATGGAGAGGGCAGCCAGCTGTCATGTGAGCCGCTCTGTGGCCCAAGAGGTCGACATCCAGAGGCTTCGCCGGGAGAACGAGGAGCATGACAAGATGATCGAGCAGCGCCACCAGGTACGAGAACTCCCAACTTTACTTCTCACGGTGTAACGGCTAGCAGTTAAGTTAACTCACTTTACTCAAGTCATGTTACTTCACAATGAGCGCATGTGCCTCAATTTAAAGAAGTTGATCTAAAAGTGTCCCCTTCCGTTTAAAAGACGTCTATGCCCACCGTTGAAAAGACGTTCAAAATTGGTTCAAAGGTGAAAGTTTTTTCGCCGACTATTTACAGACGTTGATTAAACGTTCAGTTTAGACCAGATTTCAACGGGATTTGCAATACTACAATTGTTTGTCCTCTACATTGTGCTAATAATAGTATATCTTAATTTTAGAGGCTTACTAATAAACCACATCCACATTTATCAGTTGAAAGCCAATACTGTAAATCCCGGTGAAATCTGGTCTAAACGTGAACGTTTACTCAACGTCTAAATAGTCGAGGAAAAAAAACGTTCACTTTTGAACCAATTTTAAACGTCTTTTCCACGTTTACTTAAACGTCGAAATGCTAACAGTTCAATATGTAGTAATTAAATACTTAATCATAGTAACACAACAGTTTCCACTTACAGGACAAAGAAGACCAAGTGACACAGGCAACAATTCATTTTTATTTATTAAGCAACAATATAAATATCAAACAATGTTCTTTGTATACAACCATAATCTCCCGTTCCTTCTTTAAATGTCGTTGTCAAAGCCACAGAGGAGCCGGTTTAAAAAAAATCTGCCATATTTTCAAGGTGGACGTCTGTAAATAAAACAAATATTAGAAAAACATTCACTTTTAGACCAGTTTTGAACGTCTTTTCACCGGAGACCATAGTCGTCTTTTCAACGTAAATATGCTGATTTGGATATTACACAGTATAATACTTTATATTGTTTGTATATTGCTATATGCCAAACAACAATGTTTTGACGTCTTCTTATTTGTACATTACTTTGTTTTACTCACGTCCTCCATATTTAAACAGAGTACAGCCCCACTTGCTATCCGTCGTGTATTTCACATGTGAAATGTCCTAAAAACTCTACAGCGCTACAGCGACAGTCCATAAAGAGTCTCCAACATTAACTAGCACACGTTTATGTTTATTGTTCATCCATGCTGCTGCCGCTACAAGCTAACATGCTAACGCTACAAGCTAGCAGCCTCGCCCGCATGGTGAGCATAACATGACACAAATGGTGCATATTTCGGTTTGCTATATTGGAGTATACAAAGTATGTCGTTAGCGTGAAGCCTCACGTTCATTCTGTCAGCTCGTTCACTTCGGTCCCGTGCAGAGTTTCCAGACACATGTTTAAAAGTTTGAGAAGATCTGCGCATGCGTGTTCCAGCAGTAAACACACGTATTTTACGTGAACATACAGACAGAATGTGCTCTGCTCTCATTACGATGTACTGGGAGCTTCTTGTTGACAGCACAGTCTTTAGATACATATTGATGACGTTTTATATGAAACATTAAATGTGTTGAAATCACGTCTTCCTGTAGACCAGATTTCACCAGCCAGCATAATATGACTTTGGAGAAATACGTTAAAAGTAACCAATATCAACCTACAACTGAACAAACCATAAATATTTTAAAACAAATTGGTGTTTTGTGACACGTTGATATTGTAACCGCAATTTAGCCGGTATTATGTGTGTTTTTATGTAGACATTGAAGAGTCTCAGACAGCGCAAAGAAGAGTTGCATGCGCTGACAGAAAACGCAGAAAGTACACACACACTGTGATAACTTTCTGAAGGTACAGTAGAGGACAATTTCACACACAACTGCTGTATATGACTATATGTCCAGGGACATGCGGTCAGGGGAGGCAGGTGATGCAGAGCCTCATCATGAAAAGTAAAAAACAAATAATGATAAAATAGAAATGTATATTTCTGTACTGATCTGTGCTATAACTGTAATTTCTGTATGATTCCAATCATTTCAAGCATTTTTATAATGAAAATCTCTGAATTAGCGCATGTCCTGTTCAAACAGAGAGAAGACAGTGAGGTGAGGCAGCGACGAGCTGTGCTTCACCTCAGATTGCGCAATCCCTCACTAACTGGGTTGAGCGCGTGCCTTTTGCTTTCTCATTGTTTGTCACCACTGTAATATTTGTAGACACTTTTATTATATGTCCTTTCTTTCCATAGAATAAGTAGTGTATTTCACGTCTGTGTAGAACATATTTAGTGTTGCTGATCTGACAGAAACCGCAGTGAAAAAGCAACAGAGGGGCAAACAGCCTCAAAAAAGAGGGCGTACGAGAGCCCACGGGTCGGGTTTATGCTTGTTCTGTCATTGCTCTTCTTCTACACTTCTCTTCTTCTACACTTCTCTTCTTCTTCTTATATTTTGCTTTGACCACAAGAATGTAAGATTATATATCCAAGCTTAAAAATGTCTCAAAAAACAAGGAAATATGACCAAATCAACAGTAATTCAACGTCGGACTGGTAAAGTAACCTTTTATGTTTGTTGTTCTCTTTATACATCCATGGTTGTTACACAGATTATCGCGGAATCTCACGATTTTCGCGGGTGGTGCCCGCGAGCACTCCGCTTCTGAAACGCTTCCGGTGGGGCAGATCGCGGTGCACACGCTCCCGGTGGAATCAAATATGTACCTTACCTATGTGTGTGTAAAGAATGCTGATTGATATGAAAAACAACCAGTAGTCAATGTGCAAGCTGCAAATTGAATGGTGATTTAAGCTTCTTCCCTCACTCCCCCAAATAAAAAAAGTTTTTTTTTTTTCAATTTGAATTACATGGTATGCACACTATGGTCTTATTGTCTTGTCTGTGTTTCCAGAGTTGATATAAAAACGTGTTTCCGTTAGGGTACTGCAACTAGCAGTTAAGTTAACTCACTGTTAGTTACTCAAATCATAACATTATCTCACACTGAGCTTGTGTGCCTCACTTTAAAAAAGTTGATCTATCCTTAGAGGACAAAAGCGTCCCCTTCCTAAAACTGTTCTGAAATACTATATTAGTTTACACTTCAGTCCTGATCGTAACCAACATTGTTTGAAGAGAAGCCTCTATTATTTATTTGTGTATAAGGGCAGCTTGTTATGTCACATGACTGAGAACATGAAGTCCCACCCCTAGTGGTTACAAAGGGATGTGTTTGTCCTTGAGGGTCTGAGTGTCTCTATTTTAGCTACTCAGTTTATTATACATATATTATGTGTGTTTTTATGTAGAAATTGAAGAGTCTCAGACAGCGCAAAGATGAGTTGCAGGCGCTGATAAAGAAAACACAGAAAGTACAAGCACACTGTGATAACTTTCTGAAGGTACAGTAGAGGACAATTTCACACACGACTGCTGTATATGACTGTAGAGGGATGTAATGGATTTCAATTTCATGGCTGGAACTGGACAGCAAACAGCAAAACTAAGTCCCTCTATCTCCTTCCCTGCAGGTAGAAGAGGCTGATCAACTTGTTGAGGAAGCAGAGAAGGAGAGGAAAGAGGGCCTTCAACTGGACGCAGAGCTAGAGAAGCTAAAGCTGGTGCGTGCCGAGGTGATGGAGAAGAAACAGGAGCAAGAGCGTCAGATACAACAACACACTGTATATACAGACATCATGGAGCAGGCGTGCAGGATGAGTAGGGTACTAATTAATAGTCTATCATCAAAAGATCCACTTATTTAAACAGAGGTTCCTCAAAGTTTTAAGATTGTACCACTATGTAACAAGCCACATTTTAAAACGTGACGGTGAATCTCAGATCAATGCAGCTAAATTGGTAACGTTTCTCATTTAGTTAGAAGTGACGCAAGAAGTGTTAAGTCATGGTGGTAAGCCTCCCGAAACCTTGATGGCCTCAACAGTGGGCATGAACACTAAACATTAAATAGATAGCATTGCTATGTGAAATAACACATCTGGCCAGGTCTCCTTACAGGTCTTATTTTAGAAAAGTGAAATCATTTCTATGGTGTGTGCAGAGGTGGTCATGGATTTTTTTTTTAGTATGAAGTTGGATTTTTGAGCTGCACCTTTAACGTGTGTGTGTGTTTTACAGTTTAATAACGGGCAGGAGCTCGCAGATTATATACATAATCTTCTCCACATTCGAGACAATTGCCAGAAGAAGGAGAAAATGGCGTACGAGCAGGTCGACCAGCTGAGGGAATCACTGCTGACACTGGAGGACAATGATCGTCTGCAGCGGCTGCAGAAGAACCTACGGCTGACCCGGCTCCAAACCGAGTTAGAGGAGACGCGCGCTGCAGCGAACCACTGGGTATCGGACATGACACTGATTCAAAGTCTGGCATCAGAGCGTACACCAAATCAGATGTTGCCTACATATGCAGCTACCATCTTGTGTGAAATGCAGTTGTCCCTGTCTTCACAGGAAACCAAGTGGAACGACATTCAGGAAACAGCTGCAAAGAAAACAATCTTGCTGGGACAGATTAAGATGGCGACCCTTAGCCTCTATGAAATGAGAAGTGGCGGGGTAGAAGGAGACGAAGCTGAGGTAGAAGGAGACGAAGCTGTGGATAAGAATGACACAGTGAAACAGCTTGATAAGGTGTGTACCCTGACAGAGCAGAGATGGTTATGAGCAGCAGAGAGACAGAAAACAAACAAGTGACGGTTTTCTACTGTTTCCTCTTCAGGTCATGATGTTCATGCAGGACCATGAGGACATACTTAAGCAATATTAAACTGCCCCACAGAAGCATGGTGGAAAGGAAAAAGACAAGCCGAAGTCCCCAAAAAGAAGAAGCAAAAAGGACAAATGAATAATCTAGTAGTTGTTCTAATGTAAAACTTGAAAACAATGAACTTAAATAAACTTAAGACACTGAAGTAATCAACAACTTGTATTCATTTAGCTCTTCTTTGTTGTTAACATGGCTTGATTATAAGTCATGAAATAGTCCTGATAGTGGTAACTATATATTTGAGGGTGACTTTTTAAAATTAGATAAATACTGTATATCTAGTAATATCAGATAACTTGTACTGTTGGTGGTTCAATACCCAGCTCCTCTTGGTCACATGACAAATTAATGACAATGATCAAGAAGAAATCTATATATTAAATGTTGATCACAAAAAAATTTGAAAGTGCTGCAGTACTTTATAATCTGTTCTTCACAAAAATAGTAAATAGCTACTAGTTTAAAACATGAAGTACTTTATTAAAAACTCACATACTGACACACATACTAATGATATTTGCTCAACAGGCTCCTCCTCCTCCCTTTCATAATCCATTCCATTCAACTCCAGGTCGGCCTGAGACAGGTGATGGTGTAGAGGTGTGAGAGGATGAGAAGGAGTGAGAGGTGGATGGAATGAGTAGTGAATATATTCAAAAAAAGTCAACTTAAACATAGACAGGCCCCAGTTTTAGGCCTACGTGGTCATTTCATAGATATTGAGCAGCTGTAAAGGCTTGAATGCCTTGTTGATTAAAAAACAATGAAATAGGTCATCTGAAGGCCTCTGTCCTGGATTTCAAACCAGAGACAGCTAGAAGGCGATGTGTGAGCTCGACTGAGATGTAGTTTCTCACTATGAACACTGGAGTGCAGTATTGAGCCTACTGCTGACGGTCACACCTCACTGCAGTCAACTCCTCCAGTCAAAAACAATCGCTACAGCAACTACTAACACTTCTGGTGGTACCCTTCAAAGCAAAACTATCAAATTAGATGGCTTTACATGTTTTTAACATGTCTAGCAGTTTTCTAAGAATAATAATTTGTGTTTATATAATATATCTGTGAGGGGAGCAATAATGCAATCAATATAAAATAATAAACCACATGGGTGACGTCACGGTGGCTACGTCCACTTCTTACGTATGGCTTACAAATGAAGTCACGTGACAGTACACGTGAGCTTTCTCCAGGAGTTGAGCCGTAAAGCCGTCAGCATGGCGGTGGAAGCCTGGTACATGGACATCTCCGAGGAGGACCAGAGGAAGCCGCACAGACTGACCCCAAATGAGCCCGTTAGTCTGGACCAGCTGAAGACGCTCGGGGTGTTTCACTGGAAGGTAAGCAAACGTCACAGCCACGTTAGCAGCTGCCTGTGCGTTTCCACAGAACGGTTAGCTGTCGGATAAAGTAAAAAAATCATTTTATTTAGCTTACTAAAGTCAACCTTTGTTTTATATTGACTTTATTCATTTACAGGACGTCCGCAATCACTTTTTCGGGTTAGATAACTGTGACCCACTCAACAACTTCAAAATGACAACAAACATGCCGCCATGTTTGTTGTAGTTCTTAAACTATTTGGTTGTTTTATTGTTGTTGTCCCATTGTTGCAGCTGAATGCTGACATCTATGAAACGGACCCAGAGCTGGAGCAGATCCGCAGAGACCACGGCTACTCCTTCATGGACATCATCGCCATTCACAAGGACACACTGCCCAACTATGAGGAGAAGGTAAGCAGAGCGCTGCACGTTCTCACTCGGACTATACCTTTTAATAATTAGTATTTTTTATTTATTCTGAGAAATTGGCACATTGTTAGATAAGACGGTTGTTGAAAGTGAACTGCAGTGAAGTAAACTGTCCTCACTGCATTAGAGGATGTTATGACCTGTGGGGAAGAGGCTGTACAGTGCTTTATGACATTTCTACGTCCATCATTGTCAGTCAGTGGAGAAGACGGGGACACATGAGGACAGCTAGTACTTGGAACTGGCTGTTGACTTTTATAATTGAATGACTGAACCACCACTATTCTGGCCTGCTGTGTCTTTCTTGTGTCCGTGCTCTCAGCTGAAGATGTTCTTTGAGGAGCACCTGCACTTGGATGATGAGATCCGCTACATCCTGGACGGCCAGGCCTACTTTGATGTCAGGGACAAGGAGGAGCGCTGGATCAGGATCGCCATGACTAAGGGCGACCTGATCACCCTGCCGGCCGGCATCTACCACCGCTTCACCCTGGACGAGACTGTACGCACGCACGGAGTTGTCATTGATATGAGGCCATTTGAACAATGATCAATGATGGTTAATGAAAATGATGCCGCAAAAAGAATATTATAATAATAAAAAAGTATTATATTACATATTATTAAAAGAATACACAGAATAAATACTTACTATGCATGACGCTCTGTTTGTCTCTGCAGAACTACACCAAAGCCATGAGGCTGTTTGTGGGAGAGCCAGTGTGGAAAGCTTACAACCGGCCCGCCGACGACTTTGACATCCGCCAGAAGTACTTAGCTTCTCTGCAGGAACCCGGAGAGAGAGCTGTGATGCTTTCACCTCTACTGTGATTCTGTAGAGCAACCTGTTTATATGAATATTTTTATATGGTCTTGTTAATCAGTGTGCCATATCAACATTAAAGTTAACATGAATCAATTCATTAACGCTAATCAGAGGCAGAGTAGCTAGGTGTGGGATAAAAAAAACATCAAACTACTGTAAATGACAGGCAGCACACCTGCCAATGGCTATAAAGAGGCTATGTGGGATGCGTACGAGAGGCACTTCAACATTTCAAATGGGAGCATGCATGCCCACCTTCTGTCTACAGAAAGATGCTTAGGGCTTTTATTTTGAAACAGAAACAGTGTTGAGTTAAAAACAAACCCTTTTTTTCTTCATGCCTAACATTTAAACTTGGTAATGTTGCCGGTATGATATACTGTCTAAAGATAATTTCCCATGTCTAGTTTGGCTGTGAATCGTGGGTGGTGCTGGGGCAGTGTGGCTGCTCCAACCTCTTGACCTGTTAAAACTAAGACTCGACAGTTCCTGTTAGTTTCAAAATAAAGGCTCCATAGTGTCATACTGCTGACCGAATCCCTTCATTTGTTAACATGAGGTTTTTATTTGGAACTATTTGCAGGGCACTGTTGCAGTGACTTGCATGACTGTATAAATGAATGGAGTACCAGCTTTTAATTATTATTATTATTTACAAATGAGCAGAGTATGTAAAAATAAGGGCAGTCTGTGTGGAGTTCAATCGAGACTCTACAGACAAAACAAGATTAGATAACAGAATCATAATGTACTTAATTATTGTAATATCTATCTAGATAGATAACATAACATTTAAAGGGGCCATTGTGCATGAGTACTTTTACTTTAGATACCCAAGTGTAAACAATATGAACATTAACTGTGTAGGATCTGAATACTTTCACAACAGGACAGTCTGTAGTACCTTGTTCTATAAAGCGGCTGTATGTGGTGAGGTGCAGTCAGACTTACCTTCAGCAGCATTTTGAAATACGCAACTAGTACGCAGTATTTTCTACTTTCATATTTCCCACACTACTTGTCTGTGCTAGTGGGTGGAGCGTCTGACAGATTCACTAACACTTTGTGTTGTCTGCAACATAAAGCTGCTGCTAATTCTAATCTGTGCCTTGCTTCTTTTTTTTAAAATGATCTATCCATCAAACCAAAGTTGTTTTAAAATAACAGTTTTATTTCAGATAAAACAAAATTCAATATTCATAAATATGATCAACACAATATGTGAAAATTAAAGATCCACTAGGACAAATCAATAAAAGATTTAACAAGATCATTTTTGATATAATCACATGAACAGAAAAAAACATCTCTGATATGTACAATTTTGGATTCCTAATATGTTACAGTTTTTGTTTAGTGATCAGGATACGATGCAATCTGCACGAGTTCATAAAGCTGGCAGCTGGAGTCGAGTGGCCTTCGCCTGTTAATCCAGTATGACAGGTGTCTGCTGTGGAAGAAGCTTTGGACCTCTGTGGTTGATTAGTCCTAAAGCACACTGAAGCTCAGGATAATGCCCGCGTCAAGACTCACACTATGAGCCTGCAACTACCATCACTGCCAGTCTGTAGTGCAACGTACATCTGTGTTCTGATCTCACAGCGCTTCATTTGGAAACTTCTTGCGGAGATTTGGATGAGAAGATCGATACTGCTGCATGCTAAATATGAAGCTAGCACAAAGGCTGGAAGAGGGGGGGGGGGCTAGCCTGTAAAAATGGGGACAGTCTTGATGGACCATTGAAAGGTGAGCTTGTCTGTTTGTACTGCAAGACGTTAATAAGCCAAGAATCGCATATTATTGCCGACCCTGAGTAAAGTAGTAAAAACAACCTCTTCATTCGCAATGTTTTCAAGTGACAAAGAAGAGGAGAAAATGAAAGCCTAGTAACAAGCCAGCCTCCCTACCAACATATTTATCTTCTATGAATGCTCATGCAGATGTAAGTTCCAGTTGATCAACATCTGGGCTCTTTTTTGCATCACCATCTCATCATCGCAGCTCGAGCTCCGTATTTACGGTACAAACACAAGGATTGTATCCATCTTCTCATCTGACTCGTTGCAAGTAAGCAAATTTCCCTAAATGTCAAACTATTTAATCTGTAAAATGAACATCGACTTCTACGCACACAGAGGAGTTTTTTTGTAGGACCATTTCCTTTGCAGAATGTCAATCCATCAGCGTGTGTGAGCTTTCTACTCCTCTACAGATCATGAGAGTGCGGTAGTGTGTGTGTGTGTGTGTGTGTGTCCACTCCTAGTTCACGTTTCTTCCCCTCTTAGACCAGTTTGAGGCACTGCGCATTGAAGCTGTCGCCCTCCCGGCAGGCCACGGCCTCCAGCAGAGCCTGCTTCTTCTGGGTGCTGCGTGACGACTCCAGCTCATACATGGTGGTCAAGTTGAAGAGGACGCTCTCGTGGAGGTAGAGTGCGGGGTCCTGCTGCACCAGGCCCTCCAGCTGGCTCAGGGACTCCTTCAGGCGGCCGAGATAGAGCAGGCAAACGGCTGCATTGTTGTTGGCCTGGGAACATACAAAGGAGGGGGGATTAGGTGAGGATGGAAGAAGTGCACCCTTCTACTGTCTTGGTGTGAGACTTACGTTGCGCTTTCGGGGCGTCATTTTGAATTTCACTTGAGTTGTGCAAATGAAAAGGTTACTGAGAGCGATGTCGGGGATGAGAGTTCCATCCGTGGCCCACTTTTTCACTGACAGAATCAAACAGCCCCGCTAAAACCGTGAAATTGCCTAAAAACTACAAATAGTTTTTTTTTTAATTTTAATTTTTTATTGTTTGTGTAATGGTTAAACAAACGAGATAGTGTGTTACTTAGTGAGCTTTAGAGGTGCTGGTAGGCATATTTCTTTGAGAGAGGACTAGGCATGCTAGCTGTTTCCCCCTAAAACTGATTATTCACGACTAAAACAATGTGTACCTGCAAACGCCCAATTCTGTTTTATGAAATAAATCCCAATCATTGTGGAACAGGGCGCACATGCACGAGCCTCATTTCTACTCCTGCAGTTTGCCATAAATGGATGTGTGGAGACGCCCCATAAAAATCAGTTAGCACCTCAATGCTTTGTGCCCCGTCAGTCAGAAGACCGGCAAGGAAAGAAGTGCCATTTCACAGACCGTACGTGCTCCCAGCAGCACCGGAGCAGCTGTCATTACACGACCGTGGATATTTATAGCGCCCACACCACTAATTCATCACATGTATCTGCGATCCATCGTCGCGGAGATATCTCAATCATCATTATTAAACATCAGAAGGATGATTGATGATGGATTCATAGAGCTCATGTCGAAAGATGCTTTACAAAACGGCTCATCATTTAGGATCAAATTTAAAGATCACTGACAGGGAAGTGACCATTAATAATTTCTTATCACAATAATTCAAAATACAATTCATATTATGAATGTGCTTTTGTTTGACATGTATGTGTGTGGGAAAAGACGTAGGCAGAACACATCGTTTATGTATCTGGCCCCTGCTCTGTGCTTAACAAAGACTCATGAAATGAATATCAATATTCTCATCTCGCTCTCAACAAAAAAGCATATTTCCAAATATGTATCAACACCGTCTCCTATTCATCTCACCAATAAATCCAACACTATGATAGATCCACCGATGTTTTCTGATGAGACGACACAGCAAATGACATCAGCCTCACTTTAAATTGTGTGTCTCACATGACTCGGAGTGTGGTGCATTAAAGCGGTGTTTGTTCCTGTGGGGGTTGGAGAACTTACGACAGGGTTTTTCGGGTCAATTTTCAAGACGTCGGCGAAGGACGCATGCGCTTCAGCGTAGTTGTTCTGACTGAGGTAGACGAAGGCCCTGGAAAACAAACACAGGCATTACATCTTCTACTGACATGTTTCTGTCACACTTGAAGCTGTGGAAGGCCTGTTGTGTGTGGACAAGCAAACATACAGCGATATGTGAAAGCAGCACATGTCATTTCAAAGCCATGGGCACCAGAGCAGCCTCCTCTCTTCTGGTTTCAAGCCAGATCTTGAAAAAACATCTGAGTCTACAGAGTCATCTGTACTTTTCTACAATGGGCAGATTGAATTTACAGAAAATACATTCCATTTTTCTGTGCATGTGCCTGGTTCAGTACTTGAGTTGGTTAGATTTCACCACTGGCTGAACCCCAAAAAAAAGAAAAGGGTGCGACCGATCATGTGCTCGTGAGACCAAAGATAGTCTGGAGCCCTGTTGCCTCCTGAGGTTTGCCTCGTGCTCCACACCTCCTCAGCCCACAGGTGTGACCTCCTGTGCTTCATCGCACGGCAGAAGGAAGCACGAAGCTGCAAAAAGCCCTGAAGGAAGCGAAAATGAGCAGAGGTAAACTGGCACTGTGCGGAGGTGCTAAAAGGGTACCTGTTCATCAGCACGCATGTGGTGTGACCTGGCTGGCTCCCCGTCATCTGGCAGGCCTTCTCCACATCCTGGAAGTACCTCTCTGCCGTTTTAACGTCTCCAATCTGGCCGAGAACAAAGCAGCGGCGGCACATTAACCACTGATCTGTGTGTGTGTTTTGTAAAATTGGGCTAGCGCAAATGTATTAAGATTAGATTTCATGATCCCCGTGGGAAAAGTTGAGACTTATTGCATCAGTAAAGAATACATACAGGAACATAACAAGAGACAATAATGGTGACAAAACAAATACTATCTCTGATGATAGTGCAACACAATGGAGTTGTAAAGTGGGAAGAGTTTGGTAAAAAAGTAAAAGTCCTGCTCATTTTCTGCACAGACCATGCCAAGTGACCGTCTATTGCGCATGTGTGTGAAGGCCCAGTGTTCTCAACATTCTTACCCACATGTCTACTTAAGCTTGCACCTGATTCTAATCAGAGACCTTCAGAGCAATATTTGGGGGAATTAATATCAATCTGGTGTCTGTGCATTAAGTACGAAGCTGTAGCCGGGGCACGGTTAGCAATGTGCAACATACCGTGGAAATAAATGGTGATTCTGATCTAAATCCTAAAAATAAACAAATAAGACAAAAGAGCATGTTTTTTACAGAGCAAAATTATTCAAAATGAATTGCAACCTTTGCTTTCAAAACCTGGTGTGACCACATTAAGCAGCAATAACTTTAAATGTACAACGTCTCAACAGGGATTCCAATAACATTTCTATTGGATTAAGGTCAGGACTTTGACTCGGCCAATCCAAAACATTCCATTCTTTAGTAGACTGACTTGCGTGTTTGGGGTCATCTTGCTGCAAGATTTGCCTTTTGTTGAGCTTCAGTTGCATAATTTCAGAAAATAAATAAATGAATAATTATAATATCTTTTTTGTTCAACTGGGTCCTTTGTCTCGTTTTAAGACTTGAATCTTGAATCTGATCACATTTAAGGTCAGATTTATGCAGAACTACAGAAAATTCTAGGGTTCACTTTCTAACGGCACTGTGTGTGTGTGTGTTTGTGTGTGTCAATGTGCGGACCTGCAAGAAGATGCGTCCTATGCCGCTGAGCAGCTGCACTCTCTGCTGGGGTTCATACTGGATGATGGAGTGATAGGTCTCCACAGCCAGAACATAGTCCTGAGAGAGAGAGAGAGAGAGAGAGAGAGAGAGAGAGAGAGAGAGAGAGAGAGAGAGAGACACAGAGAGAGAGCGAGACAGAGAGAGAGAGCGAGACAGAGAGAGAGAGAGAGAGAGAGACAGAGAGAGAGAAAGACAGAGAGCGAGACAGAGAGAGAGAGAGAGAGAGAGACAGAGAGAGAAACAGAGAGAGAGACAGAGAGACAGAGAGACACATAGACACACAGAGAGAGACAGAGAGAGAGAGACAGAGAGAGCGAGAGAGAGACAGAGAGACAGAGAGGTGAAGAAAAATTCCATGGTAAAGAATGGAGAGAAAGAAAGAGAGAGAGAAAGAGGGCATTAATCAAACATATGGTGTATTAGCTGGGCGATGTGACCCTCCTCCCACCTCCACGCTGCACTGCTACACATCGCTCACATGGTGACTGGACTGCTGAGCGGGATGACAGAGAGAGGTCAGTGAGGCGTGTGTGTGCGCGCAGAGAGAGAGAGAGAGAGAGAGAGAGAGAGAGAGAGAGCGAGAGAGACTGTGTGTGTGTGTGTGTGTGTGTGTGTGTGTGTGTGTGTATGTGTGTGCGCGCAGAGAGAGTGTGTGTGTGTGTATGTGTGTGTGTGTGTGTGTACTGAGCTGGGACGAGGTAAAGAAAGTGTATTGTTCCTGTGTATTACGGAGCAGGTTTTTATTTTGATTCTGGCTTAGTTTTTAGTGTCTGAAACTTAACCAGAGCTTCAAATCTCATACAGTATACAAGACAAACAATTATTCATCCTACTACAGTGTCTCAATGATATGTCCTCTTCCTCTTTTCCATAGAGCTCTATTGTCTATCCAAAAACTATTAAAAACTCATAAATGAGCCACACTGTTGCACTGGGTGTCACTTCATTACCATGAACAAGCACACTGTAGTTTATTTTGACTCAATCCAACATGCACCGTCCTGGTGCCATAAATACTTCAACACCAAATGTAGATTAATCCACCGCTAAAAATAGTCCCCAACGAATGCACATTATTTGAGTAACATTTGCTTTGACACTATATTTTTATGTTCTGTTCTTCACATTTATCCGTAGGGCTTGGGGCTGTTTGCCACACACAGGGTAGGGAGGTATTGAGAGATGGACTCACACACATTGTTGGTTTCTGTCTTTTACTGGGATTTGGTCACAATAAAAAAAGAAGAAAAAAGACTGGTCAATTTGACATTTAGAGTATTAATATAGCAGCAAACAACTATCATCTATGTAAAGATATAGCGTAGCAATGTCTATCTGAGCAGAGAATGAAGTCGCTCTCCCTCTGTGTGTGTTATTATCAGAGCTTTTCCCTGCTGTGTTTACATAGCCAGGCCGACCGCACATGCTTTCAGTGCATGATAGCCTCTCTGTTGTGCCCCACTAGCTAGCTAATGGCCACTGCTCTGCACTGTGCTGCGGTTACCAAAGACGGTTAAAGGAGGAGATGTCACAGTTTCATATCCTGTCATATCATTGGGGTAGAAAACACAACAGTAAAATCTGGTCTGCATTTGGAGAAAGGCTCAATGCAGCTTTCCTAAACCTAACCAAGTAGGTTTGTGGCCGTAATCTACGGAGATTTCTGGGAGAAGGCCCCGGCAAACTTCTCCCATGTGCTAACCCTGCACTCCGACATGATTATGGCTAGAAAGGATCTGTCTTGTGTAAATAGGACATCACATTCTCCAGGTAATCGGTGCGACTCAGGAGAAAAAAAAGGGATGTGGATTCCGGATGGTCTTTGCGGGTGAGAGAAGACTGTTGCTGTTGTATTAATGTTGCATGTTGATTTTTCACTTTCACTTAACTGGTCATGAAATTTAATACTGATGCCTCTATATGACCTAAATACGTGATTGAGAACATCAGAGAGAATATTGGCTATTTCTATATACATAGCTATGCTTAATACTTGTCATCGGTGCCACCGGGTCCGATGCTGACAAAATCATGCTGGTTCTCCAGAAACTCCTTCAGCTCAGGATCCAGCGGGGCCTCCGACAGTGACTGGCCCACCGCAGACAGATCCAGATGACCCTGAGTTGTGTTCCATCACACTGAACATCATGTCTACCTGCTGTTTCTGCTGTTTTTTGGGAGTTCCAATATAGTGGCTTGTTGACACTGTTTAGTTTCCTCACATAGATAATAAAACCATGTACTTGACAGCGATGGGCTAGACAACCTCAGCATCTTTTAAGAATCAGCCATTTAATTTCCATAGCATACAGTAATGAATAGAAACTAGTGGATGTCTGTACAGAATACAACATTAAAACAGTCAACAGTAACATAAAGTATTTAGGATTTGTAGTAAATGTGCAACAAATCACTGGTATGTCACGGCGAGTTAGACATATTGAAATTGATCCAAAACAATATTTGTTTTTACTGTAATCTAGATCCTCACCAGTAGATGGCACTGTGGTTCTCTCTGAGTCGGATCAAATCTACACCCCAACCTCTCTCTCCCCCTCTGACCAAGAATCCAATTAGTGGTCAGTCTGGGGGGATTTCACTGTGAATCCTCCACCAGCCTGGCATCAGAGATCTCTCCGTCTCAAACGCAGACACACTCCCGGGGACACACACATCCAGGCAGACGCATGGATACACACACGGGCACATTCACTCCAGCTGACAACACACGCTCGTACACACACACACACACACACACACACACACACACACACACACACACGTACCTTCATCAGCAGTAGACAGTTGGCCATGGAGTACATGACCCGGCTGAGGCGAGACCTCCACAGCTTTAGAGACACTAAAAAACAGGGAGAGAAGAAGAGACGGACAAGAGGGTTTATTTCTTAAAAGGGTGACTTCCTGTTTTCGTTCCAACCTACTTGTTTGGGGCGCCCCTCTAACGTCACCCCTTTCCCCCCCCACTCCTCAATCCATTGCTCTTATCCCTACATCCCCCTCATTAAACCTCTCCTCCTCCTCCCTACACACCAGGGTATATTTTAAGGTGAGGTGGTGAGGAAGACACTGCGGCACACTCCGCTTCCCTATTTTTCCCTCAGACAGTGCACCCTGTGGAAGAGTTAGAGTGCAGGCCTATTAGTATTCATCGCTGCACACGTGTGTGTCTCTGTGTGTGTGTGTGTGTGTGTGTGTTGGGGAGAAGCGCTAATCACTCAGCGGGGGTCTGATGTGTGAAGGCAAGGCCCTGCGTTATTGACTTGACTGTCGACTGTCTGCGTGGGTAGAGAGAGAGAGAGAAAGAGAGAAAGAGGAGAGACAGAGGGCACAGCTATTACACTGCTTTTAGAAAGGGGGAGAAACTGCCAGAACAAGCGCACGCACACACACGCAAACACACACGCACACACTCGCGTGTTACCCTGCCAATTTTACCAATTATAAGCAAGTGTCTTGGTACATTTAGCTCAACTTCACCAAGTGGCTTGTTGTTGTTGTTGTACAGCCTTGAATTAGCTGATTAAATGGCTTGTAGTAAAAAAATAAAAACCTGCCACACAGCCTTTGGAAAAGTTAGTGGTTGCAGGGCTTGCGGACAGACGACTCAGAGAACGCTGCATTAAGATGTACTGCTGTGTCGAGGAAGTCGGAGAGAAGAGAAGGGGAAGCCTATCTACATCCCGCCGTGTGGAGGCGTGTCTACCTGCCTGCTTATTTCCCCAGCACACTCGCTGATGTGAGTGGATTGGATCGGATTGATCCGCATCGATCCGCTTGGCGCGAGGAGGCCGCTTGATATTCAGCGCGAGTGCCGAAGCGGCGAGGTGCTAAACACTTTTAAAGCGCATCGGTGCATTTGTGTGGTTGGAAGTGTGTGTTTGTGTGCGTGTGTTGTTTGCTGTGTGTGTGTGTGTGTATGTGTGGCCAAGGTATGCTGCAGTCCTGCACCAGGTGTGCCTCTGACTCAGTGTGTGTGTGTGTGTGTGTGTGTATTACCCACTAGGGCCCATGACCTCACTCTCCTCCCACAGTGTGATGCAGTCTGGGACCGGGGCCAGGTCTGTAGCCAAATGTCTGTGTGTGTTTGTTTGTGTGTGTGTGTGTGTGTGTGTGTGTGTGTGTGTGTGTGTGTGTGTGTGTGTGTGTGTGTGTGTGTGTGTGTGTGCGCGCGCGCGCTTACCTTGCCTGTTCTCCTGTGTTAGGGTGATCATGCTGCCATCCTCAGCCAAGCCTTTTTCCAAGTTCTCCAGAATCTGTTAAGGGGGGAAGAGGATTCAAACCTCAGAGGGGGGGAGTCGCTCCATTGCCAGCGCTGAAGGCTTTTCAGAATCTGCATATTCAATAACTCTAAAAATTCCAACAATATTTGTCTGTTTACACAGGTGGGCTTAAAGGTTTGCATGTGATTTTTCTGTATAGCTATTTATTGTGTGAATACTACAGAGTATGCATATCTTTATGTTCATCCAGAGGCTGTGTGTGTATGTGTGTGTGTGTGTGTGTGTGTGTGTGCGTATACTAACAGCCAGGCAGACGGTTTTGAGATTGTGCAGGCGGTCCAGAGCCTCCTGGGGCTTGGCCAGGTACTGGGGAAGCTCGGAATGCAGCAGCCGCATGGAGAACGGCACCACAGAGCCTGGACAGGAGGGAGGGAGGGAGGGAGGGAGGGAGAGAGAAAGAGTGAGGCAGAGGGAGGACAAGGAGAAAACAGGAGATTGTGGGGGGGGAAATGTGTGAGGGGAAAAAGGGGGAAAGTAAGAAACAGGGTGGAATGAGGACATAGCAGGAGAGAGAAAGAGAGAGGAAGGCGGAGAGAGACAGAGCGCGAGATGAGAATATAAACCCATCCACCCACACACAGACAGCAGCACACAGCCCTGGAGGCAGGAACCTACAGATGGCATTGAGCTACGTATGGCTGCTTATTAAACCCTCTCATCTCTCTCTCTCTGTGTGTGTGTTGCACAGCTCCATCACTCATCTTTCTGCCTCATCCCTCTGTCTCTCTCTGCCTCTACATCATTCACACTGTCTGACACACACACACACACACACACACACACACACACACACACACACACACACACACACACACACACACACACACACACACACACACACACACACACACACACACACACACACACACACACGCACACATCCCTGAGGAAGAGCCTATATTCAGGTGAGTTCCCGGGCTTTGATCAGGGTCTCTTTGATATTGTCATCAGACCTGAAGCTCAGCTAGCTGGTCCATCTCTGGCTGCTCCTTCTGCAGTCTATCTATCTCTGCAGTCTCTATCTGCTTGTGCTGTCCATCTAACCAATCTAGAGGACAGAATACACACTTGTATTTCCAGATCCACCCACAGTGTCTCCATCAGCGCCCTCTGTTACGATGTTTTACCTTCACGCTGATGGGACAGCGCTCCCTCTTGGTTTGATCCTATATTCGGTCTCTCTCTTGGGTGTCGTCGTGTTTCATCAGCTTAAAAATTAAGACTTTTAACAGCTTTACAGTGTCTGTGTAAAATTAACTGCTCGTAACTGAGAGGGAAAACAATCCGCGAAACCACAACATTGTACGGACCCCAAAAACTAAAATAAAGGCACCCTGTGAAGTTTCTGAGCAGCAGTGGCGCTGTAAAGCAATAGTGTTCAACTAGCACATGCAAGGGGATGCACAAGAGCACATTAGTGGCTGACGACAAGCGAACAGTTCCCATCAGACCAGCATTTAGGATATATTTCACACCAATCGATTTTAATGGAATCGCCATGATCGGTGGACTTGCTGGCAAAAGTTCTACGTTGATTCTTTGCTCTCAGGTTTGATGAAATTTGTGACAGTTCTGACTTTGAGGAAAAGTCAAGTCTGCAAGATTAGAACATTGTTTTTCAATAAATAATTATCAACATAGCATCATTAAATGAATATTATATTAACAATGTACAAATAAAACAAATGGTTTCTTCTTGTTTTTGGCAAGAATTTAACAGCCAGAAAGCCTTTGTATTAATTTTAAAATATTCATTGATATTAAGAGAATTTTCTATTCAAGAATCTTCCAATTAAAATGATATGTTGACTGTAAAAGATGGCCTTTAGCACAAGTCCACTGCGTGCAGAATGTTGTTTGCATGTCTGCACCGCGTTATATTTTCACAGCTCACTGCCAGTATTATCCTACAGTATGTATTGGACTTGGAGAGAGTTGCAATCTTGCAAAGGTAGAGTTATTCAAAGCTCTGAATGGGTCAATGAGCAAGCCAACTGGCTTTTGTGGCTAATTGTGGGCTATTCTTGTGGCCGGTTAGTGAGAGCGTGTTTCCTGTCAGCGAGCAGGCTGTCGGTTAGCTTGCCAGCTGCAAAAGTAGGACCAGGGCCATAGCTACCACTAACAATCTATAATATTTTTTCTGTGACTTGATTGAGTTATAAATGCCATCTTTGACCTTTAGATTCATGTCAACACCTAAACATTGTCAGAAGGACGTGGACTACCTGTCTGCCTCAGCATACACACACGCTTGTTCAAAACGCTACACAGTCAGCACAACAGAAGTAAAGTGTGGACCACATCTTTTCAAAATTCATCGACGGCCTTCTCTCTCAGACTCAGCCACCACCGAAACTTACAGTCCATTATGGACATTTCCATACTGTTGTAAAAAACGTTCAATGTGTTCTCAAAACCAAACATAACACAAAATATCTGGAAATTAAGCATGCAATCTACTCTATTCTGCAGCACCCTTTCCTGTCACCTAACTCTCAATTCTTTGACCCCATGGTGGAGCTATTTCCCTCAAGGAGGCTGAAAGTGTTTGACCACCAGCCACATGACCAGATGTCTTTCTTGGACACAATGAATGCTGGATGTTCGGACATATCTGCAGAAAATTGCCAGGGAGGGATCGGGCACGCAGGTGTATCACTAGAGGGGACAGAAGGTGTGATGTGGATGAGAACTTGTGGCCAAACTCAGAACAAAGGGTTGACTGGCACAGTTGTATCTCTACATATGTAGCCGTTTTTAGTATTTTTTCTTAGTATGTAATATTTGTATGGTAAGTTTTGTGTTGCATTATTGGAATTTCCTCTCTGCGAATATGTCAAAAACAATAAAGCCTATTGAAGCATATTGCAGTATTTATGATTCATTTCTGTGACATACACTGTAAGGCAGTGATTTTTAAAGTGGGGAGCGGGGACCCCCATGGCGTCCGCAAAATAATTAGCTATACATTACATATCATTAAAAAGTGTATATCTACAAATGGGGAACATTTGCGCTAATAAACATGCACATCGTATGCATTACTCCCTCCCACATTAGCTTTGGACCAATAGAAACTCTCATATGCTTGCGACACATCAATCTTTCGTGGATCAGTCAGTTCACTCAGCCGCCTGCTGCTGTTTGGCTTGGAGAAATATTTGAGTCAGTCCACACCATCAAGTGCCACTAAGCCCGACCTAGCTGAATTGAGAAAATATGACGACAGTTATATATCGAGTTTGGTGTTATAGAGAGCAGCGGCGGGGGACCAAATGGCGTCATCACTCGTGTCTTCGGGTGCTAGCAAATTAAGCCAGCTAAGATAAAGCGACTTCTCATTACAAAGCACTCGGAATATCAGGGCAAAACAAAGTGGTATTCACCTGATTCAAACTGAAATGGGCTTCTGTTTATCACTGTGAAACAAGTTGTAAGAATTTAGTTTGAAAAGCATTAGAATAGGTAGCATATGGTAGTAAGCATATGCTTAATCTGTATTGCGATTACAAAGGGATCCTTGAACAATTTTCTTTCCTGTAAGAGGTCTCTGGCCCCAAAAAGGAGCACAATTCATGCAATGAACAAGTGCCTTTCTTTGTGTTGGAATGAAACTAGTGCAGTGCCCATTCAGGACATGCCTGAGCGGTCCGGATGCTCAGCCTGTGGCGTTGCTGCTTGTGGCTTTCTAGAGAAGCACTCACACAGACAACTTCACACTGGACACTGTGCTTCCTTGGCTCCTCAACAATACACCTGCCATGACACACAGAAAGTTGTGTCACACACCAAAGTCACTTACGGTCAGAAAAACTGGTGAAATACACTCCGTTTCAGGGAAAAAACAGCAGGAGCCGAAATTAGATCTATCATGATGTTAACATATGAAAAATATTGAATTAGGCTTTTATTCTAACTCACTGTACCCCGAAATAACTTACAAAGGGCCCCAGAAGCACTCAGCTGTAGACTACTTGCTGTGCACTTCTACTTCAGAGGAAAACATTGTAGTACTACACTTATCTGACAGAGAAATGTTACTGGTTACTTTCCAGATTCAGATTTGGCTCACAAAATATTACAATTAAACATATATGATGCATTATTATTCATATAACTATAAAGCGTCATATTAGAATTGAAAGGTCCTCCTTGAACAAATGCTAACTAAATGTAAGCACGTTGTGCTGACGATGCCTCTCTTGTGGT
This sequence comes from Cebidichthys violaceus, assembly GCF_023349555.1. NCBI lineage: Eukaryota > Metazoa > Chordata > Actinopteri > Perciformes > Stichaeidae > Cebidichthys > Cebidichthys violaceus. The sequence continues at coordinate 7,924,283 of NW_027176395.1, read as the reverse complement.
CCGAGTGTCTTTCTTCTTCTACCACTACGGATAACAACATTCACAGCTCGATAAAGGGAGAAGAGCAAAGTCAGACAGCGATGGCCTGGGGCACAACCACTACATCTGCCCCTGAAAAAACACACCCAGGTTGCGGTTACTCGCAGTCACAAACAGCGGGGAAATTTACAAACAGATAATCTGTTGTGCTGCGTGTCAGTGAAGAGAACTATAAGAGTTTAAAATAAAAGTGAAATGAATGTCCCCACGCCTTTTAGTCTTTTTGTCAGGCTTACATTAAACCAGTTGACATTTTCTAAGCAGCTGCGAAGGTCAGCATTTGACCACAAGTTCATTTCATTCAACCGGTGAGACGACTGATGCATCTCTCTCTCTCAGTCTATTGATTAAAACATGAAAGGAAACGAGTGAAAGTAAGAGTATGAAAACAACCTGAAAAAGGGACATGCATGAATGCTGCTCGTCAGGCAAGTATCATTCAGGCCTTAATATTACTGGACTCAACTTTTCATCTGGCTAACAAATGAAGAACTGACAAACACTGATTCCTTCCCGAGCCGCCGAGTCGGAGCGTGACACACGGGCGGCCGTCTCTCAAGGGGCTCGAAGAGTGTGATCGCGGGTAATAGATAGTCGATGCAAGCGCCGGGCCGGAGAAACGTTCAACTCCCGATGCCAGGCTACACAACTTGTGCCAGTTTGTCTGCGAGCACCTAGCGGGTCACAAAGCGTTTAAATTGAGCAACGGAAAGTCAATTGGTGCTCTCTTTAGAAGGCTGTGCCGTGTAACTTCAAGTGTGCTGCTTTTTTTTTGGGGGGGGGGGGGGGGGGGGGGGGGTTGTACGAGTATGGCGGTGTGTGTGTGTGTGTGTGTGTGTGTGTGCGCAGCTGTGTCTCCGCTACCGCCTTCACTGTGGTAGCCCGAGGGGCGAAGCAGATCCGAAGTAATGGGAATACATTAGAGAGCAATTCATGCGGTGTAGAAGAGAGGAGAAACAAAACCAAAGAACTGCTGGAGACGAGTGGAGTTGTTGGAGCTTCACGACGATACAGTCTAATATCAAGCTCCTGGCAGAAACTTTCCTTTGCATATTTAATAGAACGGTGGTGGTGTGCTTGTGTATCCTGAAAAAAAAAAGGTTGGTAAACTGAAAAATCCTTTTTTTGGAGAGTGGGCTAATAACGCATTCAAAGATAAGAGTTTCAGTGCAGCTATTCAGCACTATCATGAATACTGCTATTCAACCTCCTGTCAGCTTTCAGAGAGAATTCACAGAGCAGCTTTTGGGCAAAAGAAGTAGGAAAAAGAGATATGAAACGATGGGTGATTTTACAATGGGAGAGTTTCTAAATAAACGTGATCAATACCAAAAGATCAATAATAATGACCCAAAAGGACATAGGGCGGTATGGTTTTATACAACTGAGTATGTGTGTGTGTGTGTACATACCTCTCCTCCCAGGGTAAACAGTGGGGTAGTACTCGTAGTAGAGGTCTGGTTGGTCCAGGTTGCCAAAGGGCTCGAACTCCAGTTCAGCGTTTTGGAAGAGGTTCAGCTTGGTGAGGAGGGCCAGCCGCACAAACCAGAGCTGGAATACACACAAACATCCCTCCCTCTGTTTGTTACATGAATAAGACAAGACGTAAAGTACAGAGGACACAGGAAAGTAATAAAACATAATGCAAATTCTCTGATCTTGACTGGTCACAGCTGCCCTCTTCCAGTTAGTAGTTAGCCTCTATGTCTATGTGTTTTTGTATCTATTGCCACATTTTCACTGCACCTCTCTTTTTTGGTTTCCCACTGGCAAAAGTTGTGGATAGTACCTGGTACTTTTTTTGGTATCGCCATGATTGAGGTTCCCAGCGAGCTGAGTCGACACTAGAAGGTGCAGTTAAAACACTGATTGGCCACAGAATTGTCACTTGACCTGCACAAAATTATTAAATAAAATTGTTTCTATTCACTTGACCAAGGTTTTAAAAAATGACCAGCCCACAAAACCCGTTACTCTCTTTAGGATTGAGGTGTGTCGCATTGAAGATGATGCCACGGCAGTTTCACACGTCGTTGCTAAGACAATGAGATAAAAGTCTACATTGACATATAGAGAACTAAATCCCAGAATACCAGTACCCAAAGTGAGTCGAGTAGAGCCGAGTTTAGCTGTTCCACCCAGTGGAAACGAGGCATTAGTCTTTTGACTCGAACGTCCTCATTCAGTCCCACAACTGAAAAATATTTTCCACTTAATTTGGTCAGAAACCAATTATGCAATAACATGCTCAATAATGCAATGTCTTGAATTTCATACATTTTTTATCTATAATGTAATACATCAGTACATCACTGGTTTTTCGTTGTTGCAGTATTGATTAAATCATCCGTAGTTCTTACATTATTCAAAATGACATACAGTAAAGGGGTTGCAATCCTGATACAGTCCAGATAATTGATTGATGACTGTTTTTTAAGCTTAACACTGTTGTTGATATTAACAAATCTGATGATATAATGTCCAGTAATCATTTTCTAACATAAAAAATGTTAAGGATGCCTTACATTTCGTTATTAACGAATATGACCGAGCTTAACATTTTATATTTAAATCAAATTACTAAACTTGTCAAATACAACAATCCATTTTAGACCGTGAACATATATGATGTGTAGACCTTCTACACATCTGGTGGGCACCGGCTGCTCCACGACCATGTTGTAAAATGTTGTGAGCTTTTGACAGCACATGCGCTTGGACAGAAGCCCAGGCACCTGCAGCTGTCTCCTGACAGGTTAGAGTTGTGGATGGGCTACCAACATGGAACGATCCAGAAGCTCCTGAGCAGCATTGGAGCCCTATATTGACTTTGCCTCCTCATTAACACAGACTCTCAGATGTTGGTTGCCAGTCGTGATGACACCGAGTAGCAGTGTTTGTAGAGTGGCCTTAGTTGTTTAACAATCTCTGAACCTAGATGCTATTGGTCTGACGACAGATAACCCTCTGGGGGCAAGGGGCCGTATTACTGGAGTTAGGGTGTAGCCAGCGGATATCCAGGCCAAGACTTTCTTTTCCGTGTGTCGATCGTGCCGTTTACGGTCCGATTAGCAACTTGAGACGCAAGACTGGAGTTGTCTGACTGGATTGTTTCACAAGTATCGACAGTGTAGACATGAAGTTATGAACACAGTATTGTCATTTGTAAGATTACTTCTATAAAGGCATGACAGTAGCTACAAATATATTTGTTATAAGTTCCATGTGCGTTCAGAGGGGAGACACTTTAACCCTTTAACATCCATTAAGGCAGAGGTCATCAACAGGGGGTCCACGGACCCCCTACTGCAGGGGGTCTGCGAAATTTTTGGTTGATTAGACAATTATTTATTTTTTCCCCACAAATTGAAATGTCTTAAAATACACATTAACATGAATCCAACGAATGGATAAATGGAGGCAGAAGATGTTATCTTTCAGTCAGAAATGCACACATTCAGCGACACACAGGAGCTCTCTCAAGCTGGGCACTGGTTCACTCACAGCGCGAGACTAGCCTGGACCTGTCCCTCCAAGCCTCTGCACACAAAGAGGAAGACCCGCCCCTATCGCTGCTGTGCCAATCACGAGGCCACATGTTACATGCTGGCTCTGTCAGGTTCCCCGTGATTGACCGAGAGCTTATTCAGTCCCCAGCTGACTAAAATCCCAGACACAAGGATGCACGCTGCAATATTATTTGAAAAGAAGATACCGTTGTAAAATTATTATTTTTTTTATTGAAAAACGACATTTACTTCACCCATGAATCCTTGTGCAATCATTTTTGCAAGATATTCCTGGCTAAAACACTGCAGCTCCTATCCAAGTGTATAGGCATTGTTATGAGCGAAAATGGATCGTTTTGTAACTCGACCAAAAAAACATGAATCTGTCCATTATTTTAATAGTTCAGCATTGTATGCAAGATAACAGGTATGTTATGCATGGCAGTGGCATGGCCACCTTACTCACTGTACCTTGCACATTAAATTAAATCATGAATATATGAACCTGTGTAATATTTGAATAGCTTAGTATTGAATGCACGATAAAAAGGTATGTTTATACATGGCACTAGGCCTAGTTTAATACAAAACACAATTTTATTATATATATATATATATATATATATATATATATATATATATATATATATATATAGTCGGGGGTTCCTGCTCCATCTCTCTATCAGTTTGGGGGTCCTTGGCCTGAAAAACGTTGAAGACCCCTGCTTTAAGGGGTTGTACACCTAAATGAAAACAACTTTGAGCAGTAATCCTTTTTACGGATTAATTACTTTGTTGAACCGTGCTTTTAAGGAAGGGGGAAACAATGTTTCTTTCTGGTTTCAGTTGCTGATCGGTCTTCACGTACATGCATATTTATGTAACTTCCTATAGTACTTGCAGTCTGTGAAGGTTCAGCATAGTGCTTAAGTCCTGTGGGAAGAACAGTGGGCGGTAAAAGGTTAACAGAGATGCCCAACAGTCATCATTTTTCATGATATATATTACATTAAGAAAAAAACACACAATTAAAACCTGGATTTAAAAAAAAAATGTGCCTGGTTGTTTAAGAACCTAAAACTAACAGTAATATGCAGCACGAGGCAACAACATGGTCGATTAACTTAAAGTCTCATGCACAGAGCTACCACAGGGGTGGCCTTCTTAATGAGCTTACGCAGCCATCCATCTTCTGGATAGAACGCCACAAAACCAGCCAGGAAAATGTGCTAGCAGCAACACTGAACAAAACATATAAAAAAGAAAGTACAAGAAAACTAACAGCAAATAGAGTGCTCTCTGCGTTAGTGGTTGGCTCTGACACACTGTGCAGATGTGTCAAAAATTAAACAAAAGAAATTAATAAAAACATTCAATGAACTCTTTATAGCAAACTAATATGACATTAAATAATCCATGAAATGGTTATACAATGTCACTTAGGACATTTCATTACATAATTCTTCAAGTGCAAGAACATTATTGGGTATATTTTCAACTAAGTGCAAACTCTATTGCATTCTCAAGTGCTATTTGGGAATTAGTACATTAATCTGTAGAACAAGACATGTCTTGGCTTACTGTCCAACACCCACCAACACGCAGAGAGTCGAGGAGAAAGTAGCTGGCGTCTTACCTGCAGTGAGTCGGTGGTGTGGGAGGTTGGCTGGCCGGCCTTTCCATATCCCTGACCATGAGCTGTCAGCAGCCGGCCCGTCAGATCCACCGCAGCCCGCCAGTTTTTACTGCTCTGCAGGGGAGAGGAGAGAGACACGGCACACTGATGGGAACCATAGAAGAAGACGTGGGGCTAAAATGGATGCATATGGGTCCAGCTACCATAATCACAAACACTCTCAAGAGGACATCATCACTAATAAGGGATCACTTAAGAGCAAACACCTTGTTTCAAGTATTCAAATGCATCTATTGAACCACCCACATTTTTTTTTTTTTCAAGATGCCCGTCTCCAGCATCCTCATACAAGGACGAATGCTTCAGCAAACTTAAAGGATAATTCCTATTTATTACAACTTGGGGTCTTGCTTATTATCTGTCAGTTATGATAACTAGTGCAGTGTCCGTTGGCAGCATGCCCGGGCCTACTGCTGCTTACAGCGTTGTCGGGGGCGTACCCAGTTGTTGCGCATGGCCGTTCAGAAAGCATGCCCATCTAATGGGCTGATGGGTGACTCCCGGTCCCGGACATGCTGCAGGGAAGTGAAGAGGAGTTTGTTGGTAACGTAAGTACATCCAGCAGGAAAAGTGAAGTGCAGTCAATGAGCCGCGGCCTGTAAAGCCCCGCTGTGGATGACTTGCTCAAGTCCACAGAGCCCTGAAGCTCCACCCCCCTGCTACACAAAATACTGTTCACTAACGTATCCAAAGTTTAATAATACTATAACATTGTCCAAATTCAACATTGCACTCTATGGAGAGCGCAGCAAAACACCCACCGAGTGTGAAGTAGATTGGATAAGCGGTTCGGAAGAGAGATTTAGTTGAATATTGTATTCACCAAATTATTAGCAGAGCTCTGGGAACGTGGCAAAATTCAATCTACAATATGAGCTTGAAAAAAAATCTCAACTTCAATTTACTCCCTTGTTCTGGAGCTTTGGGCCGTACCACACAGTCCTCAGCACCAGATCGAGTTTGGCCAGATGAAATTGGAGTTGAAGATATTCAAACGTGACAGAATTCTTAACATCTTAAGGCTTTGTCCAAAATCATTCAGAAATCAGTACATTTACTATCCTCCATTAATTGGAGTGTGAGAATTCTGAATTCTCCATATGTAAACTCCATATAGTGTCAGATATTCCCACAATGCAATACGTCATATTTATAGATGCAAAAATCATAGCTGTGAGACACTACACCTGTCAGTAGCCGTGTTTCTGTTTTTCCGTAATTTTGATGCACATTATAAGGAAATGTGTGGAAACGGCAAAATTTGATAAAACTTTCTCATTTGTGAGGACAAAATTTGATGCTTGCTTGAAGAGGTTTTTGCACACAAAAAGAACTCGACATGGATTATGGATTCTGTTTTGTCCAACCAACATCCAAACCCCAAACAGATTTTTATTTGCAATGATATGAAACAGAGCAGAAACATTTTAGAATCTGGAACCAAAGAATGTTTGTTTGATAAATTAGTTCAACGATTATATCAATTGGCTAATTGTTTCAGCTGTGTTTCTACCCCCGTCATTTTTTTGATGTTGCCCAGATCCCAGCAAATAGTTGGTAAGTACAATCTGTATTGTTACAGATAGGATTGACAGCCAGATCTATAACAATGAGACGCACATTATAATGAACCTAAATTGAAATTTACTTAATCATTATTATTATCGATATTTTCTACTTTTATCTTTTCAGAGTTTTTTTATGTCAAATTTCAAACCACAAATCCCCAATGGGGAAAAAAAACTAGCAAGATAGAACATATTTAAAATTTCAGTGGAACAGTTACGCAATAAGAAAATAGCAGGACTTCTAAAAGGCAATGTAAAAAACAAAAACCAAAACAACGCAAGGCCTTCAATTAACATTTAGAACAGCTTAGATGCAAAATATAAGGATGTCCCATCATCTTACTAATCATCTTTTATGACTCTAAACTGATTTCTAATGCTGTGAAAACAAAAGTCCCTACATATGACACGAGGCAGGTGTGGGTGTAAATGCACAACTGAGAGTGTTTCCACCGGTGTGTGGAGCTGCCATTAAAGGCTGGAGGACAAAGCGCCCACTCACACAAACACAGTGACGTGCGCAGTGAGCACACACACACACACACACACACACACACACACACACACACACACACACACACACACACACACACACACACCTTGGTATTAGCAGCATCTGCTTCCACAGGAGGTGGGACAATAGGTAAGAGGGGGACAGAGGTGTGGGGGGGGTAGAGTCACCCTACCCCATCAACACACGACAAGGTCGGCTCGCCGATTGGGTCCTAAGTGCTGTGCCATTCATCACAGCCGGGGAGCTAATTAGGAGAGAGAGGAAGAGAGAGGGCTGCTTTCTCTCTAGTCATCTTTATCATAGAACTCATCAGCTCTTTCTCTCTCTTTTGGTCTGGTATAGCTTTCCCCTCTTCCCCATTCATCTTGTCTCCTTCCCTTCTTCTTCTTCCTCTCCTCTTCCTCCTCCTTTCTTCTCCTGCCTGCCTTGCTGCCTCCCTCCCCTCCTCAGGATTCTCCCATACTTCCTTCTCGATCCATCTTGACGCTTCCTGTTCTCTTCCCTCTCTTTCCTCCATCTCTTCCTCTTCCTTCTGACTCTCATTTGTGCCTCTCTTCTCTTCCCTGCTGTTGGTGCTCCCTCCCTTATCGCTCATTGCTCATTCCTCATCCCTCCCTCTCCTCTCCTCTCCTGCCCTGTGCCAGTATCTGCGCTGCCTCTGAATCTTCATTAGGGGGGGAAATGAAGCTGAAAACGAGGAGGCAGCCTAGATGGCCAAAAGCAGCTGCAGTCACTCTCTCTCTCACACACACACACACACACACACACACACACACACACACACACACACACACACACACACACACACACACACACACACACACAGAACACTGCTGCCCAGCCAAAGGGCATGAGAAGACAGGTGTGCAAGCGTGTGTTTCTGGGTGTCTGTGTGAGATTCGGATACGGTGTGAGTAGAGAAAAATGAGAGCAGCAAGCAGTGATGTACAGTCTCTCTCTCTCTCTCTCTCTCTCTCTCTCTCTCTCTCTCTCTCTCTCTCTCTCTCTCTCTCTCTCTCTCTTCTCTCTCTCTCTCTCTCTCTCTCCAACAGAGGACATGCAGGATGTGGATGGAGAAAATATGGCCCACATGTAGCGAAAGAGCACAGAAGTCAAAGTTGGCCATAGTGGAAGGAAGAAACAAAAAAAAAGCACAAACTCTGAGCCAAAATAGTTGGAAGAAGTATAAAGGAGCGGTGGGTAGCTGAGTGGAGAGCAGGAGATGAGGAGAGGAGAGCTGAGGGCCAAGGGAGCTGCAGAGAGGCACCGCGAGGAGCCAAAGTGAAAAAACAAACAAACCCCACAGCGCTAGAAAAGTGAACTTCAGCTCAGGCCTTATGTAACGATGCAGCATTGCTGCTACGCATGGCTTTATGGACTGACATTATCTCACACCAGCCTATAAACAATCCAAAGCAAACATTACAGGCACATAGAACACAGGAGCTGTGAGTGGTGGAGACAGCAGGAGGGGACCTTCTGAGACCAGAAGGTTACAGGGTCAGTCTCCATTAGGACGGCATACGATTATGAGCCAGATAATGACGGACGTCTCTGCTGCTCTGACTTCTCAAACGGTTGAACCTGAGCTCTGACCCGCGCCGATGAAAAACAAAGATTCATCATAGCCTGCACTGTCTTCAACATGCTAATCTAGCATTTAGAAGTGCTGTTGCCAGCTGTTAGCATTCACTGACTAAAGTTCATATTCTCATCTGAATGACTGTAATGTAATGTAATATCTTTTCGGTTTCACTGGGTCAACAAGGGTCAACATGCAAAGGTTTGGGCGGGGACAAGAGAAAACACACCATCTGTCTTAATAAAAGAACAACAGACTACATGTTTCACACATGCGTTCCTAATTTCATTTTACCGCCGATCCTCTGATTGAAGGATGGCCCTGCTCTCCACTTAGCCACAGATACCAGCCTCACTGTGTACTGGTTGCATTTGAGTTGAGGTAAGTTGCTGCCAATACAAACAAAAAATTTCACGTTGTTGCTTGCTTGCTGCTGCGTGGCAACATGGCCCGAGCCTCTGCAGACGGTGTGTGAGCTATGCGCACATACAAAGTTTGTTGAATTACTCTCCGAAATGCCAGAGGGCGTACAAACGAAATGTACTGTGAAGAAGCAAGAAGACCACCAGCGTAACCGGCAAAATGGCATAAACCAACCTCCACAACGCGAGGAGAAATGGTGATATATCTCACAATCATGGACTATTTTATTGCATTTATAAAAGCATCAGTGTTAGAGTGGGTTGTCCTTCAATCAGAAGATTGGCGGTTCGATCCCTGGCGTAGGCTGTGCCTGCGGTGTAGGAATGGGTGTGAATGGGTTAGTCCTGATGGGCAGGTGGCACCTTGCATGGTAGCCCCTGCCATCAGTGTATGAATGACATGAAAAGCGTTATACAGGTAGCAGTCTATTTACCATATTAATAAGCACATTAGTGCCAGCAGGTCTGTTTAAAATATTGAAGGGAAGAATGGTCAGAAAAAGAAACACCCACAGCCAGCCAGTTTAATGAAAACCTGCAGATGACTCTTAGTGTGGTTTATGTGAACCAGGGCACCTCCAAAAAGACAAGATAACGATGCTCTGACGATGCCACATCGTTCTGTCGGAAACATTCACAACTTGCCAGCAGAGCTTGAATGTTTGCAGGTGTACACAGCTCAACTCAGCGCGAGTATCAACAAACAACACCAGGAATCTGGGATTGAACTGAGGATGGTTCTGGTTCCATTTCTATAGTTGGGTTACATCAATTTATTTTACCTCACATTGTGCCAAACTTCAGCATGCTAACATGCTTACAATGACATGCGGTTATTTAGCAGGTAATGTTTACTATGTTCACCATCTTAGGGTAGCATGTTAGCATGCTAACATTTGCTAATGAGCAATAAACACAAAATTACAGCTGAGGCTGATGGGAATGGCAATAGTTTAGCAGGTATTTGGTCGTAAAGTAAAGTTTTTGGACGAATTACACTCAAAACAATGCCAACCTCATGGTGGCACTAGAGGGGGTCAGGGGGTTATCGCCAAAATCACTGGCATATAGTTTCTGAGAACCATGAAGTTGGTGCAAATCCCTGTGATGCAAGACGCCAAATGGATCACCAAAGACATTAGGATGCATCCTGTGGGCACCATAGGTATCTCTACCAAAGTCATGCCAATTCATCAATCAGCTGTTGAGATATTTCAGTCTGAACCAAGACGGTGAACCGACCGGCCGACATTAGCTTCCCTTGAGACTTGCTGCTAGCATGGCTAAAAAGTTCAGGTGAACTTACAAAGTGCTTTATGATAGGTTGTCACCAATGCCATTATGCATACAAACCACGCTGTCACTCCACAGGTTTGAATGATTTCAATTAACAGAAAGGGCGTTGGGAGGACATAAAAATAGAAAAACAATAGGCTGATGGTGATTAATAATTTAGCTCAGCTCAAATTACTCCGCAATAAGGCATAATCAGATCCCCTCAAATCAAATGAGGAGGCATTACCATGATGATTTATTGCCAGTGATATTAAATGAGGAATTGACTGCTGGGGCTTGGTGAGAGAAGTGTGTACTGGGATTGTGTAGGCATGTCTAAAGCACCACAGTGGGGAAGGGCCACTTCCTTTTGTTTGCTGCTGCTTGTTTTTGAGGTCGGTGGATACTAAACCCGCCTCAAAGACACCGGACAATAGAAGGAAGCTAGGAGCGAAGGAAGAGGGGAGAAGTCGGATGTGTCCCCATCACAGAGTCTGTGTGGTACTCAAGATGGTTCCCAAGGTAAGAGCCACAGCTCATAATGTCAGCGACATGTGGACAGATAGTGTCACTCATCACAGATATTCACCTAGAAATGGGGCTGGGTTTTATTTACAGTCAATTTTAGTTATGAGTTACGATTATGAAAACAAGATAATAGGGATAAAACAATGATTGTTCCGCATTCCGTTTTGCAATGATGCTCTTGTTTTGTCTTGTATTATAAATCCAGCGCTTCCCTTTCCTTTACAGTGGTGCACTATCTACCCCAAAACAGCCAAAAAGCACAACAGTTCTGGAGTTCAAATATTTAAAAGGAAAAGAAAAATTTGTCTCACTACAGTCTTTCTAATATAAATTGACAAACATCTCCTTAAAAGAAATGTATTTATTTGAGTTTCTCGACAAATACTACATCTGACAAGATGAACACATCATAATAACATCCTAATTTAACTTTACCAAATACTCATTTTTACTGAATACAGCTTGAACGCATCATATGTATGTACTACATGCAACCTCTGTTATTTAGCTAAGCAGGACTGTGCTGCCTACCAGCAGCATGCACTCGAGTGTTGAACCACAGGTGTGTAGCACTAGTTTGTCACTGTGATAAAAATAAATAGCAGGCAATCTTTGCACCGGCTCGTCTCTGTGAAAATACAAACGTGTTGTTTATGGGACCTAGAGTCGGACTCTCACGAGGTATGGGCTTGGAGCAGCCACTCAACCTCCATGCTAAGGTTGCTACCCTAGCTGACTAGCCTCTTTTCAGTCATTTAGAGCACCTACATGCTTTAATAAGAAATATCCATATTTGGAGCCAGTGTATCGATAACGTATTGCAAGAAGAAGAAACACAATATACTGTTGAATCGATATTTGACCCTTATTCATGGGTGTGAATTTATCTATCTATCTATCTATCTATCTATGCAGCCCTTCATTTTGCAATCAAAGTGCACCAGATTAATGCATTTAACTTTAAAATGTGGGCTATTAAATGTTTTTTCTAAATGCACGATTATTTCCAAAGTCAATGAATAAGTGTTTGTTAAATGCTCCTGGTGTTACTATTGTCCAAAATAATAATCAAGATTATTATGGAATTTGATTATAACCTACTTAGAGATATCTTAGCTTTAAAGAGAGCCGCATGCAATTAGCCATGTATTACAATGTTTCCCACACACTCCCACATACTAACTGCATTGAAAATGTGCACGCTTTACATCCACACACACACACACACACACACACACACACACACACACACACACACACACACACACACACACACACACACACACACACACACAATTAGTGTCGTTCGCGAGTTTAAAAGGGGTGAGGCGTCTAGAATGTGTTGCCGATCTAAAGTTCAGTGCGTCTTTTCCTTTGGTGAGTAAAAACCTGCACAACAAAGCTCGACGAACAAACGAACGCCCACTCGTTCTCTCGCAAGACCCGAAGCCTCCAGGCGAATCAGACTTTAAAAAAAAAAAAAAGCCTTCCTCACACCAGCTTTGGTTAACACAGGGAGCTCGGTGCTACTTCAATCAAGCCCCGGCATTTTGGATTACACAGAGGGTGTGTGTGTGGAAGGGGGGAAGAAAACATTTGTAATGCTAAAAGTGCATGACAGTCATTGCAACAGTGGCTAACTTTACTTTGATGCCTCTGTAGTTGGTCTACAGAAAGTTGAACCAGGGGACGGGATATCGTCCTGGAGCTGGAGGACGGCCTGCTCGGCTACTGCGCCGATATGAACGAAAGAAGCCATTTTGTCTCCCACAGGCAGAATCGCTGGATTCTTTAAACAGTATCGCTGAGAGACGTCGAGACACAAATCGGCATAATAGATCATGTGAAGACTGCGCAGTAGCTCGTGGCTTGGTAGAGAACTCCACATAGCACTCCCTGAGACGGCTCAACACGGCTTCCGAGTTCTAAGTGAAGCTCCTCTGGGTAACATTAACCCCCGATTGACTGGTGTGCTACTGGATGACTTTTGATGGTTTGGTTGTCAACAATAACAGAATGTCCCGCTTGCTTTTCCCTCTGAGGGTGCTGCTGAAGAACACTGCGTTATAAAGAACGTCTGTCTCGGGCCTGATTCACATCCGGCGGCTCACCCAAAGTACATCACACACACTAAGTTTTTCCCAATGCTGAAAGATCTGGAGCTGATGCTAAACCGATTTGGTATGGCTACCGACTGGCCATCGTTTCTATCAGTTTGGGTTATCTTGTACTTGCAAAAGTAATTGCTGAGATTTGGGGACACAAGGACGTCACTGCAACAAAGTCCGACGGGGAAAGACACATCAGCTGTCGGACAAATCAAGGGGGCAAAAATGTTTACACTGGTTTGGAACAGCCACAAAACCCAGACACAGAGAGCAGCAAGGGGTGATGACTGGCGCGCACACACGCACAAAATAAAAAGGTGTGGATAAACTAAACCAGAGGAACACTTTGTGAAGAATAAAAAAGAAAGCTTGAGAGAGAAGTTCAAATCGTGTTACCTTCTCACCTCGACACATCCGGCCAATCACTGACTACGTTTACATTCACAATGAGTCGTTTTCTGCCCTTATTCTGGAAAATACATAAAAATGAATACTCCATTTATATGCACTTTCACCTGCAGCCATGCATACTCTGATTAAGTTATTTGATGGTATTTTCCAAAAACCTGTTGATATTCAAGTCTTTTATAAGGTGCGTTTCTCCATCCTGAAAATGTGTTTTTTTTCTGTTTGGCATGCTTCTCCACATGGAACATGCCGTTTACGTGATCTCTATCAAATTCAGAATATTGGTATATTTGTATGCATGTTGAAAGTTGTCACTCTGTGAAGTGGCCGTGCTTGGATGCATACCATCCCAACACCAGAATGTTATGTGGCTAAACGTATTTCACTTGGTAATTAAAGTCTGACTTTTCTTTAAAAACACAAAAATGTCAAAGTCATCCTGGTGATAGGGGAAATTTCAGAGGATCCCCAAAGTCAGCAGGATTCATCCTCTGCGGATCATGAATGTGTGTACAAAATGTGTACGGACAGACTTACAGTGTGGCTAAAGAGCACCTTCCAGTTTGACACGTCGCCACTTGCTAGTGAGAAGTGGCACCTGTTGAATACGAGTGGCACAGTTTATCATCTGGCTTATGCCATGTTCACACCAAACGTTTGGTGTGAACGCACCTTTTAGACCAGCGGCACACAAACAGTCAGTAGCGGCACATTTCAGTAACAACTGTGAACAACAGGTGTCAATCTTCACCGGACTCATTTAACCGCCAATGACTCGAATGCACGTACAATTTTCAATGCGTCTCAACGTGTCCGCATCCTCAACTTTCTATACTCCTGCACATGGCTTCTTTTTCATGAATGAACACGAGCAGTCAGATAAATCTGAACTCTCTTTTTATCCTGAAAGCGCTTTCAGACTACAACAGTTGTGTGCCATAAGTCAGTAGAACAGCAGGAGCATATCAGTAAGAATCAGCATATACCACTAAAAACAAAAGAGGGCACACCATTAGCTGCTTTTAAATCTCAATGTCACTATCATAACTCGTTAAGTTCATAGGAACAATCACCAATAGGAATGATGGCTAAAAGTACAAAAACTAGACCCAAGTTGTAATAAACTGAAATGGTCCTTTTGCAAAAGGTCCGTCTGAGCATATGGCTGCTGCCAACATAAACGGAGCAAGGTGAAAACAACTAGCACTGAGGTTTTAAACATGCCCTTCAGCGCTACCAAAGCTGACGCTGCATTACCCAGAGCCTGGCTCGCCAGTGGAACTGGTGGTGGAAATGACAGCTATGTAAAAAGGTTACGATAATGACAAGGAAAGGTTACAGCAATGATATCAAAGTGCGATGCAGCAGCTGGGTCGTTGCAGTGATTATGGGGTGTGTCTGTCTGACCTAGCCAAGGTGGGTCTCTCTCTCTCTCTCTCTCTCTCTCTCTCTCTCTCTCTCTCTCTCTCTCTCTCTCTCTCTCTCTCTCTCTCTCTCTCTCTCTCTCTCTCTCTCTCTCTCTCTCTCTCTCTCTCTCTCTCTCTCTCTCTCTCAGACGGCGTCACACTGTGGGAGGAAAGAGAGGTTAGAGTCTCCGGTGGATAGTGCGGAGGGGGGTGATGTAGGAAGAGATGAAGAAGAAGGACGGAACGAGGGGGGAGAGGGGGTGACTGCTAATGAGAGAGACAGATGAGGCCAGCCCAGGGTGGTGCTGAGCCAGAGACGGCCCACTCTGCTGACCACGCCACAGAGGTCACGGGGAAGACGGGGGAGAAGTAGAGGGGAGGCCAGGACAGCCAAGCTCACTCAGTCCTTATCACAGCCGACCTTAAAAGCCAACGTCTTCTAAAATAGATACCAGTTAGAACCTTGAATTCTTTTGTATACAGTCATTTAAACAGAGTGAAACATCTGAAAATCAGTTTGAACTAGTCCATGTTAAAAGTGGGCCAGGAGAGAAATATAGCCCCATCTTGCAAATTATTTATCAAATGCAAAAAAATCTAAAAATCATGTGTTGGATATGCGGGTCACAGAATGGGATCAGAAAAAACAAGGATTGGAAGTCGATGAGAGTCAAGGCGATAATGTGATCGTTGTAACTATTTTAATGCAAATGTTTCTACATGTCCGCATAAACGTGTGTCACACGTTGCAATGCAGAGTAGCTGAAGATCTAAGCCTATTTCATAGGTGTTCTTCATGCCATTGAATACCTGAAGTTCTATTTTGACTTTGGTAAAAAATTCCAATACCATAAGATTGTTCTGCCCTTCACTATTCTGTATCTTTGTTAATTGAATATCTTTGGGGTTTTGTGATGGTTGGTTGGACAAAAACACACAATGTCAAGTGTCAAGATGCTAACTTGGGCTCAAGATCCAAAGTTAACAGTCGCTAAATAAGAGCAAATTATGGAGACGATCCACCAATGAGTAGAAAAAAATTGAATTCCTACACGCTCTGGAGAAAGCTGCTGGTCAACTGGTCAACTCCCTGCTTTGGGGGAAAGAGTACATACATTTCTAAGATATATATCGCATTTTTTGAAGCCCTCTAAAATGACTTACAGGCCTACAAACTCCTTCAAGGAACAACTCACTGCATCCCATTAGCGAGTGTGTGGTTGAGAGAGAGAGACAGTTTTTAGGCTATTTGTCAGTAAATAAATGCTATACAACTCCTGCAGACAGGGATTTGTGTATGCTAGTTATTAGCACTAGCAGCCGTAATTAGCAAAAGAGATTCACAGGCTAATTGAGAGTTTAAAAGCTACTCTTTACTAATACTCCTCGCCACAGTCTACAGAGCACATTGGTTAGGAAGGGGTGGGGCGGGGGGGGTGGCTTGATGAGGACAACCGGCTCCATATATGTCACCTGCCTCCAGATCAGCCTGTAGAGGGCAGCCGCAATGCATATATTGATAACGCCATATGCAGACCTGGACCTGAATCCATCAACAAAAACACTTAATACCATAGACATTGCTTTTCAGCTGGTTCGGAGGTTAAGTTACTCTTGACTTAAGTTATAAGTCTCTTGTGTGTTGTGAGTGTAATCATTGTGCATGTGTGTGTGCGTGTGGATGTATGCGTGTATGTAAGGACAGAGGGAGTGTGCCGTGGCAGTGGGCGCAGTCACACACTGGTTCTGCAGCATGACTCATTCTGTCAGCTCATAGCAGAGCTGAACACACACACACACACACACACACACACACACACACACACACACACACACACACACACACACACACACACACACACACACACACACAGCAGAATAAAGCTCTATGAACAGACTATTACCTTCACCCAAGCAAAGGGCCTTACACAGAGGATGACAACGGCTGAGAACAAACATAAAATAAGTTTAAAACATGCACACATACTTGTACAGGACTTGATACCCTGACATGTGAATGCAATCACAGAGGAAGGATGACATGCTCATGCGATTCAATGTGATTGACCAGCTGTCTTGACATCATCCAGCTGCAACAGTTCACACTTTTGGTGGCCACATGCTTACTGACACGTCCACTTCTCTGTGTATGTACGTGACAAAAGTGTTCGTGCACATGTGTGTTCTGCTTGTGCACATCCTCATTTCAACTTCCCCTCCAAACCTACCGAGATGCATCCCCCTCAGCCAACTTTGATCTGTGAGTTTGTTTGATCTCAGAAGTTTTGATATTTCACAAGTTATTGAGAAGTAAATCATATGAATTCAAGTGGATATGGTAGTAAATTGAGAGGGCAGATGGCGTCTGATTCACTTCCTCAGTGTGGGAGTGATTCAATCAATGATTATTGTGTCAGCAAAGCAGTCACGTGGGGGACTAGGGATGCACCAGGGCCCCGAGACTGTGCTCCTATACAATCGCTATGAATGGTAAATGGACTTGTACTCAAAGCGCTGTCACACTACATGTCATTCACCCATTCACACCCATTCATACTCTGATGCTACCATGCATCGTGCATTACATTACAGTCATTTAGCAGACGCTTTTATCCAAAGCGACTTACAATTCAGTATCTATCTATATACCGTAGACACAGCTACAGGAGCAATTTTGGGTTAAGAGCCTTGCTCAAGGACACATTGACATTAGCAGAGCAGGAGCCGGGGATCGAACCACCAACCCTCCGATTGAAAGGCAGCCCTGCTCTCCACTTAGCCACTTAGCCACGGTCACCCCGTAGGGAGATGCCACCTGCCACCTGCCCATCATTCTAAATATTCATACACTGCAGGCACAGCCTCCGACGTGTGAAAATTTGGGGTTAAGAGTCTTGCCAAAGGACACATCGACATGTACCAGTGTACTGGATCTTCTGATTGAAGGACGAGACGCTCTACCACTGAGGCACAGTCGGTGGGCTGACCTATAAGGTGGACCAGCTGTTCCCCTTTAAACAGGAAGCTGCTCCTTTCCAGTTTTTCCTCTAATTCTTTTAATTTTCAATATTTCTTTCATCTGTGTAACTGAGAGCATCAAAATTCGTATTGTCGGTTAAATGATACGTTAGTAACATCCCTACTACGGGGTGACTGTGGCTAAGTGGAGAGCAGGGCCGCCTTTCAATCAGAGGGTTGGTGGTTCAATCTCCTGCTCTGCTAGTCAATGTGTCCTTGTCCTTGAGACACTTAACCCCAAAATTGCTCCCGTAGCTGTGCCTACGGTGTGTAGATAGATACTGAATTGTAAGTCGCTTTGGATAAAAGCGTCTGCTAAATGACTGTAATGTAATGTACTACAAAGGTATCAGGGAAAACAAAATGTTGAATGTTTAAATGTCAGCAACAGCATCATGTTGTATATGTACATTTGTTATAGACAGTGGTGCATCCCTAAACAGAGCTCCTTATCAGGGAGCAGGATGTGTTGACACCATGCTAGGTGATGCAGTGAGCAGAGATGTTGTCCTTCAGCTAAAGGACCTGGGTTCACGTCCCGATCACCAGCCGTATTGAAGTGTTGATGAATTAGAATCTGGAGAGCTGCTCTGGAGACCATTCTGACCATTGGACTCCCGGTATCACATTACACTGGTTTCCCTCGCTTTGGTGATGCCTGATGGCTAATGTGCTAATTTGCAATAAGAGGCAGAGGAATATATCATGGTGGCTAAATATTCATCAAGGCAAAAGGGCTTTTCCACATATTTGTAATGCTATTAAGAAGGAAAATTAAGACATCACAGATGAGCATGTAAGAATGCAAAGAGAAAACTTTAGTCCTGTGTTTCTTCATGACATGACTCTGATAATAGGACCTTGAAAATGTGGTACGTTTAGCAGCCAACAGCTACTTTTGACTTTTTGACAGCCAAGCTAGTTCTGTGACCCTGTACATATACTGTAGGTACAGCTGTGCTTTAAGATGAATACCACAGACAGCATGCTGAGCACATTTGAGGCTGGTAGGAATGTCATTAGGTTTGGAATAAACCAAAGGATATAATAACGAGAGGGGGGCTCTCAGTGAGTACAGAATAAAAATAATGCACGTATGATTTGGGTACGCATTATATATAAATGCACATTTCCACCTGGAGTTGGAGGAGAAACGACAGCTTGTCGTTGTTGCCAAGGACCCTTGAGCAAATGTCAAAAGACTTTGCCCAACATGAAAAAGAAAATCACATCACATGTAAAAGATCTGCACCCTACATTCATCCAAAAAAACTCCAAACTTATGGAATCACTGAGGTAAAGGGGCATTAAAATGAAAAGCATGGATGTCCACTGACAAAGTTGATTCCTCACTTAACTGTACAAACACACAATAACTTGAAATGTAACATTTCATCATGTTAGAACAGGGGCATGCTTTTTTTGTCATCTAGTGTCGCACACAAGACGCCGACATTGTTTAATTTAATACGAACAATTAAGAAGTCAATCAAGAAATCTAATCAGACGCGTCTAGGGATCCGAACCCACGGTAGCTCTCTCCATATTCCCAAAGTCAAATGTGAGAGAATGCGCTTGGGGCCAGCTGAAGCCGTCCTCTGCCTCCACATGTCTCACGCACATAACGCTGTCTTCTCTTTCCGTCTGTGCTCGTCAGTCCTTGACATCCCTCCTGTAGGCCTGCGTTACCTCTCTGGCTCACTGTCTCGCTCCTTTCTTGCTGCCTCTTGCTCCAGGGAGCCACCCACACCAATTGGCAGACCGCGTATGATCCACTGACACACACACACTCACCTACACCATATAGTGCAGTTGACTGCAAGCTGAAAGTACCACCTTGTGTGTGTGTGTGTGTGTGTGTGTGTGTGTGTGTGTGTGTGTGTGTGTGTGTGTGTGTGTGTCTGTCTACTAAATATATAATATATATATATATATATATATATATATATATATATATATATACACATACACACACACACACACACACACACACACACACACACACACACCAAGTCCAGAAGGCCCTTGAAATATGCACAGCAGTCCCATGCATAATACATGGGCACAGCAGGAGAAAAGAACTTGTGAGCCGAGTGGATCCCCACCTCTCCATCGCTCCACTCCTCCTCTCCTCTTTCCCCCTCCCTCCATCACTGTCTGCTGTGCATATGTTTTAAATAACAACTGTCTCTCAGGGTCATTTGTGGGTCAGAAGTTATGATGGGGGGAGCGCATGAGGGCTGGAGAGATAGATAGATGGATGGATAGATGGCAGCTAGAAAGGGAATGAGGCGGGACTGCACAGTCACAGAGAAAGACGGGCCTCTTTATGCTTGACCGAAGAATAGCAGAGGATCGGAACATGAGGAGAAAAGGAGATGAATGACTCACTGTTTTCAGTCGGCTGAGGCCTGACCACCCGGCGGTTTCAGTAAAGACGGTGACTGTAATGGCCGACAGCCGAAAGGTCATGCATGCTGCCGGAACCACAGGATGTTAAACTGTAGTAACCCAACGCTGGATTTGTCATTTACCTCCATTCTCTGAAAGCAGCTTCTGCACTAAACAATACTCAGCATTATCTTTACCAGTGTGCCAATCAAGCTTGTTTTTTTTGCCCCAATTTTGACCTACTGTGCAAGTGTGAGTCACCTGCACAGTAGCCCCCCCGCACTAGACTCCTATTAAGGCTTGCATGTCATGAATGGAGTTTCACCATAACAGTGCCCTTATTCGTCCTCTGTGATGTCCAAACATCGACAACAAACATCTTTGTATACAGTCAAAGAAAAAAAAAAAGTGGGCATACTGGTCATACAGTAGCTCAGTGATAGACAAGTCGAAAGTAACTGCAAACAACAACAACAACAGAGCGTCTCTCCATTCAGGTTTTAAGTTAGGAAAGAATTCGAGACTAGATCAAGTTTGTCAAAATGTATACCCTGCCACTCTGTGTTCAAAGAGGCAGCGGCCGAAGACGACATGAGGTCTGAATCGAGGGCTCCTCGACTGATGATTTGAATCATTTATGTTTTGGGACCAGCATTAATTTTGTCTTGGTGAATAGAATAAAAGTGTGTGGTAATATCTATGCATCGTTCCTGGGGAATATTGTCATTGTTGTTGTGTAGAAATGCATTTGTTTTGCAAGTTTTTTCCAAATTACACTAAGTTGCATGTTGTATTCAATTTCTCACACTACGATTTCCCTTAAACAGGCTGTCGACAAAACGATGTCCTCTCAAGGACGATACACTCACTTGTTGTGGAGTTTTCAACCATATTACACTTTCCTCATGAGGAGATGAAGAAAGCTCAGTTGTCATGAAACTGTAAAGGTTGAGAATAGTGAAAACACTGAACATGACAACTAAGCAAAACTCATGTGCTGATACACAGCGTGTGATCAGGTTCAGCTCGCGTCCCTCGCTCTGCACTGCTATCATACAGCATTAATGCTGATAACAGCGTCCAGACCGGCAGTGGGAGTGTAGCAACCAACCCTCCGGTTCCCCTAATAGGTAAACACGTTAGCTCTGCCAGTGCTGTTGTTGGCACGGATAGCTGCGAGCCGCTGGCTCAGCCAGCTAGAGCCGTAGGAAGGCAATGGAAATGCCCCCAATCTCTTATTAAGCACCTTTAAAGCTCTGGCACAAGCTCAGAACTATCAATCTGCGAGGTTGTTCCAACTGCATGCAAATCATGAAAAAATAAATGAGCACCAAAGCTAAATGATGACTAACCTACAACAATGAAGACACAGTGCTGCTCTGGGCCTCAGAGGTGAACATGAAGGAACTAGCGGTAGTACGCACAGGAGGTGCAGTGAGTGACTTACGATGAGACGTTTGAGGCCTGTGAAGGACTGTTCCACAGAGTTGGCGGTGAGGACCTGACGCTTCATCGCTGCCGATTCTCCCAGGAAACGAAGCATCATGTCTTTGACGGCGTCACCCTGCAGCAAAACAAACACACATGCAGTCAACATCATGCAAAAGCCCTGAATAGAGAGCTGTTGTGCTGGCGTTTGCATTCACAACCTGAATACTACATGCAGGATTTAAAAAATATCAGATCAGTACTTGCTCTACATTACACCTCTAAGACCCAACATGACTGTCTTTAAAAAGCTGTAGCTCAGTCTAAGAGCTAGAGTGAACTAGAGTGGTACCCACAAGTCTCCTCTTTACATACATGCCCACTTTATGATAATCCCATGCAGTTTGGAGGGAAATAAAAACATGTGTTTTTTTGGATGCAGTATAAATTTGATATTTTCACCTCTGGTGAAAACTGAAAACTGGTGTATTTGAATATTTCTGCATACTGGGGTCCGGAACAAGTCTTGAAATTGCATTAATTGGGTTTAACTGGAAAGCTGAGACTCTTGTGGAACCAAAAGGTCTGACTGTATTCATGTGTGATGATGATGATGATGATGATGATGATGATGATGATGATGAGCCCCTTACTAGCGATTTCATTGTAGTTAGATCATATTTTGAAACTTGAGGTCACTACTATAAAATGAACACAGCCTCATGGAACTTTACAACCACAAAGTAGAGCCCGAGCACATACAGAGAATGAATGGCTTTCCTAGGTAAGAGGGCTTCTGAGCAGTTTCCAGAACACGGGTAATTGCCATCCAGTCGCCGAAAAATGCAATTATCTTAAATGTTTTAGAAACCAAATCGCAGCATGACTTTTTCTATGGTGTTCAACAAGGTCTTCTTGGTGTCTTAATGTGGTAATTTGACCATTTCTATCTAATCTTAAATATGGTCAGAAATGTTAAATTTAGCAGCAAATCTGTGTAACAAATTGTATCAACTCAAAATCTGCTGCAATAACTCACATAAGACAAAAGGTAGCATGGGATTGGCCATCATTTACTATAACACTTTCACAATTTTTTAATTAATGAATTCAAATTTTTTTAAATTCTGATTTACGCAAGAACAACTTGACATACAATGCTGAGCTGCATCTCAAAGTTAGCTTCAGGTTCCCAGCCTTCAGAGGACTTCTAAGACAAAAACAGGACTACGTGGCTCCCTAAGGCTTATTAAATGAAGTGGATTGGGTGGAAACGGACTTGATCTGGACATCCCTACATTTGGACAGAATGACAATCAGTTAAACAATTTTGAGCCCAAACAGGAACGGAACAAATAACAGACTTCAGAAAATGCTACCTTTAATCTTATTTGTTTGCTGAAAACTGGCTCTTGGTGGGCAAAAACACACCAAGATAACGGGGGGAAAAATCCTTGATTTTTATTCATTTATTCAAGCAGGCATTCAAACACACTGAGGGCATAATGAACACAATCTAAGCTGAGAGGTGGACGTACAACATAAGATTCAATTGAATAAATAAGTGAATTGATGTTTCATCAGGGTTGCTATTACGGATAAACGTCGCTGTTGAAGGAGCTCAGAGGATGTTTGTGAGACGTCAACATGAGATGGTGACACATGAGCCAAGGAAAGGTGCCCGTCTATCTACATGTGCTTATAGACAAGTGACACGCCATCTGTTGTGCCAGAGCAGTTCTGACTGAAGCCACTGTCATTCTGAGATAGACACAAGAACATTGTGGAATGTTAAACATGTTTAAACTAATGATCACACAATGATCAAGGTGAAGCCTGAGGCCATTCTGTTTCTATGCTAATAAACGTCTTGCCATAATAGATTAGATAGATAGATACTAACTTTATTGATCCCGCGAGGGGAAATTATTTTGTTACAAGCAGCAATAGGTTACAGAGCAGCAATAGGTCACAGGTAAAAAATCTTAATATTATATAAAAAGAAAAATACAAGAAAAATACACGTCACAATATATACAGTTATAATATAGTAAAGATGTTATATAAAAATGCACACTATATACACAGTGAATAGAACAGAATAATATTAAATCAACTAAATAAACAGTAGTGCAGAGGTTTAACGATTTGATTTGGCCCGAGGTGATTTATTGTACAGTCTTATAGCAGTAGGCAGGAATGTTCTCCTGTACCTGTCCTTATGACAGCGGAGCTGGATCATTCTGTTGGAGAAAGTGCTCCGCTGTCCCGGCAGTAGGTGGTGGAGAGGGTGGTCCTGGTTATCCAATATGGATGATAGTTTCTTCAGTGTCCTCCTCTCCACCACCTGTTCCAGATAGTCTTGTTTACAGCCGATGATGGAGCCGGCCTTCTTAACCAGTTTGTTAAGTCTGTTGGTGTCTCCGGCTCCAATGCTGCTCCCCCAGCAGACTACGGCAAAGTACAGTGCACTGGCCACAACAGACTGGTAGAACATCTCCAACATCTTGCTGCACACGTTGAAGGATCGAAGTTTCCTCAAGAAAAAGAGTCGACTCATCCCCTTCTTGTACACAGCGTTGATGTTGGCCTTCCAGCTCAGTCTGCTGTCGATGGAGACACCCAGGTACTTGTACTCCTTCACCATGTCCACGTCCTCTCCCAGAACTCTCAGTGGCTGTGGAGCCGTCGTCCTCCTCCTGAAGTCGACCACCATCTCTCTGGTCTTGGCCACGTTCAGAAGCAGGTGATTTCTACCGGCCCACTCCACAAAGTCATCCACTACTGCCCTGTACTCCTCCTCCCGTCCGTCCCTTATACACCCGACCACTGCAGAGTCATCAGAGAACTTCTGCAGATGGCATGACCCTGAGTTGTACTGGAAGTCAGTGGTGTATAAGGTAGGGAAGGAAGGGAGGGAGACAGAACAGTTCCCTGTGGGGCTCCAGTATCACTGACCACCGTATCAGACAGCACACGGCCCAGTCGGACAAACTGTGGTCTGCCTGTGAGGTAGTCAGTGATCCAGGAGACAGTGGACGCGTTAACCCCCACCTCCCGCAGCTTCTCACTCAGTAGCACTGGTTGGATGGTGTTAAATGCACTGGAGAAGTCAAAGAAAGTGATTCTCACAGAGCCACCGGTTCCATCCAGGTGCGACTGAGCTCGTTGCAGCAGGTAGATGATGGCGTCGTCCACTCCCACATGAGGCTGGTATGCAAATTGCAGAGGGTCCAGTGATGATTTCACCTGCGGTCGGAGGTGGGCCAAGACCAGCCTCTCCAGCACCTTCATCACATGGGATGTGAGGGCAACTGGTCGGTAGTCATTGAGGCCAGATGGTGTCGTCTTCTTAGGAACAGGAACCAGGCACGACGTCTTCCACAGCACCGGGACTTCCTCCTGCTTCAGGCTCAGGTTGTAGAGGTGTTGTAGGACATCAGACAGCTGGATGGCGCAGGTCTTCAGGACCCTGGGGCTGATGCCATCAGGTCCCTCAGCCTTTCCTTGGTGGAGTCTCTCCAGCTGTCTTCTCCCTGGCCAGTCGTCACAGAGAGGGGGGGGAGGGTGGTCATGGTGTCGGTGGTGGAAGAGCCCTTTGAAGTAGAGGGCTCATTGTCCGTGCCGCTCACCAGGGGGGGACAGAGGGGGGAGGGGAGGAGGCAGCCGAGGTGTTTGTGAGGTGAGGTGTGTTGAGGAGACAGATGAGGGCTGTGAGCTAAATCTATTGAAGAAAGAGTTTAGCTCGTTGGCCCTCTCCAGGGAGCCCCCTGGTTGTCTCCCTCCAACCTTGAAGCCAGTAATCAGCTTCATCCCGGTCCACACCTCCCTCACATTGTTCTGCTGGAGTTTGGCCTCCAGCTTCCTCCTGTAGGTGTCCTTGCACTCCCTGATCTTCACCTTCAGGTCACGCTGGACTCTCCTGAGCTCGTCCCTGTCCCCAGACCTGAAAGCAGCTTTCTTCTTATTAAGAAGTGCTTTCAGGTCGCTGGTGATCCATGGCTTGTTGTTAGGGAAGCAGTGTACAGTCCGGGATGGAATGGTAGTGTGTTCACAGAATTTTATGTATTCTGTGATACAGTCCGTCATGCTGTTGATGTCCTCCCCTAGGCGGGGTTTTTAATGTATCACTGCAATCTTTAAAACAATCCAGACACATTGCTTTGTAAGCATTTCCATCATTAGTATGAAGGTTGTTACTTTGGATCCTGAGTGTTTGTCATAGGGAATGTGTCCAAGTCTTCTGATTAGAGCTAAGTGTTGAGTCTGACCAACCCTAATATTTCACTAGAGCTGAAACTAATTATGGATTAATTGATGATTACAATTTTGATAATCGGTACAATTGTTTAATCTAGAAAAAGTGCCAAATATTCCCAGGTTATATCTTCTCCAATGGGACGATTTGCTGCTTTTCTCTTTTAATATAAATTGAAATCAAATTGTTCTGGAATTTTGACGATTGGTTGGAGCAAAAAAAGCGTGATCGCTACTGAAAATAATCATTAGTTGCAGCCTTAAATATAATAGTAATGATAACAATTCCCGTTTTAGATATACAACAAATCAATGTAAGAAACATTTTTTTATTTAATGAACACAATTCTGAAAATCATTATGTATAATTCATAACTAAATAAAGGCCCTGTTTTAGCAGTATGTGTTCTCCTGATTTGTCCAATGATTTAGTTCTGCACTTCCTCAAAGGGAATATTAAAATGTTCAAACACAGCAGCAGAGGTGTCCGGACTTTCTGTCCCTGGTGTGGGTCAAACCCCACAAACACTGGACCCTACATTACCCATTATGCAACTCAATTTTAAGTGTTTATGTTGTCATTTTTACAAGTATGCATGCATTTATTTCTTGTTTAACAAACATTTGTTTTCATGACATGTCTAATATTTGTTTGATCTTCAAGCTGACATTAAATTAGATGTTGTTATTCTTTATGATTGTACCTCAGCAGCCTCCCACTCAAGCTAGCCATCCATCAGCAGTAACTGTCTGTTAGTAGCATCATTTACAGATTTACCACACCATAGTGAATATTCACTATTCATATTTGCCTCAAATCTCAGTGTGAAAGGTTAGTTAACCAGCTACACAACAGCCTTTCTGCCTTTTCCCCGTTTCTCTCCTTAAGTGACATGGCAGTTCTTTTCCACCTTGAATGAATGACGCTTGTTGACGTGATGCCGGTGTGGTCAGCAACTTTCAAACTCCACAAACCTCATCTGTAATGCAGGCTTTTGGTTTAAAATGTCTGGTCTCAAGACTCAAAAAACTGTTACCACAGGCTGAGTAGTACTATGATGAGTAACGTGAACTTCAGGTGTCAACTGGTGGATTGCCCTTTCAAAAAAAGGCATCCATCACCAACATATAGCACTATTTTGAATGACATCCCAGGGCTATCTAAGGACATATGTTTATGATAAGCATTTTACTGCCCAAGTGCTTGTCCTACCTGAAGGTTGTCAAACTTGAGTCCTGGCATGGTGAGTCTGTTGGTCTCTACGTAGGCTGGGCTGTACTGCTGGGTGGCCACAGAGATCAACACCTTCCTGGTCTCCTCAGATGGCAGCCAGGCATCATGGCGCCTGTCCACCTCGCTCAGGCTCAGCGCCGTCGCAAATGGGTCATCGTTGCCCGAGAACACGGCCTGGAGCTTGTTGAAGGGCTGCGGCTGAGTGGCCGGGGCAGCGGCTTGAGTTGGAGCTGCCTGGGGTGAAGGAAGTTGGGCCTTGGCGGTGGATTCCGTAGGGGCAGGGCCAAACACTGAACTAGGGGTGGGAGCACCAGAGTCCAGAGGTCCTCCAGGAGTGGAGATGGTAGAGGAGGTCGAAGAGAGCTGGCGCTCAGGGGTGTGGGCTATGGCCACTGGGCCGGGAGGGATCTCAGCATTTGGGTTTGAAACGGAGATGAAGGAGGAGGGGACGGTAAAGGAATCGAAGAAGTCGGAGGCTGGGTTGACCTGTCCATTGTCAGTGAAGAACTTACTGAGGCTGGGGCTGGGCTGACACACGAGGGGGGCCGTCAGCTTGCTGGGGGTCACTGCCTCACTGCCTCCTCCACCACTCCCCATGCTGAAGCTGGGAGACTTGATGAGGGTGGGCTGGAAGCCATCGGGCACAAGAGATTTTGGCTGGTTGCCCTGGCTGAATATGGTGCACACCGGCACAGGGGGGTCTTTTGGGCTCGTCCCTTTAGCTTCTTGTGGTGCTGGTTCTCCCCTGTTAAGATCAGAAGGACTCTGTGCGTCACTTTGAAGTGAAACGCAGGCTATGACTTGCTCTTGTGCGTCTGCCTGCTCCTTTGTGTCCTCATCTGCTTTCTCCATAGAACCACCTTGCTCCTGTTCCTCCAGGGAAAATGTAATCTCAGTTGTATTCTGTCCAATTTCACTTTGTTCCTCTTTGCCGCCTGATGTTTGCAATGAATCCTCTTCTTCCTCGACTCCATCCAGAAGGGAGTCCATGGGAGCTACGTCATCCTCCTCACTGTTATTAGGCGAGTCAGAAATCATGACGCTCTCCATCATCTGGTCGTTGAGCTTGTCCATCAGGCTCTCTGAGGGTGTAGCACTGCTGTCCTCCTGGGGGGTAACAAACTCCCCGCCCAAGTCGATGCTGTCTACCTGGGGAACAAGGTCTCTGGAGGATGTCTGACTGGTGGTTGGCTCCGGAGGGTCCGGGGCTTCCTTGGTCACATCTTCCACTGTAATGTCCAACGTGACTGGCCGCTGAGCAGGAGAATCCCCACTATCCATCTTACTGCTCCTGACAATTCAACACACTAATAAATGACATTACCGTTATGATTTAATATCAACAGTGGCGGACAAATATTGTGTGCTTTATTGTACAACACATTTTCTTAAGTCACTTACTGTCTTTATAAGCAACGCAGTTTTTACGAGCTCTTATCGTCAGCATTAAACTAACGTTACGTAAACAGAGAACGCTTTGATTCAGGTTTAATGCCCTGTCACGAAGGCTGTTACCCGAGACATATCTGGGTTGTTGTAACGTTACTGTTTTGCTAACGTTAATGCTACATTAGCCGGTTGGCTATTGCACGCTAATTTAGCTGAGCAGCTGGTTGACAATGTAAAATAAATGCTGTCCGCACTTTATAAAACACGAGCCATAGCACAGTTTTAAAAATATCAACACGCAAAGACAGACAACAAACTAAAACACAAACACGATAATGTTTCTTACCTTCCTGGAGTGACAGGTATAACCCTAGTGCGCATGCGTAACTCCAAAGGAAACCTACACGTACGGTATTCCAGAGCGGACAAATTTGATGCCACCGATATTTTAGTATTCTTGACTCCGTCTACGTACTTTTATAAGCTTACACGATGTTGCACGACTGTCGTTACGTATTCTAGTCGCACGCTTCTTTTTTCTAGGTTTTGAATCGCGGAAGTGCAGCTACTGACTGTGTTGTGTTGGTTTGGAGCAATACGTATTGCAGTTAGATTATATTTGTAGTGTTTTCCTTATACTAAGTCGTCTAAGGAATATTCCTTATTCCTTAGACGACTATTAAAAGACAAAAAAAAGATTAGAAAGATCTCCCCCTGAACAGACTGAATAATGGATGACGACGCCCCTGTCATTTATGGTCTGGAATTTCAGGTAAGGTTACTGTCTTTACTATTTAGCTGACTGAAAGCAAGCTCTATTCTATTCTTAGCTATTCTAAACGTTATTCTGTGTGAATTGACAGTGATGTTATTTTGCGTCTAATTTGCAGGCACGAGCACTTACTGCCCAGACAGCTGAAACTGACGCCATTCGTTTCCTTGTGGGCACACAGTCACTGAAATTTGACAACCAGGTAAGAAAAACTGTTCATGGCAGATATCATAATCATCATGCAATTTAAAGCCGGATGGGAAGGAAGTTGTCTGCAACAGGAGGCAGGCAACAGGCACCCTCTATTTCTACTACTGCTCATGAATTCACAGTGATAGTTTGTGTCCCCACACATCTCTCTCAAATATCTTTGCCTTTTGATGATAATAAAATGAACAAAGCGTTGTGCAAGTATCCTGCCGTGACCCTTTCTTCTTGAGCGATACACGATGCTGCATCTGCTCACCATACAATATAGAAAATGAAAAATATACATGTAGGTTAAAGGTATAATATGCAACATTTCCTAAGTAATAATGTCAATCATCACTTATGGCCCACAAGAAATGTGTGGCGGTGTCTGTATGCAGAGACCCTGCCCTGAGTGCCTTCTGACTGTATTATTCATTTTATTTTTATTTTGCTGTAATCGGGACGTTCCCAGCCAATAACAGCTCTCAGGGTCTGCAGCCCATTGTCATTCCCAGGTCATCAAATACAGCCGCTCTGTCTCGCCCCTCAGCATCTCATACAGAGGCACAACGCACCGGTGCTACATTACTGTGTTTCCACAATGTTAAGGAAAACACAACCCTCTGTCACACACACATATGTTTTTTTCTAGTGATGAGTCCACGAATGCTGTTTTTACACCATGGGTGGACAGTGCAATCACGCGGGTAGGGAGTGTAACCAAGGCTTAATGCAGCCTCCGGACTCAGCCCCCCCCCCCCCCATCAATGGACAGTGAGAAATAGTAAACCGAGTTTCCTCGTAATCAAAATATGAAACTCATCAATATAAGACAATTCTAGGGCTGCTGCCTACAAAAGAGTTGGATGCTTCAAAGCTTCATTCATAACGTTGTCATTTTAATTCTAAATTAACATTTGAATGTGCTTCAGCTTTTTATTTTGCATGTCTATTCCCTGTGGTTAAAGCTGGTATTTCTGCATAGTTGCAGATAAAGATCAGGCTACATTAATGTTATTAGTATAACACTATTATTAGATTTAGGCTCCAGTGCGTAGGATTGCATCAGACTCGTGTCATCCAAACATTTCCAATAACTCCAGATAGTTGTAAAGTCCCAAAGTCAAAGGTTATTGAAAAACATAGTGTTTATCTATCAAGATATTCTGCTTCAATCTATATGTGTTGGCATTTAGCCTTTCAAAAACTATGTTTTCACTGCAGAAAGCCGCTCGCTTCTCCAGTTTACAAAATCCTCCATTTAAATAGCGATGCGCCAGGTGTAGCCCAACCTGGCTTTTAAAGGGAATGATGATTGGTTTAATTTAAACACACACTTATGATTAATTAGGCAAGAGACTAAATACAACCTTTTTGTCCCTTACTTTGCGCCCAGATTATGCGCCCTTTGACTAGCAAAAGTGGATTTGGACACACCCTGAATGCACTTGTATCAATTTGAATTATTATCAGTTGAAAGTTTCAGAGATGTGATTTTAGTTAATTTTAAGATACTGTGTAAAAGATGCATAAGGGGCTGCCGCACAGGGTTTAATTAAATTGGAGTTTTGTTGTTTCCATTTATTGCAAATGTAGCTGAGAGTAGTTTTTTTATGTGATATTTAGATATCAGAAATACAATCGGACAAAAAAGTGGATGGAGTAAGCTTTCAGTAAGCTTTCGTGGGTCATAAGATCTCAAGTAAAAAAAAAAAAAAGTTTGTGTTCTTTTAAATAAAAACCCTTTGAAGCATTTAAAATATAAAGATCCGTGTTTAATCAATTGCAGATGATTAAATTATGTTTGGCAGTGGTATAACATGTAGCATAGTGTGAGAGGAGCTAGAGTTACTGAAATAGGATGAAATACATGAACAAATTAAATAAATAACTTTCTCGAGGTCAGAGACAGACAGACTTGTTTTAGAATATGTTAAATGTTAAAAGCATGACCAGATAACCTCATGCATCACATTTCAGATTTACAATTCAAATCAGAGTCAAAGAGGACTCTTAAGTTTTTGCAAGAGAGCGTGACATGGGCCAACATGATGACATGAAGTTAGAGGGGCCGATTTGGATTTAGAAAAAAATATAACCGAGTTGGAGGAAGACCTCAACCTATGATCCAACATTTCAGTCAGGAGATGTAATTGTGGTCAGCTTTGACTTTTTTAAAGACAATCAGAGAGATGGAGCTATATTGTTTATTAGGGTGTTGTTGCCATACGATGAGTCTTAGTTCTGTGAATCATAAGCAGACCTAAAGATCAGGATTCTGTGAGACACTTGTTTTCCTGGGGTGTGCCAGCATAAATATGGCAGTCCACTCTTTCTTTCCTCAAGGATGCTTTTTTATTTTCAAGGAATTCTTTAAAATCAGGAAAATCAGTGTATGAACCATACGCATATATAATCAGCAAAGTAGTGCCCGTTCTGGTTTCCTCTACATGATATAGATTGCATGCTGACAACAGGCTGAAGAAGATTTGTACAGAACAGCAAATGTCAAATATTACTAAATTAAATACACACACTTGAGTATTAAAACGAACAGCTTATCGGAAAACTCAAAAAACACAACTGATAAGTATAGTATTTACAAACGGACAATTTTTCTAACCTTGCATTGCTGGTAATCTGTTTAATTTTTCTACTCGTATGAATTGCCAGTGCCAAAGAAACAGTAGCCAAAGTTGCCATTCCGTGTAGACTGGGTGGCGGATAGTTCCTTCGTCTTTAGGAAGGAAAATCAATGACGCACATTTTGCTGTGTTTTTGTTTGTTAGGTTTTAGATAGCCTGAAGGTCTTCGTCTGTGGTGTTGTGGATTGTGTATGTATGTGTGCTTTGGATTCAAGTCTTGGGGATGGAGTATTTTGACTGTTGATTAATCTGACAATAACATTACTGATTAATCAGTTTAGTGCAGAAACAATTTAATTCAAAACAATTACTAAACAAATTATTTACAACAATTTTGATAATCGATGTTGAGAAGAAACTGAATATTTTCTGCTTCCAGCCTCTTCAATTTGTATTATTTGCATTATTGGTAATTGAATATCTTGGACTAAAGAAGGATGAATCAATGTCTCCTTGGGATTTGTTGTTGTGGGCTTTTTTATGTTTTTTAAGCAACTACAGACCAAACAATTAATTTAAAAAGAGAATCGACCGAATAATCAATAATCACAGTAGTTGTTAGTTGCAGCTTCAAATGAATGACTTGCTTATTACAAAATGTCAGAATATAATACAAAATGCCCGTCAGAATTTCCCATGGCCTAAGTTGACATCATCATTTTGTTTATTTGTCCACAACCCGAAGATATGTGATGTGTGCTAGAAGAAACCAGAAAAAAGTCTTCACATATGAGACGCTGAACACAGCATATAAAAGCTGAGGACTGTGGCATTTTTGCTTGATAAAACAACCAAACTGCTGTTATCGTATTACTTATTGTTTGCTCTATAAAACATCAAGAACAGTGACAAAGGTTGCATTTGAGGAGTTGGGGCCAGTAAATGTTTACAGTTTTTTCTTGAATACTATCAAAACGACATATTAAAATACTGTAGTTATGGATGAATTTTCTGTCTTTCAGCGCCAAGTGGTTAAACGGTTATCAAAATTGAATGTATTTTGTGTCAACTGATCAATACATTTTTTTTAGCAGGACTTTGGGACTGCAGGTGTAGCTCATTCTGTTCCCCACATGCCCACTGCAACTAAATAGTAGACCATTTAAGTTGTGTTCATGTATTGTTTCTCTGCAAATGTCTGTATGTGTGAGTGTTGTGTGCCGCGAGTGTGTTTGTAGTAAAAAAAAGGGAGAGAGTGGGCTGTGTATGCATGCATGCACATCTTGCAGAGGTCATTATAGAGACAGATGACAGAAACAGTTGGCTCTAAACGGGGGAGAAATAATTAGCTCTCAGAGAGAGAGAGAGAGAGTGTGTGTGTGTGTGTGTGTGTGTGTGTGTGTGTGTGTGTGTGTGAGAGAGAGAGACACACACACACACACACACACACACACATATTTCTGCCTTGAAAAAAACAAGCCCATTTTTCTGGCAGACCTCGGTGTGAAAACGGTCTGGCACTGAATACAGACTCCGTTCAATCCAAGTCTTGTGTAGCGAGTCTAATACAGTGCTTGTTGGGAATGGTGACAATGCATCCCAGTCGATCTGTGTGATTTCTTACTCCACTCCGTCAGTAGCTGAACATACTCCTCCTAACACTTTCCCTTCATTCTGGCATTAGCACAGAGCTGAAACACAAGAAACCCAGAGGCTTCCGGACCTTCAGCCCCAAACGTTTTCTCAAAAGCCCTTGAATTTTTTAGGTTTTTAAAATACCTTTTTAAAAACACTGTAATTTCCCCTCAGTATCTCTGACTGGACAAGCTAATGAATGCAGAGAAAGTTATTTTACTGGGGGAATATTACCATCTGTGTCCGCCCTAACATTGTCATTCTACTACAACTACTTCTCAATGGCAGGCAGTGTATTTTATACCTGGGCCTTCAGTGCTGTCCTACTACAGTTGAACTACCTCCTAATAACCTCATTGTGATGCCAGCATGACGGGATGCTTCGTCATTAACGGACAATGCATATAGTCAAAATCAATGTAATTAACACAATGACAAGAACAAACTCACAAGAACCAGTCACATATATTTATATGACAACAAAGCAGGTAGAATAACATAAAACCCAAATGACACGATTCAACAGGCCTCTGCACATTCCAGCAAAACTGCGGCTCTAAAACACGCATTCCGTCACACACTCAAGGGCACCATTCAAATATTATTCACATCAGAGGGAACAATATTAACCATATCATAAAAACCATACGAAAGAAAAATTAACACAGTACAGTAGTAACGCTACTGCAGATGTAAAAAAAAATAAATAAAATAAAGCAGTTCACTTACCAAAGCTGCTGTTCACTATTTAAAGACACAGTCCATCCTCCCTTCTTTGATTACAAACAATACCACGGTTGTACAGAACATTGGTGCGGTTCAGTTCCAGCCAGAGGTCCTTCTCGATCCATGGACGCCAGTGATGACAGTCGAGCCTCCCCGCTTGTATTTCTTGAATACGTTTTAATGCGTTTGAGGGCTGAAAATGTCCGCTTGACAGAGTCAGTAGATATTGGGATTGTCACCGCCAAACATGTCAAAACACTAAAAATGTAATGTCACGTAAAAACTTCTTGCATATCTTTAAACTTTAACTACAAAGTTCTGCTAGCTAGTTTCACAACAGTCACGCTAGCCCACTGACCAATCAAGCCGCACGTTAATGCTGACGTACTTGTAGGCCAGCTAGAAGGCTCTGGCACGTCAAATAATACGCCCAACATGTCAAACTAAAGATCTGATTGGTTGAAGACTATGACAATCAACAATATTCCCCATTTACTTAAACTGCAAAGGGATTCACTTGTAATTCTGAAGGCACCCGGGCAGATTTTTTTACTTAGAGACAGCATAGAGGCTGATAGATTGGATAGAAGCTTTACTTAAAACAAGCTGCAGGCTGGAAGCAGAGCAACTGAGGAAGAAAGTAGCTATGCAATGAGAAAATAAGCTAATGGGAAAAATATTTAGAATACTTGTAGTGTATTTATGAAAAATAATAAAATAGCTTTAACATTGGGATTCTGTCTAGGCCAGCAGAGAAGGCCTTGCTGGCCCTGATGGCCCACCACTGCTACTTCTACTGTTGCTACCACGACTATGCTAAATAAAACCTAATAGAAAGGTGTAAATGTTGTTCCGTTGGTCTTGTATTTAATTTAGAGTATTGACGATCACGTTTACTTGGCATCGTTTGGGATCCTTCATCCTTCATCAGATTTGTCAGCTGAACATTCATTCTGCGATCTCCACATATAACAAAAGTAGGTTTCAAGATTAGTTATGCTATTTCACGCCAAATTGTGATCTGTAGCTTTAGCTTCTGTCTTTATCTTTTTAACCTGTTTTGGCTGCTGAATCAGTTTGACATCCTGGATAAATCCTTCAAACACTTACTGTAGAGTAGAGCCTTCCATCTGCTTGTCTCTGACATCACTTTTTTCCTTTTGTTATGTTAGTGCGCGGGAGTCTCCCTGTTGTGCTCGTGGCTGATTACACCGTCCCGTCCAACAGTGTCGTAGCGGAGTGTATCGCCCACCCTCCGGTTCCCCCACAGGTGAACATTGTTCGCTCTGATAGCACTTTTGCCATTGTTTGCACTGTTAGCACCGTTAGCTGCGAGTTGCTAGCTCAGACATCGCCACGTTGAAAGCCGTGTGGAGGCAATAGATATGCTTTGAATTCCGTATCAAGCTTTAAACACATCTGCCTTCCAAAGATGTCTGACTTTTCAAGAATAACCCGGCACTAACTGTTACATTTGTCCACTGACTGCCAATTTTGAACTTTGGCAACCAAACACAGAATGTGTCAATATTGTTACAGCGTCTAGGCCTCAATCGGACAATCGAGCACTGTTTACACTGTTGGCACGCCTTGTTAGGTGTTTAAAGATGTGAAAGTAGGCAGTCTTTTTAAAGTCTATTTAAAACTTAAAACTCACTTTGTAAATTTAACTGACTACAAAGTACTCACAAGACACAATTCTTTGACGTAGATCCAGGAGGGAGTGGGATGCAGTCAGGAGGAGGCTCCAACGGCAGGCTAGTAGCCCAACTATAGACTGGATATAAGAAGTCGTGACGTTGCCCATTGGTTTGTGGACTGCCGTTCTGAAGCCTTGAGTTTGGTGATTTCGTCGTCGCCATCTTGGATTATGGCCGTCATCATCTTGTTGTTTTTTCACAACCAATGAACGGAAGTTACCATATTTGGAATAGAGACGCTGTATACGTCTCTGGTAGTGGCAGCAAACTGTTCACAGTAAGCCCGCCCTAAATATATATTCTCTGCTTTATGGTCTATTTGACTCTGAATGGACCATAATTTACCGAATATCTGGAATAGTGGGAATGGATTGCTGTTTCTTATTGCTGATATGTTATTTTTCATGCATGATTTGTTGTTTTACTCAGGTTATGTACTTTGAAAACAATAAGAAAGCAAACAGTAAAATATATAAATATACTTAACTGTCTTGTGCTTTCTTTTCTGATAGTATCATGTCAAAGAGCATTCAAAGCTGTAAAATCTAGAAGGGATCATTATTCATCTTTTAAGGTTATGTTCTGTGAGACAACCCCACATTTGACTCGCAGGTTCAGTCAGTGCAGTCGGTTTTATTCATGAAGCTCATTGTCTTTTCCACTCTGCATTAGTTTGCCAACAATTGGTTAGCTCAGTTCGTCCAAGTTTGAACTTGCAACGTGAGAAATGTTTTTTCGATGGGCATTTCAGCCCTGATGGCTTCTGCTGTATCCATAAGCCTGCTGGCCTCTCCACCTCCCATTAAGCGTAATGCGGGGTGGAAATGTCTCTCTTAACTCGCGGAGCACCTCTCAAATCCCTCAGAGACCAATAGCTGGAATGACAAATAGGAGGGCACGTCGGCGTGGCATTTAAGGCTGCTAACGAGATAAAGCGGCCGAGCTTGGCACCTCTCACCCGCTCGCTACTCCTCCGCCCCGCTTACTGTCATCTGTGGCGGCTAAAGAGCTTTAGCGGAGAGGCCCCTGAAGTGGGGGCCACGAGCCAGCTCGGCTTTATCCCTCCCTCACTCCCTCTTTCCCACTCTCCCGCCTCTCCTCTCCCCTTCCCTGCCTAGATTCCTCCCACCATCGGCACATAATTAAAAGCGCCGGGCTGAGTGCCCAAGTGGCTGAAGGCTATGAGTAACTCCCCAAGCCTGGAAGAATGAGGGATAAATCACCCGGGGGAGGAGGGCCGGAACTTCTCTCTCCCCTCACACCTGGGTTCATTCGGGGGGACCCTATTACTAGGCCCTCCAATTACCCTGTCCCGCCAGCCTGAATTTATTTGTGCCGCTCCCCCACCACCATAAAATTATAACTTTGCGTAATAATTTTTTGCTCGATGCAGTCCAACCCAAGGTTAATAGCCGCCTAGCTGACTTTGAGGAGACTGAAGGATGCCGCCGCTGCAATGCTCTTCTCCTCCTCCTCTTCACGCCCCCTCCTTTCATCCTCTTTTTCAGCCTGTAAAAGTAGTACAGGGAAGGGGAGTGGAAGTGCCTAGCAGGAGTTATTGTCCAGTGCAACCCCATTAACGGTCCCCCAAGGTGCTGTAAGTGTCTCTCTTATGGGAGAAACCACCATTAATTGTCTGATCAAACCTTGAGACCCTCACTGTTTTACTGCACTGTAGGCCCTGAACTGCATTCAGTTGAGGGCCCTCATAGAATAGATTTCCATCTAATAAAAAGAACTCAGTGAGGAGGAGTTTCTATTAACTTCTTATGGATAAAAGTTTAGCCTGTTTGTTGAACTGTTTGTGCTGTGACGTCTAGACAGCCGATGTTTTTTCAAGTGCAGCCCAGACTTCTGCATTACATCGGGTCAAGGAAACCTGCAAGTGTTTCTGGTGCCTTACAGTAGTCAAGGTGTAACTGTTCACAAGTCTAAAAGTTAAAGGGGACGAATCATGCTCATTTTCAGATTCATATTTAAATTTGGGGTTTCCACTAAAATACGTTTTTCACGCCTGTCTCTTTAACCCCCTCCCTCCCCATAAATGCCCAGTCTGCTCTGATGGAGTTTGAGGGAAAGAGAGGGAACCTTCATCACATAAGTAACAGGACAAACAGCAACAGTTATGAAAGAAAAGGTTTCAGTTATAAATCATCAACAGCAAATGTTGATATGTTTTGATGCGAGTCCTTTGGATTTAGACAGCAAGGGGGCTCCTTATTACATTTCCCAGCTTGAAACACAAAGGAGTAAATCATGGACAATCAGGGACAGCATGTTCTCCACTCAGAGAAACTTCAATGGCCCTTCTTGCAAAATATTTGTGCAAGGTGTCACTCAAGTTTCTACACTATCATTGTTGGTTTTCACCACAGGGAATACAGAATTTTGGGATCTTTTCCCTTAAATGGTCCATTAAGACTTCAAAATAAGGGTGACCCCGACTATGAAGCTGGTTGGTCAACTTTTGCCTATTGCCGACTAATCGTTGAATCATGTTTATTTATGTATTGCTCATTGACCCTCCCCCTGTTTAAAAGCTTTGTTTATCTATAGAAAATGGTGAAATTACAATATACAAAATTATTGGCCAAGATACATTGTTTAGCTGTTTTGGAATATGCTGTGTGTGTGTGTGTGTGTGTGTGTGTGTGTGTGTGTGTGTGTGTGTGTGTGTGTGTGTGTGTGTGTGTGTGTGTGTGTGTGTGTGTGTGTGTTCCTGAAACAGAGCTGGATCAAATAAAATAACTAACATACTCTGCTGCTCTTCTAACCTCTCCAGGTGACCTGAGTCACTATTACACAACGTTTAACCACGACGAGCTCCAAATCCACTAAATGAAAACAAGCATGAGAGTCTATGGAGCGGATAGTTGTCGGACCCTGGTCAGAGCTGGCCGATGCTACGCTCTGATTGGCCAGTCGGCCAATTGGCCAGTTTGAAGGCGCGTCCCGCAAAGGGTCAATTCTACTTCCTCCCCAATATAGTAATCCGCAGATAAAAGGAAAACAACACGGAAGTGAAAAGAAAGAGAGAGAGAGAGAGAGAGAGAGAGAGAGAGAGAGAGAGAGAGAGAGAGAGAGAGAGAGAGAGAGAGAGAGAGAGAGAGAGAGAGGCTATTAATGAAGTAACCAATTAAAGCCCTTTTCCCAGCCCCATTTTAGCAGGGCCATTTGTCAAAAAAAATCCAAATAAATTTAATGAGTTTTATCGATTTCCTTTTTGTTGTACCTTTTTCCTCTGACTCCTCTAACGGAACTCCCATGACTCCTTCTAAAAGTGTCTTAATAATCGCTTTAAAAGGCCAAATCGAGATGAAAAGTCTTCAGCCGTGTGGAGTTGACGGGGGGTAAAAAAAGAACCAAAGAGATGCCTGCCTTGAAATTACGTTTACTGTCATATTAAAAGGAGGAACCTTTTTTTCTTTTTTTTGAGGGAAGGAATCAGAGGAGCGAGCGGAGCTTTGAACTGCGTGTGCGTGTGTGTGTGTGTGTGTGTGTGTGTGTGTGTGTGTGTGTGTGTGTGTGTGTGTGTGTGTGTGTGTGTGTGTGTGTGTGTGTGTGTGTTAATCGTAGCTTCATCCTCAACACATCTTTCCTCTCGGTCTCTGCTTTTCTTTCAGATCCACATCATTGACTTTGATGACGAGAATAACATCATTAATAAGAATGTCCTCCTGCACCAAGCTGGGGAGATATGGCACATTGGCGCCAGTCCTGCAGATAAGGCTGTGCTTACCACCTGCTATAACAAAAGTGAGTCCTACTGTTTCCTTCTGTCTCTGGCTCCATTCCCTGCCTCTGAGATGTGCATCCTCTTCTCTCTCTCTTCTTTCCTTTTTGTTTTTCTGTCTTTGACTTCCTCTTCCTTTTGCTCTTCCTGTTTGTCTCCCCATGTAACGACCTCATGCAGTTTAGCTGAGAATCATAACGTGTAATCTGTCTCTAACAGGTGATCGATAACTGATTTAGAAGTCGTGTTTGGACGGCGATAGAATCAATACTAATGTGTGGACATGATGACCCACACGAGGGACAAGAGCAGTGGTTGCAAAGTCACCGTCAGGCAGGACAAAATCTTTGAAGGTTGTCTACATGCATAACTCCACGGAGACTTCAGTGCTTCATTTACACACAATCGGACACAGCAGCGCAGAGTCAGGCAGTAAAACCGGTTGTGGCCAAAGGAACAGTTTAGTTGAGACATGTCGTCCTTACGTTCACATTTTGATACATGACGGTCACTTTCGCATTTTTTACTTTAGCATTGACCAAATTATTCCAACAAGAAGAACCATCTATGAGCATCAATGGTCATGTTTTATTTCAGCACTGCTCCATAGACTCTCGTGCAATGGTTTCAGATTTTCTTCATGTTCATTTAGTGGATTTGGAGCTTGTCCTGGTTAAACGTTGTGTAATAGTGATACTTGTTGCCCAGAGAGGTTGGAAGGAGATATACGTCTCTAAAACATTACATTTCTTCTACATTTTAAACTAGTGTCAGCACGTCCATGAGATGCTAGCTATAGAAGGTATACTGACTGTATTTAATGATTGTTATAGTGAATAAAGAGGAACAGTGTTGTTCTATGACGGCAAATCACTGTCAAAATCCGAGAGCACTTTTACATCACTCCGCGAGCGAAAGTCCCTTTCTTGCGAAACTTTTAGCTGCTCGCTCGCTCGCAGTTTTTCTTTTTGACAGTAAGTGGGCGGACCCAGTCTCCGTTGTATCTTTACATCTAATTGGTTCCAATCCTCGTCTTTGGACTGGCCGGATATCACTGTGACACAGACGCCAGGTCTGTTAGAGGTGGTTTTCAATCCGCCACTAAACACCACTCCACTACATCTCAGAATGTTCTACATTTGTCTGACAGGTTTTGTAAACTTTTCAGACTGTAGAGGCTGATGAAATATAAATTATGTTCAAAGCGTTTTGAAATACAATAATTAAAAATGTGTTTCTCTTGTAAATGGAGTCAAGTTGCTCAGATTGATTTAAATTCACTCATCATTCTATTACAGACAATGCGTGTTTGATAGTCAAACCTCTTGTGACAAACAGCTCAAAGAAACTCTTTGATCTTAATTGATTAAAACATGAGATGTTATCATATTTTATCTTACTGGTGTGTTTACAGAAGAGATATAATGTAGTTGTATATAATATGAGCAACAATTTGGACCCGCTCAAGGATCTGTAGCCAAGTTTAGGGACCACTGTTTGTATATTAACTGTTTGCCCAACTTGAATCACTGACAAGTAATTAGTGGATGAAAAAGTATTCAGATCCTTCACTGCAGTAAACGTACTAACCCTGATGAAACAATCCATTACGAGTAAAACACCTGCATTCAAAACCTTAGTCAAGTATGTTATTATCAGCAAAATGTACTTTAAGTGCAGAAAGTAAAAGTACCCGTGCAGTAAGATGTACATTATTACTGTTGGCGCGAGAGGGACTCTCGCTCGTCAAAGTAAAATATGTGCGCGGCTGTTTGATTTGTGTGCTTGTGGATCTCATTTGCGCTCTCGGATTTTGACAGTGATTTGCCTTCATATTGTTCCTTCATTTCATTGTCTTCTGTCTGGATCTCCAGGTGATGTGTTGGTTCACTTTCACACTGTGATCTGTAGGTTTAGCTTCTATCTTTATCTTTTTAACCTGTTTTTACTGCTCAATCAGATTACAGAAGGGTCAATTAGGACCGCAAGTTGCATTTTCAACCACCAAGTGTCAATTCCAATTAGTTTTAGATCTTGACAGTGGCAAAAAAATTTCCAGCGTCTGAAATTGCATCATACATATAGGAGCAGAGTGCACCGGGGTAGATCCCCCCCCCCCCCCCCCACACCAACCTCTTCCCCTGCTCCCTGTCTTCTCCCCCGCTGTCTCTCGCTCTCTGTCAGCTGAGCTCTCCATGCTCGAGTTCACAGGATGACAGCCACTCTGGACCGGGCTGAAGCTCAGAAGGCCCACCATGCACTGCTGCGCACACCACACACTCACACACGGAAAAACATATATACGCATAAACACACACACACAAGCGCGTTCGTATTCCATACTGCCTCCCACCGGCACTCCAGTATGTGCGCAAGCAAAGGCTTTTGTTCAAGATGATTGCTTGCCCACTTACTCCAAGTGCGCGGTTGTCTGAAACCACTCAAGAGCCCGTGGACTCGCACCACGTTGCTTTTTAATTTGACAAATAGGCCCAACGCCAGTGTTTCATAGCCCGATGCCTGCCCACACACTGTCAATATCTACACCAAAAAGAAATTAGGCTCTCTCTCTCTCTCTCTCTCTCTCTCTCTCTCTCTCTCTCTCTCTCTCTCTCTCTCTCTCTCTCTCTCTCTGTGTGTGTGAGATTGGTTATACCCTCCAGCCTCAAACTTTTATTCCAATTACTGTATCAAATCTAAATTTACTCCACTGGTTCCAATTAGCAGCTCTGGTGTAGATGTGCCAAAATAACTCATTTGTGATGTGTATTTTGGGGGAAAGTGTGTCCACGTCACCCTGTTGGCGCCTGTCCACCACACACACACACACACACACACACACACACACACACACACACACACACACACACACTGTACTCTAACAAACTGTGAATGACTGTGTGTTGTCCTCCCCCCCAGCCAGTGACAGCAGAGTGGTGTCCTGTGCGGCAGTGTGGCGGATGCCCTCTGATTGGGAGACAGGAAGCCATGAGTCACCTGACGACTCCGCCCACAACCCCCAAACCCTGGAGTTACTCTGTCACCTAGACGACAGCGCCCACAGCAACGCTGCCTGGTAGGTGTTGCTGGGGAACAGTTGCACTCCCAGTACAAGTGATGCAAGTGCAATTATTCCTTTTCGTCCGTATTTGTCTTCCTGTGTGTACATGCAGGATGGGATATGGTTAATATATATTTGTGGACGACAGGACGCCTGATTCCTCATGGAGTCTGAATAAACTGCAAACAGAGGCCTGAAAGGCCTTTGGGACAGATTTGGCTTTGGAATGTTGAGTTGATGTTAAATGTAAGGCTCTAGTGCACTTAAGTCATTTTATTTTTCAGGCTAGCTGAATAAAATAACAGTGAATCACTTTACTTGTTTGGTCATCATATTCACATTCCATGGCCATGGTCTTCCTCAGCAGAACATGCATTCAAAGCTCAAGGGGAAAGAAAGCTCATGGGTTCATTTCATTTATCTTGTCAAACCTGTGTCCAATGTCTAAAATGAAGTGCATCGCTCAGCTATTTGCCTTGTTTCATAAAGACCCCACATTCATAGTTCTATATTGATATAGAATATTATATATAGATATATTGATATGATTCCATATGAATCTTCATGAAATGTAAAGGAAAATATTGATCCATATATTTAGCCACACCACTAACCCCCTAAAAACGTCAATAAGGGTCTTTGAATAAAATGGAACATTATGTGTGGGTGATCTTCATATCATGAACCAGAGGTTCCCAACTTTTCTGCTTGTTACCCTTTAATAAGTCGCCATGTCTGCTTGTGTTGGGAGCAGTTCCATTAATACCCTTTCTCGCATAGTTTAATTTTAATCATTTTGGAGGCCTGAGAATGTTACACTATACGGTAAATTCATAAGACAAGAGCAGTATTAGAAAACAGAAAAACATTTTTAAACGTTATGTTAAAAACATACATATATATCA
The DNA here is from genome assembly GCF_023349555.1 of Cebidichthys violaceus. NCBI lineage: Eukaryota > Metazoa > Chordata > Actinopteri > Perciformes > Stichaeidae > Cebidichthys > Cebidichthys violaceus. Next base: position 7,880,202 of record NW_027176395.1, on the reverse strand, counting down.
GCATACATATATATATATATATATATATATATCAGTGCTGGGCAAGTTATCTCGTTAACGCATTAATTAATTAACGCCGACAATTATTTTATCGTGCATTAACGAATAAAAAAAATAAATGCAATACACACCGTTGATGCCAGCAAATCACTCAAACAATCGGTGGAGGGAGGCTTCGGCAGACTACGGTGGATGCAGCGTGTGGGAGAAGTATAGATAAACAAAAGCAAGACAAGCTAACAAATGCCACAGTGAAGTGGATATCTACAAACTGCAGGCCGATTAGTATTGTGGAAGATGTCGGTCTGAGGAACGTTCTTAGGATCGCAATGAATGACGGCATGTATGAGCCTCCCTCAAGACGCACCATCACAAGAAGAATACACGAGTTGTATGAAAAGGAGAGGACTACAAAAGCGACGGTGTTACAATGTGCACCAGCTGTTGCTCTCACTGGAGACTACTGGACATTGCTGGGTAACCATAATCACCTCGGAGTTACAGTGCATTATGTTGATGAACAGTGGGAGCTGTATTCACATGCTTTGACTGTCATGAAAACAGAAGACAGACATTTTGCTGAAACGTGCGCGGAACATTTTATTCATGTTGCACAGCAGTGGAACGTTTCAAATAAAGTCAGCACACTGAGCACAGATAGTTCATGTTATTGCATTTAATCGCTGAAAATCATGCAATTTATCGTGATTAAAAATTGTAATCGTTTTATATATATATATATATATAGTTGTATGAAACTATATATATATATATATATATATATATATATATATATATATATATTATAATTGCCCAGCCCTAATATTAATATTAGGGCTGGGCAAGTTAACGCATTAATTCATTAACGCCGACAATTACTTTATTGCGACAATTACTTTATTACTTTATTAACGCAGTTTTTTTTTTTTATTATTAAGCGAACATTTTTAACACAAGAACCAGGCAGCGAGCGGTGAACAGCTGTTTGTGAGTGTGTTTGTGTGGCGTGTCTTCCTGCTGCTGCTGCCGCTCCCCCCCCCGGTCCAGAACCCCCCCCCCTCACTCCGTCACTGTCGGTCCCTCCTGTCTCACAGACACATGCGTGTGCATCTCGTTACAGGATCAAACGTGACAATATCAAAATAAATATTGTCCTGTTTTTAAATAAACATATAAGCACGTGAGAACAAACTGCTCTTAACTGCAACTCTTTATTAGCATAACTTCCTCTATGTACCAACATACATTTATAACAAATACCACACATATTAGAGTTTTTAAAGTTTTTTGTTTGGAATATGTGTAATAAGCATATCATTTAGTTTTCATTACTGATAATTTAACAAACATAAAAAAAACATGACGTAGATAGGTTTGCAGTTTTCAAGGTGTATATTTCAAATTGCATCTATTACACACATGAAAATAAAGTTGTGAACACTGGCTGAATATCTATTATAAAAAAATCATGCGCTTAATCGCGATTAAAATTGTAATTGTTGCCCAGCACTAATATATATATATATATATATATATATATTATTATAAAATAACTTTGTCTTGTCTTGTCCAGATGTGTGGCATGAAACAAAAATGTAAAAAGATCCTAACTAAGAAGAAGTCCATTACAAACACAATTCCAAAGTCAAGGATGAGGGACAATATTTGTTTTGTCCTTGTGCTGCTTAACAATGTATTCCAAAATTGTGTTGGACTTAATATTACTTGTCAAATCAAGCGTGTATATCTGTTAGGGGTGGGGTGGATTAATTCACTTAAGATTTGTGATCCTGAATCAATTCACGAATGCCATAAATATATTTTTGAAAGATGAAGGTTTGTTTATTTTTAGAAATACTTAGTACGCCGTCTAATGTTAGAGCACCAAAATCGAGTAGTAATCTGGTAGACGAGCACGCACACACACACACACACACACACACACTGTAAAACTTTCAGGCAACTCTGTTTGGGTGAAGAAAATAACTAGTCTGTTTCATATCAAATGACCTGCACATAGTTGTGGATGTCTCTGCTGGAACTGCTGCAGAGACGGTGTTTTCCCCTGAAGTTGACAGACAGACAAGGGGGGAGTGCTCCACTTCTTTTCCTTTTCTTGCTCAATACTACACTTTCACTATTGCGGTAACCCCAGCATCGCTCATTGACTCCAGGGAAGTGAAGAAGAGTTAGGTTGTAACTTTGGAATAACCAGCATCCAACAGCTAAAGTGAACCGCAGCTGATGACCCCCCCCCCCCCCCCCCCAGCTGGACAGAACACTTTTATTCAAAGTTGATCAATATTGAACGTGTTGCGTGTCCAAATTGCGCTAACTTTGACACTGCACGTCCTTTGGTCTCCAGCAACACACCCAGCAGTGAGGTAGATGGGATGAACGGTTCTAGAGAGATTCTTTGTTTTGCTGTTAGATTTCACTATTCTTATACCTTTTTGAAATAAAAAGAAGCTGTTTACCGACACACACCTTTCTCTGCTTTTTCCTGTTTGTCAGACAATAGCCTTCATCAAGACCGTTCAGCTTAACTGCAGCTATATTCTGTATAGAGTTTCAGTGGTGTAAGGACACGAGTAAATGAAAACAGTGCCCCCTTTCAATTCATTCAATCGAGAATCAAATTGTGACACCAAGAATTAGAATCGAATCATGAGATTCTTAAAAATTCCCAACCCTAGTATCCTTTAAAGACAGCTTTTCCTTATTGAGCTGACAGTAACACAAAGAAAAAAATATACACTGAAAAGACAGACTTATGTAGATAATTACTTCATTACTAATTCTGTCCCCCATCACTATCATTAGGGAATGGGGTATATTGATGGCCAGTATAAATAGGAGGACTAATTACAGGGACAAAAAAATGTACAGTATGCAAACCTATCCTGTGGTCCCAATTATGTGGTTTGAAGGTTTGCTGAGTGAGATGCTCCCATTCATACATCACATAGAGCCAATTGTGTCCGGCCTCATTTCGCTCAGCAGTGTTCTGAAAAGCCTTGGCAGAGACTTTGCTGTTTGACTCGCCCAGTTTAAACAAAGAAACAAACAACCCACAGGCAGTTTTAGGCAGGATTTCTCTCATGTCACGAGATTAGGAATCCTGAAACTAAACGGGAGCCATTTAGAAACCCACAGTGAGCATTGAAAAACACACCAGAGGACAGATGGACATGCCATAGCCCACGCTCTCCACACCATTACATTCCTCTCCTCTTTCTCTTATCGCCCTCTCTTTCCCTGCATCGCGCCTCCATAGTGAGAGTTTTCATTTCGCTGGCGTAGACTATCGACTGGCCCACATCTCAGGGTCTAGTCTCGGCCCCCGATTCCTTTTGTCTCGCAGTCAGAGGAGCTCCTGTGCACAATGCCTCGCCATAACTCACGCCGATGCGAGCAAAAAAATCAATGGTCACGGCCCTTTTTTTAGTCCACTGCTCGACGGCTGCCTCGTGATTGCTATCATTTTTAGAGGCGCCAATCAGTTAGCGTGATGCCTTCCGTAGCAGGTGTCTGCGGTGGGGGGGGGGGGGGGGGGGGTTAGATAAAGATGGAGAGCGAGAGAGAAAGATGGAGAGAAGCTCACAGAGAGGAGCACAAAAGGATGAGAGAGATTGAGTTTGCGCAACTCTGTGTGCACTTTGTCGCCCGTGGAAAGGTGTGTGTGTGTGTGTGTGTGTGTGTGTGTGTGTGTGTGTGTGTGTGTGTGTGTGTTTGTGTGTGTGTGTGTGTGTGTGTGCGCGTGCGCTTGTGTGTGTGCGCGTGCGTGCGTGTGCGAGAGAGAGGGCAGGTCAAGCAAGGCTGCTGGGTAAAGATTGATGGTTGTGGGCTCCACCATCTTAACACCCTGAGAGCTGTAACCCTCACAAGGGCAGCACACTGTGTGTGTGTGTGTGTGTGTGTGTGTGTGTGTGTGTGTGTGTGTGTGGTGGGAGGGTGCATTCGGTGCTGTGAAGCCTGTAGCCTATGCTGTTCACTATTGGCTCCCCTAGATGGATGGCTTTGGTCTGCTGACCACCTCCTCCATCTCTCTATGACACACACACGCACACTTATCCCCACTCACTCTGATAATACTGGCAGCATGCACCAGCCTGTGTATGTGTGTGTGTGTGTGTGTTTGTGTGTGTGTGCACACGTTTGGGTGTGTAAGCAGACAATGAGTAAAGCGATTGGAGTTCGTACTCTTATGAGGCTTTTGTGTGTGTGTGTCTGTGTGTGTGTGTTTGTTCACCAGCCCGTGCGTGTTTTGCGTTGCCTGCGTCCTTCCTCATGTGTGTGTTACCCGGTAGCCCGGTAGCCATGGTGTCCCTCCACTCCCACCAACAATAGCACTTTCTCCTTCCTCCAAATCCCCTCATTGTTTGGGTGGGCAAACATTTGAGCCTCTGTCCTGTTGTGAGGCATGCTCTGAATGGAAATATCGGCAAAATGCAACCACAAAAAAAACAAAGCTAGGTGAAAATCAGGTTTATGGTTGCTTGTGTGTGCACCATGCGTGTTCTCTTCTTCTTCTTCTTCTTCTTCTTCTTCTTCTTCTTCTTCTTCTTCTCTCACTTGGTTTCGATTGGGTTGAGCAAATCGATTCCTGTGGAGCCATTTGAGCCAATCAAAGGCAACGAGGTTGATTTTCTAAAGTGGGGTGTGACAGGAGGGGGTAGGAGGTGTTCATGGATGTGATTGTGTGCGTGTGTGTGTGTGTCTGCATGTGCGTGCACGTGTGTAGGCCGATTTCTTTACGAAGCGTGGTTTGATACTGTGAGGGTCCCCTAGTCCCAATCAATTGGACCTCTCTCATGCAGACAATTAGATGTGTGTGTGTGTGTGTGTGTGTGTGTGTGTGTGTGTGTGTGTGTGTGTGTGTGTGTGTGTGTGTGTGTGTGTGTGTGTGTGTGATGGGGGCTATCAGACGATTACAGGGGCCGTTGCGATCCAGCCCTTTCAACCACATCTTAGATTAAACACTGCAGTTTGCAGGTTTGGTGTTAATAATAAAAAAAGGCTCTTGCATTAAAGGCTAATTCCAATTCATTGCAACCTTGGACTTTCATAGTTTTTGCCCATCCTTTCTATCAGTAATAAAACAATTTGAGTTATTTGATGGGATGTAATGTGCTGTTTTACTGCCAAAAGGGACACTTAACATCTTAACGCTTAAAACACACCGGTTGCGTGACAAAATTGCTAAATACTTCCTGCAAATATTTTGAATCAAAGCTATTCTTACAGGCAGCACTTCTCTATACAAGGTTCCAATAGATTCTTACAGGCAGGTTCCTATTGACCCAGAGCAGCTTCTGTCTGAGGGTAAACTGTTGCATAGCCTAAAGCTACTCTAAGCTTAGTTATTGAGTTTCCTTCAGGTGAAATGCTCTGGTAAACAGTTACAAAGTGTATATGTCCTTTATTGAAACAATATAATGATGGGCAAATTAATTGCACAAAGAAAAAAACTGCCCCCGGTGTGTAAAGGCCTTTACCCTTACGTTTGTTACACTCTCTTCAATAAAAAGGAGCAAGGAGAGATAAAAGGGCAGAGCTTAGCATATCTGGGTTTTTAACCAGGAACCAGTGTCAGATCCTGTTCCTTTTCGCTCTGTGTGTTTGGAGATAGGGTGTGTTTGGGTTGAGATAAAAAAATGTTAATATTTACTTAAGTAAGTAAATAAATAATTATGAAAAAATAAACCAAAAAAATAAATTAGTAATTTTATATGAAAAAATAAATAGATGTATTAAAAAGTAATAAATATTTACTTAATTATTGTTCTTTTTTTTCACATTTATTTTCTTATTCTTTTGCAGATTTATTCTTTATTATGACAACCCTGTGACTCCATACAGTACAAGCCTAATGGCACTAATGGCAAAAATACTTTCTGAACAACTGAACTAAAAGCTCTCTCTCTCACACACACACACACACACACACACACACACACACACACACACACCGCCCCTGGTGTTCTTGTATCCGCGCTAAAATCTCACTCAGAAGGAGGAAAGACACGCACACACTCTGTTTGTGTTGGCTTTGCGTGTAAGGCGCTGGGATTAAACTCATATGGATGCAAAGCACAGCAAAGAGGGGTAACAATGTGAAGAGCCAGAGCCAGAGCCAGAGACAAAGAGCCAGAGAAGTGCCCCTGCCAGACATAGATATATGGGGCTGTAAAACCTCCATAGTGCTCCCCGACACTATTTACATACCATTCCAGTAGCCGGAGTGCCAGCTTGTTGCAGAGCTCAAGGTCAAATGCACATAACTTATATTCTTTAATAAGAGAGGAAGGCAATATGAGATACTGTACACCTGCACCGCCTCTCCCTCTTTCTTGCGTGAATTAATTGATACTATAGGGAATCATGCAGTGTGTAAATCTCAAAGTGGTGAGTGCATTTTAATTGGTCCTATGGCGTGCTGATTTATGTGTTGGGAGTGTGTGTGCGTGGTATCTGATGCGCTGTGAGCTGCTGGGAGGTCCAGTAAGCTGTGTGCGTATTCATATTAATCACATTGTGGGGACAAAAAACTGGTGCCCACAAGTTCAACCGTTTGATTTTAGGGTTGTTTGTTTTTTGTAAAAGGGAGTAAGGGGTGGCTGTGGTTTAGCAGGGTAGAGCGACTTTTAATCACAAGGTTGGATGTTTGATCCCCGGCTCCTCATCTCCACATGTGGAAGTGTCCTTGAGTGAGACACTGATGTTGTTTCTGAGATACTTTACAGTAGCTCACATCTCCAAATGCTTAGGATGCGTTAAACGCAGAGGTTGACTTTTGCTATGTTGCACTGTAGACAGTACGATTGTACTTTGTTTCTTTGTATTTTTTTGGGGCTAGGCACTAGGGGCTAGGCATTTAGAAATCTCACGACACACCGGTTGTCGGTCTGACAACGACTTAGTCTCTAGGGGCCACGGCCAATATTGCCGGGGATCGGGTTAGCCAGCGGACTTCCTCTTCTGTGAGCTGGTCAATTGTCCGATTAGTAACTTGAGATGGGGAGTTGTTTCACAAGTAGACAATTTACATGCTAATAAAAGCAGACAGTAGACGATGAGTTCTGAGAATTCAGCCAAAGCTTTCCGCATCTTTTTGCTCTCCATTGGACTGTTTGGCTGCATGCAAGCAAAAGTCACTCAAACGTGATCGGTCAAAACTACTCGGACCACAAACGGAAACCAGAACGCTCCAGATACCAAAATCTTGTCCCGTGGCGTACAGATTCGGAATCTGTTCATAGAAATTAGTCTTAAAGTGGTTAAGGTTAAAGGTTAGATTAGGTTAGGTTAGTCAATTACGTTTTCTCAGCTGTAGTCAAGTAACCAGCATTTTTTGGTTAATAAAACTATTCAATGAAATTCCTAGCAGTTGATTAGTTAATATGCTCTCTGCTTGCTGGTGTCAGTGCTGATGATCTGCCGGTTTCATTTTGCATCATGTTGTTTTCAGACGGGTACCACTAGCTAAAATGTGTCTCCAGCACACCTCTCTCTGGGAGGACGAAAACCTTCATGCATGGTAACGCACTCTCAGTTTGCGCTCTGGGTTGTTGTCGGCGACAGCATCAAAGAGAAACTGCCCACTCTGACATTCATTACAACAGAATGATTCGGTTTCTGTCCAAGGCTCCGCCAGTCGGTGTCGGGTTCTGGAGTTTCCCCTTATCCTCGGGGAGCCATATCCTCCCCGTTGCTGCTGCAGCCTCGAGTGGCCTTTCTCCAGCTGATTATCCGAGTCGGCCAAAACCATGGACTGTATATAAGAAGTGGACATAGTCATGGGGACGTCACCCATTGATTTGTGGACTGCCGTTTTGAAGCCTTGAGTTTGTCGATTTCGCCGTCACCATCTTGGATTATGCCCATCACCAATGAACAGTTAACATATTTGGAATGCGGAGAAGTGATGTAGAGACGCTGTATACGGCTCTAGTAGCAACAGTGATCTGTTAATAAATTAATATATATAGATTAACTATATATTTTTTTTTTTTATCGATTATTTTATTTCATTAATTTCTTAGTTTATTTTTAACGTATTCAACGGTCTCACTGAGCTTTCTGTTGTTACTATTGCCTTGTTTTTGCTGCTTTGACTGTCACAGTAAGCTCGCCCTAAAGCATACCCTGCTTTATGGTCTATTTGACTCTAAATAGACCATAATTTACTAAATGAACATCATGCTGTATTGAAGAAGACTTGAAACTAGAGATTGAGACCATAAACTCATGAATACAATGTTTACTGAGGTAATAAATCAAGAGAGAAGTAGAGTCATTTTCCGCATTGGCTTCACTCGGTAGAACCGGAGGTTGCCGCCTGGCCAAAACACTGTCAAAATATACACTGTCAAAATCCTCGTCCATGACATCCTCTGCACTCATATTTTGTGGCGTCTTTTTCACTGCTGAAAACTAGTTTGCAATACAAGCGAAGAGAACTAGGATGTTTTTTTAGCAGCATTGTTGAAGTAGCACTCTGTAGTTCTAACTTGCCTCTGAAGACGTCACTGGATGCAGGCAGAACAAGAGATTTTGGTGCTGCACCACAGAGAAACGGAGCATCGGCAAGAACTGCAGCCGTTTTTTTTACACGGTATCCCTAACTCAGATAGATGGAGATAAGTTTGAAAATCAGTGAATTTTCCCTTTTAATGTTGGCTAAATAGGCTACAGCCTGGTGAGTAGTTTTTAGATAATAATCACAAATAAAATGTGATAAATGAGATATTTTCCTGAAATCGTTTTGTCCATGTTGTTATGCATATTTAAGGGTGAGGATACCCACTTGATTTGGCTTCAGCTGAATTTAAGAATACATTTTTTGCACAGAATGAGATCCGTATTTTGCCTCCCGTCTTTTATAGCGTAGTGGTGTCTGGAAGAGATGGCTTCATGGCCAGTATGGAGAGGAGGAATGATCACAACAAGACTGATTACAACAACTTTCAATGTGCGTATTGCATACATGTATATTGTATTATGACAGACTTAAAAACAAACCTATCCCTTAAGGGTAGGCAACATCTTCAGGCAACGAATAGAAGTCAATGTGGTTTCCTCTTCAGCGACAAAATGATGTGCGTGCGTGCGTGCGTGCGTGCGTGCGTGCGTGCGTGCGTGCGTGCGTGCGTGCGTGCGTGTGTGTGTGTTGCCCATGACATCGTGCTCCACAGGAGGGCAGTAAAATCTGTCCCTCAGCAGTCATGAATTTACAGCCCTTATAAACACCGCCCCTCTCTCCCTCTCCATCTCCCCGCTCCACCTTTTTCTAATAGGACTGTGCATATTTGAAATTTGGATTAAATCCAAAAGCAAACTTTTGACTCCCCTCCCTTGCTCCATCTTTTTTGTTTTATCTTGCACGAACACTCACCTTCTAGAACACACGCTCTCCGTCAAACACCGGGCATTGTTGCTGCTGCTGTCTCAAGTTGACAAATGAGTCCGAGGACATAGAGTCGTCTAATGGACTAACTCCTTAAATAAACGGCGGCATTTCGTAAACCGGTGACAGCGGCTTTACAGCTGTGATGGGCTCAGACATCCAAACCTTCAGCCAGACCACGTGTGCACCTCTGTGACATTTTACATCCTTTAACCCAGATTAGAAACTTTTTTTTTTTTAAGTCAAACCCCTTAACAAGCATATAGCAGCTTTCCCAGGCCAAGGTTATGTTTAGCTTATTGCCGGGTCTCTGACTGCACTGACATATTGCTTTTAAAGCCGACAGGACTCAGACTTCAAAGCGCAGCTTTCTCACTTGGGTTGTGTCCTCTTTCTTATCCCGTGTAGTTGTGTTTCTGCTGACACTGCAGAGCTGTTAGGTCTACCCAAACTGAGGAGAACAAACGGCAAAAAGAATACGAGTGATCAAATCAACACCAAGGGAAGTGTAAAGCAACAGTTTAGGCTCCAGTGTGTCAGGTCTGGTGAGGCCCCTATGACTCGCGTGCAATACATATTTTAAACCGAGCACAGTGGAGAATCCCAACTCCAAGAAGCATGCAGCGAGGAATCAATACTCTGCAGAAAGTAGTATGCAGGGAGGAATCAAAGCTAAGTATGCAGTAAGAGCTACCACTTCTTTCACACCACTGAGGCGAGGCTGTACCCACTGCTGTGTTTGAACACTAGATTGACAGAATTGGGCTGCTGGATTCGCCAATAAGTCCTCTGTGCTAAACGTGCAGAACTCCATTGTATGCTATTGTCACTGTCTTGAGCAAATAGCGATTAGCTGCAGGTTAAACATGCTCCAGGCACCGTCACACTCTTTTGAGGGACTGCGTGAACAGTGAAACAACAACAACAACAATCTCCTCTGGCTGATGGTAGTTACACCGACACCTACTGTAAGTCTGGGTTACAAACGCTTCCAAAATATAAAAAAAATTGTATTGTAACTATGGGAATGTATTTGGAATTCCCAAAAATAGAACTGGGGAAAATGTGGTAATAGAGAAATATTTATTTTTTAATGCTGGTCTTAAAGCGGTCACATCATGCTCATTTTCCAGGTTCAGACTTGTATTTTGGGTTTCTACTAGAACATGTTTACATGCTTTAATGTTCAAATACAGATTATTTTTCTTACACTGTTCGTCAAACTAGATCTGTATTCACCCTCTGTCTGAAAATCTTTGTTTTAGCGCCAGTCTCTTTAAGACCCCTTCCTGAAAAAGCCCAAGCTGCTAGCGTGGCTGTAGACTGTTTGTCTTGTTTAATAATTGTCAACAAATATCACCAATAGTAGAGATGCACCGATACCAATATGCAATATTGGTCTGATACTGACTCAAACAGCTGGATCGGGTATTGGTGACAAAAGTCTGCTCTGGTATTGGATGCCATTATTTTAATAAATAATTAAATAAACTCAGTACATTTATATCCATGAATTTATTTGTTACATTTTGTTCTACAAAGTTAGGAAAGTAATCTTTAAGTCAAGCCTGATGTTGCCTTACAAATGAAAGAATGATCCCAGTCTCCTCCACGCAGTGACGCATACAGATAAATAATGAAACACTGGTATTGGATCAGTACTCGGCATCGTTCGATACCTAAAGCCCAGGTATCAGTATCAGGACTGAGAACAGTCAGGTCCATGCGTCCCTAATGAAAAATGACCAAAACCAAGAATGAATTGATCCTACTAGCAAGTAGTGTGTTGTTAAAAAACAGCCATAGAATTATATTGTTGCCCATAACTATCAATGAGCCACACTGTTGCCCTGAATGACATGTTCCTTCATCCCCATCAACACACACTGAAGTTTATGTAGACTCAAAACACCTCTGTACCACCTGACAGAAGTACTCACTGGAACACCAGATTAATCCTCCGCTTAAAATAGGCCCCAACAAATGCATTTCCTTTTGTTAGATGATGACTAACTTTAGCTCACAGCTATAGTGCCTCGCCGTTGTAGAAAATGACTGAGCCCTTTCTCCGTCACAGGTTAGGGAAATGAGAAGGTATTATTATAGAAGGACCCACAATTTCTTGGTTTGGTGCTTTTTTTAATGGAATTTGATCACCAAAAGAAAAATATTTGTTAATACAAACCTGTATAATGTGCTTGATTTTATAATTGTAAATTTGTTGTTGACACTGCAAATGCAGGATACATGCATTCACATACCTGCACGTATCTAAAAATCAATGTAACTGTGATATTGTACAAGGTGCTGTATTAACAGTCTTGTGAAATCTGACCAACAAGCTCCAGTGCTGCAGCATGTGTGGATGAGCCTGTAAGCATGTTTGACCAACATCTGTATTCTAATTGACTGTGACTTTCTGCTTTTCTGTGTGTGTATGTGTGTGCGTGCGTGTCTTTGTGTATTTACAGCGTGCTGTGGGAGCCCATGGGGGATGGCAAGCGTGTGATTTCATTGGCTGATAACCATGCACTACTCTGGGACCTGCAGGAGAGCTCCACACAGGCCACGGTAACACGCACACACACACACACACACACACACACTGTAAGCCACAGTACATACACAGGCACGCACACCATATCGCACAATAGCTAACTCATTATTTGATAACCACCATATCGTCTTGGTGTTATCAGGCGCGCACATCCTCTCTGCGACAAAAGAGTGTCCACTATTCATTCTGTCTCACACACACACACACACACACACACACACACACACACACACACACACACACACACACACACACAGTATCTGGGCAGGTTTATAAGATGTGGCCACTTTCATATTATTCTGGCCAAGTCTCTCCAACAGTGATAGTAATAGTCTTGTTCAATAAGTAGGGGAAAAGTCATTCACTGGATCTATTTTTTCACTGTTCATTGACTGGTGTCATACATTGTGTTTCACATGAAAATGTAAGAGAGCTGCACTACATGGCCAAATGTGTGGACACTGTAATATATACACGTATATGATAGTGAAACGTCTCGTTCCAAAACTCGAGACATTAATATGCTGCTATCAGTACTTTTAAAGGAGCTCAGGAACTTAAGCTTCATTTCAACCAGAAGAACTAGATTTAGTTCCTCCACAATATTTGCTCATGCCCAAAAAAAAAAGATAAAAAAGTGTTCTCTTTAAGGGTAGTAGGCTACCTTCCACAGGAATTATCAGGCCGGAGTGTGTATGGCTGAGCTATGCCATGGCTGCGGTGTCTTGTATCAATATCATGTGGAGAGAGTACAGTTCTTGTTGTTTTTTTAAAAGTATAAAACTATGTAATGCTGTCGTTTCCCAGCTAGTTTTGTAAAAATGTGAAATTAAGAGAGAGACTATGGAAGCCCTGAGAGGCAAGTTGGGGAAAAAATATTCTCGTATCTATTTTTCTGATCCAAGTCTGATTGAAGTTGTTTTCTCCCTGGTGTTTATGACATACGAGTGTGTGCATAAAGGTTTTGGATAATCTTTTTAGCTTCCTTAAAAAGTTTTCCATCGGGGAAACAAGTGAAAAAAAAGTTTTCCCAGGATGAGTTACTTTTTTCCATCAGTGAAAACGTGAGCAGAAAAAAGAGTTTTGCCATTTTTTGTTTTTGCAAAAATCGTTTTCGTTGATGTTTGTTGTTGTTGTTGTTATACCAATTTCGGCCACAAGAGGCTTAAGTGCACCACCATCCCATGTTCGAAAAAAGGACTAAATTTACCTGGAAGAAAACTTACAAAAACCCATCTCCTAATGCATGTACTTGTAAACTAAATTGTAATGTTGTAGATCATCAATGGCAGTTTTAGTTACTTTATATACTTCTGGGTAGATTAATAGCAAATAGCCTTGTTTTTTTTAAAAGTGTATCACATGTTTTTTAATTTAAAAGCTTCACCTGAAAAGTAACTAGTAACTCAGAGTGTCAAATAATTATAGTTGTGGAGTAAAAGTGTGACAGGAAACAGGAAAAGGCCAAACACAAGCTGTTTTCAGAGAACTGAACTCATTTTACAATGCATTCACACTCAGTCCTGTCTTATTCCTAGTATGCAGAAATGCCCAGTAATGGCCTTTTAAAAAGAGTAAAAATGAATGGATCACCATGTTACCGGTGTGTGTGAGTGCTTCTGGTCAGCTCCCTTGTAGTTGTGTCCTCCCTAATGCAAGGTGAAGAGGCTCTTCACTGTGAACTCCCTGGCTCAACCCGCCGGCTTTGCAATTAAAATGCCCATTATGTATTTAAAGACTCAAGATAATGGTGTGTGTCAGGTGTGTGTATGTGTGTGTGAGGAAAAGTAATAGAGTAGTGGTGTGTGTCAGCCCATGCTTTCGTGTGTGTGTGTGTGTGTGTGTGTGTTGTTCCATTCAGAGGCCACCAGCAAAGAAGAATATAGATGGCTCATTTGTAATTCATTCGCTTGTTGAGGGATTCACATAAAGGCCACCAGGTCACACACCTAATAGATCTGTGTGTGTGTGCAGACACGTGTGTTGTTTGAAATATCTCCAGTCTCTTGGATTTACTCAATCTCACACTCACACCGTTCTCAATGAATTGATTATTGATTATTTATTCACATCAATCAAGTTTCAAATTTGGTGACGTTTAACGTCGTCCCCATTTTTTTTTACAGAAAATGCAATGATAGCAATTGTTCACCAGATGGAGCTGTATATGTTACTGCCAGGCAGTTAGAATAAATACGCAGTGTGAGTACTGAACTGTGGAGAGGTTCGTCGTGTTCCAGGACACCTGAAAAGTCTGCCGTCTTCACTCTCTGTTCCTTCAGAACATGGCCTGAAAGCAGCGGATTGTTCCTACTGTGCCCAGTGTACGTGGATATTAGCTGCAAGCAAGCGTTGTTCTATCTCTGTTGAGTGTTGACAGTTTCCAACTCTGTTAAAAATTGAAGTGAAGTTGGGAAAAGTTTTCTAGCTACTTTACAATGCGTTGAATTTATTACTACGTGCACAGACAGCAAACCCTTTGGGCTACCTATGTACTATATACATCTTTAAGAATCCCCAATACATAGTTGATACACACATTCATGAATTTTACAACCATGTTTTCACATGATGTTACCGTATGTCACGTTCACATTGGGGGGGGGGCTGTTCTGGTTACCTGGAGTCAAGTGTCTCTTGCACTATTATTGGTGCTTTATACTGGAATTTACCTTTTTAAAGATGATTAGTTGTTTCTTTGTAATTATGTCATGATTGTTAATAGAATTTTAACCAATCATCAGTCATTCCAATTTTGTGCGTCAAAAAACAAAGTGAAAGGAATTCAAAGAGCTCTCCAACCAGCATTAGGGCTGCAGTGTGGAAGCAGGAAACAGTGACGTCATCTGATGGATGTGGAATTTAGGGCAAAAATCAGATTGCAGAACATTTCGGAACAAAAGCTGGTTGCAAATGAATGCTTGGTTAAAAAAAAAAAAGCATTGGAAGGGGCGTCAATATAAAATAACTATATTCAGCCTCAGTCAAGCACAGTCATGTGACATCCTTATGCAGCATTTAGTTTCTCTTTTTTTTAAGAGAACTCCTGTTGTTTGGCTTTAAATGTGTGCAGGATGTGTGGAGTGTCACTGATGGTAGCTTAGCATGTTATGAGGGGGTCCTCGCACATCTAGCTGCCGCGTGGAATCCCCACCCCGGAAGTGTAAAACATATTTTCGGCTCATTATTAAACTGTGGCTTCTCATCTCTTCGTCTTAAGACTCAAGTATTATTATTTTTTTAAATGCTACATACAAAGCAGACCCCACGAGGATAAACAGCTCTGCCTGGTGGACACTTAAAAACATCAGGGGAACAATGCTAAATGAAGCCAATATTCAATATTAACTTCTTTTAGTTCTATTCTTCTACACGTTCTATTAACTTCTCCATTCCGCCATGACCCCGGTGTGAGGTTGAGGAGGACCATGGGGGGGGGGGGGGGGGGGGGGTTTCTACCCTCTGACAACAACACTGGACAGCACAGCGAATTAAATTCTGTACCGAGGGAGAAGGAGAGGGGGGGGGGGGGGGGTAATGGTGTGAGAGCAGCATAATGAGAAAAGGGAGGACGGAGAAAGAGGGAGCGATGGAGGACTCCCTCCTAATCTCCCACTGAAAGATGGAGATTAGGGGAGAGAGAGAGAGAGAGAGAGGGGGGGGGGATATGGATAAGGAGAGAGTGGGCTTGATGAGGAGAAAGGGAATGAAAAAGAGGAGGAAGAGTTGGCAGCCAAGACAAATTCCTCTGGTGCTGATGAGAATGCTAATCTCCTTCCCCTCCCTCCCTCCCTCCCTCCTTTCATCCCACTCTCTTCTCGTTCCTTCTATCTGTCAGAGGCTGATGTGTTCATCTCAAGACGTGTCCAGCTGCAGTGTGGATCTCTCTCTCTCTCTCTCTCTCTCTCTCTCTCTCTCTCTCTCTCTCTCTCTCTCTCTCTCTCTCTCTCTCTCTCTCTCTCTCTCTCTCTCTCTCTCTCGGGCCTGGCCTAGATTAGTGTGAGAGTTCGTTGTGGGTGTTTGCGTGAGTGTGTGTATGCATATATAAGAGAGGATCATGTGCATAAGCTCACCAGTGTGCATTGTTTGAAGGAAGATTTGTGTGCGTCCGCGTGTGCGCGGCTCATCAATTAGAATCGCTGGCGGAATTGAGCCGGGAACATTTTCTCCGCCGGCTCACTGCGCACCCACACACCTTGTCCTGTACATCTGCACCCACAATCACACACACACACACACACACACACACACACACACACACACACACACACAAAATCAAATGCACACGCACTCTCTCTTCCGGAGTCTGGAGAAAGCACAAACGCATGGCGATTTGACAGATAGCTTTGCATTAGTACCGCCTGCGTCCTAAATGAACACGTCCCCTAGTGTTGTGTGCACCGCCTTGTTAGGGGCCCTAATTTGGTTAGTGCTTTAATAAAGCTGGGAACCTGGGATGCACGAAACTCAGGCTCTGCTGGTGCACCACCAGGGTAGCGGCAGGGAGGGAGAGGGAGAGAGAGAGTCCTACCCCAAGCTTCCCTACTGATCATGGAGTTTACAGTGTAAAGTGTCAGGCAATCTGATCAATTCTCTGAAGAACTCTGGGACGATCAACAAATTTGGCAAATGTTTGACTTTGTAGAAAGATCTGTTTGAGTGTTCTTCATGGGTTGTTTCATTCTTCATAGTGGCACTTAGTTTTACACGCAAACAGCACTGGCATGTGTAAAGAAGTTTATTTCTCATCTTCACGCTGCCAGCTAGTCCCTGCCAAGCGTGGCCGGCCACGTCGTCGGCAAGTTGTCATTAACGTGTTGCTCGAGCACTTGTTGATGCAGGCTTTTTTTTTTAGACGGTGATTGGTTGAGACCAGCTCAACTGTGATTTGTGGCGCGTCACGCATCAATAAGCGGCGGGCGTCAGTTTGTAGCTTTGTGATGCCGGCTTTCAGTAAAAAATTACTCCGTTTGCTGTGTCGCCCGTATATGCATCAAATTGTGTTAACAACCGCAAATGTGAAGATTGTAACACATGGACAGGAAAATATGAATTTGGCTAACAAACGACACAGGTATGCATAGAGGAAGTGCATCAGAGGCAGAAACGTTTCCAGCATGGGGGAACTCCAAATCGACCAGCCAATAGTGTAACTCAGTGACACTATTGTTTATAGGGCAAGTATATTAGCAATGTTCTAGCTGCCATTTCACTGTGCCTTTAATCAAATAAGTTGCAAAACGTCTGATGTGGTGATGATCAGTATGCACAGTAAACCTAACCCGACATAAAAATGAGAAAAGAAAAAAGGAGGAGGCACTCTGATTTAAACATGAACATTTTACATCAAGGCCACAGAGGAAACCCTGCTTCTCTCTTCGTCCGATTTTCATCTGCCACCTTTCTTTTCACTCCTTTTCCTTTCTTTTCTTCCTTTACCCTCTTTGTTCTCCTTCCTTTTATCCTATCTGCTGTTCTCCCTCCCTGACTGCTGCTCTGTCAGTCTCTCTCTCTCTCTCTCTCTCTCTCTCTCTCTCTCTCTCTCGTTGGAGCAGGATCATCGATCGGCCTGTCACCGCACAGCTCCCTGGTACACTCTCATTATTTCAGCTAGAGAGGACAGGGGGAGAGAGGGAAAGAGAGAGAGAGAGAGAGAGAGAGAGAGAGAGAGAGAGAGAGAGAATACCTGCAGATAGTCAGGGAGTGGAGCAGTGAGATGCCTCGTAGTTTAAAGGGAAAGATGATCATTTCCAAAGCCAGCCCACTGAATTAATTGGATTCCATTTTAAAAAGCAGCCTGATGAAGTGATAAGCTTTAGAATTCAAAGTCCTTCAAGTGTTGTGACTTTGATTAATTTCAGCTTCATTGTTCCCCTGTGATATATACGTAAGCAGGTTTGATAAATATCCAATGACAAGCATGTTGTCTTGTTTGAAAAGCCTTAAAAAGAAAAGTAGTCAATTTAACCTGAGTGCCTCTCAGCTAAACTGCTCTAATGTTTGGATCCAGTGACATTTTGGTCAGTGAAATGTTTTTTTTTTCTGCCTAAAATTAAGAAATTACAATCAATTTAAATGCTTTTCCAAGCCGCCTCAACAGGCTAGATTGATTCAGCTTTCGACACTCATAGGTCTTGAATCCTCCAAGGGCTCATCTTAGACTCGACAGTTGATCCATAAGTAACTCTGAGCGATCCAGTGTATAGATCCCCACTACAGGACCAAGGAGAGCCAGGGGTCAGTAGGTGTGCTGACTGAGCAGCAGGTGCATGCTGTTGCGCGTGGGGGGGGGGGCTGCCCTGCTGGTGGGCACTGAAAGGAGAACAGATTGTACTAATCCATATGTTGGAGCGCGCTGCAGGCAGGAGAGCGTCTCTGCTGGTGAGGGATTGTCAGAACATTCCATTTTTATGTAAGCTACAGGTGGCGATCAGATTCTCAGAAAGTAAAATGCTGCTGGTGATGGTGGTGTCCATGCATTTTGGATAAAAGTTATTCTTTGTAAAAACAGAATTTGAATTTCATCTCATCTCTCATTTTCGTCCGCTTATCCGGGATCGGGTCGCGGGGGCAACAGCTCCAGCAGGGGACCCCAAACTTCCCTTTCCCGAGCCACATCAGCCAGCTCTGACTGGGGGATCCCGAGGCGCTCCCAGGCCAGTTTGGAGATATAGTCCCTCCACCTGGTCCTGGGCCTCCCTTTGAATTTGTATTACTTTATCAGAACATGGATACATCCGGCAAGTTTGACCGACCATTCGCCGTATCTGAATTTGCATAATCATGACTCATGCCTCAACCCTATGGAAGAGGTTCGTCCATCGCCAGGCTCTTGAAAAACTGGGCCAAACAGAGGAGACATGATGTCCCGCTCTAATCCAGGTGCAACCTGCTGCGGCTCCAGCCGGCCGTGTCATTTACAGCGGAAAATCCTCCCTCGCACCCAATATTCCTATTTTTTAATACATGTTATGCAATTTAAATAACGAACGTCTCTTCCTGGATTTGATTGACTGCCTGGACCAGGTGTGACATTGACGAGAAGTTTTAAGTCCCAAGGCCCAAGTGAGGAGCGCACGCCAGGCGCACTGTACCATGGGAAAACGTTGAACTTGCTGGTGACGCGTTTCTCGATCCATGTGATCGAGGCCTTGGGTAACAATTCTCTGTGAGTTTGTCTCTACAAGTAAACTCCATTCACGTTGCACACAATAATTTGATCAATTGTTAACATAAGATCTATTGATTAGTGCAGCTTTGAATTAGTAGCAAGTCTTATAACTGAGACCGAATCAGACCGAAAGTACATCTTCAGCGAGACATTCATTGCAAAGAAGGTTAGAAGTTATGTCAGTTAGAGTGCTCGTGTTTTTAGCGTGGAGTAAATCTGCAGGCACTCGGTGTGCCGGCAATGCCCAAAATATTTCTACGGAGTCACACTGAACGATTGTAGTCCTGATGTGGCCTGCAGAGAAAATTACTTCTAATAAAGCCTTTTTATGCTGATTGAGCAAACTGCGCTGGCTCAACCTGTCACAGACACATTTGGATGAGGTTCACGTCCCTGCTCAGAGACGGTAATGAAGGTGTTGCCGGCCCTCCGCAGGTCTCCAGCATCGCCACCCTGGAGGGCAAAGGTCAGCTGAAGTTCACCTCGGGCAAGTGGAGCCCCCATCACAACTGCAGCCAGCTCGCCACAGCCAACGACACGGCCATCCGGGGCTGGGACCTCCGCACCATGAGGTGAGCTCTCCGCTTTCTTTCTGAAAATACAGCATTCAAATACATCCTGCGGACGTCTAGTTGTACGTTTTTGTTTTCAAATCTGAGACATTTCGGCAAATCCTGATATTGATATTTTAAATGGCCATTATTTAAAGCAAAGACATTATAAAGACCTCTCCTACTATTTCAATGTAATGTAATGTAAGTACACATACTTGAGTTGATAAAACCCACATGTGCTCAATAATACCATGGCTAACAAGCAATGCTTTGGTCACATTTAGGATTGACATTTTAAAAAAGAGCAACATGAGGCATGTCTTCTGTGAGCTTTGCTCAGTATTAGCATACCTTTTTTTTTTTTTTCATATGCATGCACCTGAATTAAAAAAACAGCCAGATGTTTTCCAACAGCCTGCATTTAAATCTGACAGAAGTGAGTCATGTTGGAGTCGCGAGTTAAACTCTCAGAGCTTAATCATTTCAGCGTGTGTTTACACGTAATTACAAGATATTTCAGTGCAGTACACAGAAGTATGCATTTAATTTGACTCATCATGCTGAATGGAAGTACTGCAGATGAGTCCACATCCCTTCTGCATATGTGTTGCATATGTTTAAGAAAAGCCCCACTGAAAAGCTCTTTCATTTATTTATATATATATATACAAATGATTAACTTCATTCACGTATAATACTGCCAACACTGCTTTTTGTAAAAAAAAAACATTCAGAATGTAAGAAGACACGGAAAAAAACCTCTAAGCTGCACATTACATTCCCTCTTTCTCTTTTATAATATGTTTTGTTTGCCTGCTTGTGGTTGTCCATGACTCTAATGGAGTGTGTGCTTCTCCTCAGCACATGATAAAGTGCGACGTGGTGAAACACTAATGTTCCTGCTTGACACAGAGCATGTGTACTACCACACATTAACCTTGTAACTGCAGGTTATCAGCTACCCACCTTACAACCTCTGGCTGTGTGCGTGCATTGTGTGTGTGTGTGTGTTTGTGTGTGTGTGTATTGTGTGTACGTGTGTATGTGTGTGTGCTCTGTTTGCGTTCGCTGCGTCTCTGAGGTATGTGATGAGTGAGTGTGTACATGCGGGCTCTGCTAGGAGGAATGAGAATCGCCTCGTTATCCACCGCACTGATCACGGCGACGCGTCGAAGAGATCGAGAGAAGGGGGGAAGGAGAAGGAGAGCGAGAGAGAATATATTTACAAGATCACAGGCCCGGATAAGATGGTTGAATCATTGATATCACTCCCCATCAGCCACATAACAAATTATAGAGTTCCTGCACGCTTCATTTTGGCCGTTCTCCTCCCGCTGTGCTATTTTGAAAGATGCAACAGCGCTGATTTGGCCGTGGGCACAAAGGGAAGGAGGGGGCAGCAGCACAGGGCTTGTTAGCAGAGACCACAGTCTCATCTCTGATCTCACAGTGTACTCAAAGATACCTTGTGCATTGTTTTTTTTTCATTTTTTAGATTTCCCCTAAAATTCAGCTGGTATCTTTGTAAACTTTGTGATCTACGCTGAAATTAAAAAAAATAAAGTTCATTGGGTATTTATTTTTTTGTAATTTGATGAGACAAGGTCATTTTATTCATAGAGAACCAATCAGACACAAGGCCATTCAAAGTGCTTTACAGGGGCATATAAATATATTGGATATGTTAAACATTAGATGTTAAGAAAACATTAAGTTCACATTTAAAGGACAACGAAAACAGAAAGCGAAAGCAAGCAATTAAATAGCTAGCGATTAAAGATAAATGATGTATGTCATTTATTGGAAAGCCACAGCACACTGGAGTTTTTTGAGCTATGATGTAAATGAGCTGACAGTTTGAGCAGACCGGGGGTGTGAGGCAGGTACCATGAGCCCCAGTGCACACTGTTATTTTCTTATTCTTGTGGGGCTTTTTTGTCTTTACTTGACTGCAGCTAGAGAATGGAAAGGGAGCAGAGAGAGGGAGGATGACATGCTACAAATGGCCGCAGGTTCAGAATCAGCCTTATTACATGAGAGCCTGCTCTGCAGGTGAGCTAGCGGGCCGCCCAGTGAACCTATTATGACGGGCTCTAGTGCACGCTAGTTATGAAGCTAGCAATCATCATTGCATATCTGTATTTGAAAATACCAAAGAAAGTAAAATGATTTAGGAAATTAGAATTTTTTTTATTTTTTATAGTTTATTTAGTTTTTATAGTTAATGTCGAATAATCATAGTGTTTTCTCATCGCTACTGACTATTTAACCCCCAACCCCCCAAAACAAAAACAAAAACGAAATTATAACCAGAATGTTATATATAGCAAATGGCACCAATATTAATTTAAGGTGAATTCTTCTTCACAGGCGTACATCCAAGGTGGTTAAATACATCCCTTGTAGTCTGATGAGTTCTGGTCAACATACTGTGGGAGGGCCTGCTCTCTCTGCAAGCTTGAGCATTCGGATCCAGTCCAGTGGTAGTTGCTACATTTAATAGCTTGCCCTTGCGCATTCAGGTGAAAGTCACAAGTTACCATGGTCACTCGTTAAACTGAAACACCCCTCACTCAGAAACGGTCGAGATCCTGTCCGAATTCTGTAGAACTTGAGCCCGCTGTTGGCGTATCAATTCTGACAACCGAACATGCAACAACCAGACATTTGGATTCAGCTAATAGTTTTAATTCACTGTTTAAAAGCTTGCTAACTCGCCGGGATGGCTGCGGCGGAATGCCAACATGCGCACGCATATTTATGATGACGTCAAATGTGAAAGGGTCTATTGGTCGATTTAATTGAAAAAAACATCAGCAGATAAATCAATAATCCTAAAATACCTAAATGTAAAAAGCTAATTTAAAAAACAAACATTTTAATAGCTTCAGGTTATAGTAAATAATAGGTCTATTGTTTCTATGTTGTTCTTTCTTGTCATTCATCCATTGAAGCGATTAACCAAATTAATCCCGGTGCCTTCTTTTACTCCCTCAGTCCAAGGTTTTACCCAGAGACGGGCGTCAACCGAGGCCACGGTGTGTGTGTGTGTGTGTGTGTGTGTGTTCATGCGTGCACGTGCGTGCACAAGTGTGAAGTGGTTGCGAGTGGAAGGCTTGCAAGTGTGAATGAGCGGTGAGTCACATTTCTGCGTGTGTGTGTGTGTGTGTGTGTGTGTGTGTGTGTGTGCCCCTCTGTTTGAGTAAGCGACTCGCATGTGACAAGTGACCGCGTGCTCGCCCCTGTTTGCTCTGTGCTCTGTGTACCTTTCTGCTTTTGTGTGTGCGCGCCTGGTATTGTGTGCTCATGCCTCCACATAAATGTGGTGTGTGTGTGTGTGTGTGTGTGTGTGTGTGTGTGTGTGTGTGTGTGTGTGTGTGTGTGTGTGCGTGCGTGTGTGTGTGTGTCCAGTTGGTGTGGCAGCTGTGTGATGGCAGCCTCTCCGCACGCTCCACTGCCTCCTCAGACGACCTCTGAGGTGTCCCCTCTTACCCGCACACACACACAGAAAACCCACTCTTTTCTTCTCCTCTCCTCCCTCCCTCCCTCCCCCCCTTTCGTTCCCGAGGCTCGTCACCCGGTCTGCCAGCCCAATCACGGCCGCCCTGCTCTGAAATAAGGACAGGGAGAACAGCCCAGCAGTAGCAGCCGCCTTTAGTTAGTCATCTAACACCCTAGAGAGGAGCACGGTGTCTTCAGCACCCCCGTCTCCCAGATACACAGTGCTTTAAAAAAAGAAAAAATTGCAAAGATAACACTGCTTATGAAATATATATGGATCCTGTTCTAGTTTGTACTGATGTAATATGCAGCATTATGTAAATTATTCAAAACTCCGCTCCAATATTGGGGACAGAAAGCTGTGTTTAATGGAAAAAATCCCGACACATTTTCACTTCTTCTCAGCTCGTCTTTGTCACTTCCTTTGCCTTTACATTATTCAGAAATGTAATCCCTGTCGTACAGGGGCCGCTGTTGTGATTTTTAGGCAAAGTCTTTTTTATGAATGCATGTTTTAAAAGGTCCTATTTCACTTATGCCACAGCGCGTCAAAAGCTGTTTGGCAGCATGGAGAAGTTGACATTTTTACAAGGAATATGCAGGCTGTCACAAATTTGAAAAAATCACAAAATATTGATTTAAATATGCATCAGATTCCTTTTACAGCGGATCGATGTGATTGAAGTGATGAAACCTCAGAGCTTCCAGTTGGGACAAATAATTGCATCTCGACAATACAAATTAGAGATGTGCACTCAGGTTTGTCTGCCTCGGCCACTGCTGTAATGTTTGATTGAAAGAATACAAGTGACAATTGCCCTCCATCTAGACAGCAAGCGTATCAAACACACTCTCATTGCATTCTATGCAGCTGTCCGTGCAGCTAAACTGCAGTTCACTGTGTAACGCCATATGTTGACTGTTTAAAGCTTCATCTGAATAGAAATGGTCAGTCCTGCTGTGTGTTAAGTTCCGTTTGCTGTTAGCTCTGTTAGCTGTATTGGCCCTGTCAGCTGTTAGCTCTGTTAGCCAAGCACACTGCACCCCGCCGGCTGCTAACAGCTAACTAGCTATCCTCCTACCGACATGAGAAGATGTGCTCTGTCTTAGTCAGTGCTCGGTTCAGTGTGACATTTTCTAATTGATAGTTATACACACGTACACATACATACATGCATGATATCTTACTTTTGAGTGCCCCCCAAAATGTTGCTATTGAGTCTTTCAGGGTGTCAATCAAGAGGTCTTGGACACCCCAGACCCCCCGTATTTTGCACACTGCTTGCTACCGGCTCAAAAGGAGTATGTTGATTCAGCCAGCGGTCAATGAATAATATATAAAACAGTCAATAGAATATGTTTTCAGAAAGTGTAAATCATTTCAACTGTAACAGGTCCTTTGAGCATACAGTCATAAATGAGCACAACACATATTAGGCTGGTGGGCCCTGTAGTACACAATATAAGTAGTGGACAGACAGAACAGAGATGCACCATGCACACACACTCACACACAAACAAATACATAATGTCCTGGTGGAGAAAATAAAGAATTATACATTATACATTGCTGTATTTTTCAATGTTCAAGACCATAACTTGAACTTTCAGGTTCAAATAATTTTTTCAAATGATCAAAACTTTTGACCTGGATTTAGCTCCATACAAATAGTCTTATGACTCTGGGCCTACGCTGGTCTTCCCCATGTCTAATGGCAAAAAACAGTCTACTCGCCATAAATGACACGGCTGGTATTAGAATGCCTCTTCCTTAATGCAGGGTCTTCCCTTCTGAGCTCTTGTCCTTGTCTTTTCTGATTTTTTTTTTTTTTAATCATGAATGCAATCACCTGAAGTAAAAAGCTAACGTTAGGCTGTAAACGTACCACACACGTTGCATGAGCGTGAGAATACACGAGGCTGTAAAGGCGGAAGAGTGACCTTGATGACATTTAGTAGTCTCATTAAGCCCTTTTTTAAGACGCGTAATAAGCTTCAAAATTTGACTTTGAGACGAGGGAAGCTCTTTTCCTGGTTCTGCAGCACTCTATTCCCTTTGATACCGCTGCAGACCCCCTGTCATTCAGAAATAATCTTCAAATATGGAGTGGAGCCATTGACAACAAAAAGGTTTTGTCTGCCTACAAGAAAGATTGTTGAGGAACCATGCCGGTCTGATGCAATGATCGTAGCCTGCAAGACACAGAGTGTCAGTTATAGTTTATACCATAAAATGCAAGCATGGGAACACCAATGCACGTGTGCACAAGTAACAATTCTGTCAAAATGTCTTTGTAGAAAAATTATGAAAAAAACAGAGTTGTGTTAGTTTTAGGGAAACCAACTGTGTGTCATTTTTGGCACACTGGGGCGCTTTGAGCCTTTGAATAATATTAGGCTAGCTAACAGGCATGGAGTTCTAGCCACTGGGCATACAGCTGTGTGTGTGTGTGTGTGTGTGTGTGTGTGTGTGTGTGTGTGTGTGTGTGTGTGTGTGTGAGAGAGAGAGAGAGAGAGAGAGAGAGAGAGAGAGAGAGAGAGAGAGAGAGAGAGAGAGAGAGAGAGACATGCCTGTCATTGGACATGTCCTTCCACCGCATCTCTCCCTGAATTCCCTCTTGGATCGACGGTTCCAACAGGGAAGGGGCAACACACACACACATACACACCCACACAGAGAGCTGTGTAATAGCTGTCACGCTTGCGGCCATACCATGCACTGCAGGGCGCATACTGAAAAGCAGTGCAGTGCTGCAGTGAAGCATGGCCGCTCTACACGTCCCCTTGTGGTGTGTATTGGTGCATATATGAGCAAGAGGAAAGAGAGGGGGGGTCACAATGAGCCCACATGAAAAAAAGAGAGGGAGAAAGAACGTAAAAGAAGGTGGAATGATTGATAGTGGCGCTGTTGGCTCCTTCACTGTCCAGGTTGAAAGCCAGCTGTCTGCTGGTACAGACGAGTACTAGACAGCATCAAAACCCGTCATCTGGGCAGACGACAGAGGCTCCTGATCACACTGCACGCCTGCTGACCCAAAAAAACCCAGCCCTTTACACTCCACCGGCTCAACAGATGTGGCGGTGCTTCGGCGTGCCATAATGATAGGTTTCCCAAGGTAAACCATTATTCAAAAAGCCCTTTCCATCATATTTTATTCACGTATTCAAATACGGCCCCATTATGCAAAAAGTGTTGCCCATTAGGAGTATCGTATATCACATTCCAACGCCGAGCCATTATGCAAAAGATGTCAGCTGTTTGTTTGAAAATTGCGGGGTTCCATATGCCGCTGTTGGGTGACCTTTTGAACCCGGCGACTGTCAGATCGATCCTCTGTGACCTTTTCATGTGCTCCCCAGTAGACACGAGCCAGACATGATACTGTGACTCTCACAATGGCGCATTCATGACCTTATGCAAACCTTGAAATTAAAGAATAAAAATGAGCAAAAAAATACCTTTTTAGGTTCGTGATGCCGGCCCACCACCCCTCTTACTTGCTGTTGCTGCACCTGCCAAGCTCTCCATTCTCGCCCGCCTCATGCACTTTACAATGATGCTTTAATGGTGTCTGGTTTACCACTTGAAATTGTTATTGAAATGTTGGGTACTTGATTTCAGATGGAGGTAGACATAAGTAGGCTTCTCATTCCATCAGTCTTCTATACCTTTTATTGTGCTAAAAAAACACCTTTATCCATATAGGATGCAATATTTTTTCCTACTATGGCAAATGCAAAGTCTGCCCTACTCTGATTGGCTTACCCTGATATTCTAACCCTTACCCTAAGAGACCCAACCAATGAAGGCAAAGAGTACTCGACAACAAACAACAGAAAAAGGTCACTTGGCTGGACTTCAACCTGTCGTAGTTATATGCACTCCAGACATCAGCATACACGCAATTATGACAAGGGAGTGTTTGGATCTCTTAGGGGTGGTTACGTGAAGTCATGTGACCGTGGTGTAATTTTACTTCTGGTAATTGCAATTGTGGTGTTTATTAGCATATGAATCATAAATGTTTGTTTGCAACATAGTTTATTTTCTGCAATAATTCAAAATTGAATGGAGAAAGCCCATTGGCTTTTTGTTGGGGGGGAACCAATGCAATGCTGACTTTCGGGTTGGCCTACATAAATACGTCATCCCTGCAGCTCTCTATTGACAAGTACTGAATTAATTTGTTAATTCCAACAAAATAAAGCGTAGGGGATGTAACGATATTTTTTGAAAGTTAATACCTAGTTGTTATATTAGTTTTTCATCGGCTTTTGTGAGCATTACATTCTAACCATCAAGACCCATTTAAAATCATTTAGGCTGCTCTATGTAATGATCCCTTACTTTTGCTCATGGGGAGACACCTCTCTACTCTTACCTCCCCCATTCTCTCCCTCTTACCTTCCTCTCTTCCTCCCATCTTTCTTTCTCTGCCAGCTCCATCTCAAAGCCAGGCTTTAATTTTGATCAGCGATGAAATGATTGCTCTCCTCTTTCGATTTTTCTTTTCTCCCCCTCCCTCCCCACAGCAGTTGTCATAGAAACAGAAGTGTGTGTGTGTGTGTGTGTGTGTGTGTGTGTGTGTGTGTGTGTGTGTGTGTGTGTGTGTGTGTGTGTGTGTGCGCGCTCGCGTGCATGCAAGTTTGTGCGTGACTGTGAACGTCTGTGTTCCAGTCGATCCCCTCAGCAGAGAGATTTATCACCCGGGCTAAGCCAGGAGGGTGTGTGTGTGTGTGTGTGTGTGTGTGTGTGTGTGTGTGTGTGTGTGTGAGAGATGGTCAAATGTGTGCTCATCTGTCTACCTTTGTAGCTTCCCTCTTACACACCTAAATCTCCCTCTGTATTTACACACATAAAAGTATTTTAGGCAGTGTGTTTTCCCAGTTTTATGTTTTTATCTGTGTGTGCCTAACAGTGTGTGTAATAGGTCCCCTGTCCCCTCATCAACCCCCCCCATCACACACGCTCACACACTCTCAGCCTAGCCGGCTGGATGACTTGAGATTGAGTGTGTTTGGTGGCTTAGGCCGGCCACAACTCTAATCCTCTGCACTCGTACAAACACAAACACACACTCGCACACATCCGAAAAAGTCCCAGGTCTCTCCGCTATTAGCCGGGCCAAGGGGGGGTGTTATGCGTGTGTGTGTGTGTGTGTGTGTGTGTGTGTGCATGGAAGGGGATTGCTCTGAGACACCAGAGAGGGAACGAGCGAAACTAACCCAATTTCCTGCTCCATTTCCTTTTTCACGCGGCGGCCGCGTCCCATTCCACGGCGGGCCGGGTTGAACACCAGCCACCCTGCAGCCCGGGGTCACGCCTTTTACCTCGGAGTCACACACAGGAGAGGGAGGGAGCACTGTAAATAAATCATGCGCTCTGGCTCAAAATTACTCATTAAATTTCTATTTTGAGTGACCTGTCTTCCTTAAAATCAGGTTCCATAAATGTAATGAATAAATAAGTATTCCAGAAAGCAAGTGTTAATGCTTAGGAAGATGAAACTGAATATAAATTGTCAGCTTAATATAAGTTGGGAAATATGGATACAATTTTTTATATTGCTATCAATTGAGAAATTGAGTGGTCCTCATGAATGACACGACCCGTAAATCATCTTTGGCCCAACACAGACACCGGCTTGAATGAATAACGTCACTAACATTGTTTTTCTACCGCTGATATAATACCGGCAAAGAAGATCATCGGTGGCATCTGAAAATGAACTTGCTAGCATTACCTGAATGTTTTGCATGTCGCTAATTTAAATAGTAGCAGTGAGGAGAGATAAAAAGAGAAAAGCGTCTATGGGATGATCTGGAACTAGTGCGCATGTTCAGTGGGCCACATAGCAAGAGAGGCATTCTCATTAGACTGCATAGGCACCATCTTGGAGTCCAATATCCAGTTGTTATTATACATCCATGATTTTAGTTGCCATGTTCTTTGTTTACGTTCATAGTGATCATTTTGGGGGCGTTGCTATGGAGGCAGGCCTGAAGAGACTGACTGAATTTGCAACTTTCTTGCTAAATTTAGCCACTTTTTAGAGCTAGTGCTACTAGCTACCTTCATTGGAAAAGAGTTGGCTGGATTTTTTTTGGTTGGATCATTTTTTTAAATCTATCTTACTTTTGGATGTTTCTCAACATTACCAACCCTACCTTTAATGTAGCTAAGATGAACTTGCATTTGGAAACCCTGCCTGGGGTAGTTCCAGGAAAAGAAACACACACACTCCCCGGGCACTTCTCAGCAGCCCACTGCTCCCAATAAGCTAGGGATGGGTTAAATGCAGAAGTCAAATTGTGTGTATGTCTATATGTATATGACAATAAAATACTAACTTTAACACGTGAACTCTCTGAAAAATAAACCTTGATAGAAAACGGTCAGACATCAATCGAACAATGACTTTGGAAAGCTTATATTGAAATCACAGAGCTTATCAAATCCTGATCCTGTTCCCTCAGACAACAACACCCCTCATGCTGATGAGAATGCACTGAATATATTGGTAAATAGTATGGAAATGGGAAACAGCTCATAATGGGAAATGTGGACATATCCAGACATGTTGAACAAAAGCCTTATGACCAGGAATCACAGTGCTTTAACGTGGTAATAAGTGCAAACCTGATGCAGATTTATGCACACTCATTTGTGCCGGATTAGTCATTTAGAACATGGACGCTCAATCTATGCTCCACCAAAAAAAAGGTGTTTTCAGTGGAAGCTAGTGGAAGTTATTTGACGTTGTCAAGCTCCATATGCCGACACAAACGGCACGGTCCAGTGGCAGTGACGGCACACACACACACACACACACACACACACACAATCCCTGAGTTGTCTTGACCTAATTGAAGCCCAGCGGTCTGCCTGAGGTCATTCTCTTATACCTCCTTTATTTTAATGAGATTTTTAATTAGCATGTTAATTGCCTAACGTGATCAGCGGGGGTGACTAGCTAGCTGGCTAGCTGCTGTTGGCATCCAGCTGGGCCATAACACTGAGGCTTTCCACTCTGCTGAGCAGCACCATGCCAGGCCGAGCTTTGCTAGGCTAGCCTGGAGAGGAAACGGTGGTGGGGAAGAACAAGTGCTGATTTTCTGCAGTCTTGTGTTGCATTTATGGCGGAGGCAAAGCTCTAGATCTAATTAATTGCCAGTTTATTCAAATGAATTTCAATTCTCTGACACCCAGTTGATTTGCTGCATCCTTCTTATATTTAGGAAACAGTAACAGGAGGCTTCAAGGACAGCTTACTTATATTAGCTACAGAACCATTAATATAGGCCTGTACTGTTTGTAGCATTATTACGTGCATATAGAAGGACTCCTTCTGCTGCTTTACAATCCTGAAGATATTTTGTCATACTGTATAAGACAAATCCAGGTTGAGGGCGGTAAAGTCAAGCCACCATTACTGTGAAGAATATTATTTCTAAACAGCTTTTAAGAAACTGAAATCACCAACTGATGCCGTTAATCAACAACAATAAACTTCAGCTATGAAAAAAAGGTAAAATTCACAAGGCTCTACGACATGGAATCATTTTTATTTTTTTTAAATCAAATTATGTTTGGTGTCTGATCAATACAAGAAATCAGTGAAAATCCGTTAAGTTCAACTTCAAAAATTGCCGGCGGTGCTAGAGCACAAATCAACTGGCATATTGGTCGATACAAACAGTTATTTATTTACTTATCCAACATTAAATCCACTCTCCTTTTAGCTCTGTTCTGGTCTGTGACCTTTACTTAAGAAGTTATAAATAGAACTTGTTGAAATGACCCGCACCATAGCTGAATTTGGCTCTTGAAACCATGCCAATGACATAAAGAATTGGTTGGAAGGTCGGAGCAAGAAGCAAATAAAAGAGGAAGTGTATATTTAAGGAGCGAATATAAGGAGAGCCGAGGAAAATGTATGGAACATGAAAGGTGGAGGAGGTGGCCAGATAGATGGAAAGTGAGCGTCTCTTTTCCTCTGCCATGTCATTCTGTTAACTTCACTCTAGCAGGAACTCAAGGCTGCGCGGTTATGAGGCTAGCGTTTATAATTTACCACCGCCGGTGTCGGCTTCTTTATTGAGCCTGGCCTTCACTGACAGACACAGTGGAGGTTTTGATTTAGCCTGGGAATGTTCTGGCGTGTGTGGATCCTGTGAATCATCCTCTCTCTCTCTTTCTCTCTTATCTCCTTTTGTTGTTCTGTCATATCCTCTTCTCTCTCTCTGTCTCCCTTTCTTCCATACCTCTCTCTTATCATTTCTCTCCCCGGCTGCTTCCTTTCCTTCCATCCTAATTCTTTCATCTGTCTTCCCCTCCATGCCTCCTGTCATCGCCGTTCTTTCTAATCACCTCTCTCTTCTCCTCCCTCCCTCCCTCCCTCCTCTCTCTCCCTCTCCAGTCAGATCTACTGTATAGAGAATGCCCATGGCCAGCTGGTGCGTGACCTGGACTTCAACCCAAACCGCCAGTACTACCTGTCCAGCTGCGGAGACGACTGCAAGGTCAAGTTCTGGGACGTCCGCAACGTCCAGGAGCCCGTCAAGACCCTGGAGGAGCACTCGCACTGGTGGGTGGATCGGTGGGGGGTTTCCAGAGAGGTTCAGTTTCGGGGGTGGGTAGTGGAGTGGGTACTGTCCTTGAACCAGAGCGCCCGAGTTCAAGTTCCACTGCCGGCACGTATCCGTCCTTCTCAAGTGTCACACTAACCTGCTGTCATCCTCCCATGTTTGG
This sequence comes from Cebidichthys violaceus, assembly GCF_023349555.1. Lineage (NCBI taxonomy): Eukaryota > Metazoa > Chordata > Actinopteri > Perciformes > Stichaeidae > Cebidichthys > Cebidichthys violaceus. The sequence goes on along the minus strand of NW_027176395.1, from coordinate 7,848,258 downwards.
GTGGAAATGAATGGAATATGACATTGTTGAATTAGAGGCAGTTAGTCTTTGGAAGGCCAATAATCAATTGAAATTGAATATGAGCTTTGTTAATTTAAGGCATTTTTCTTTAGGATACAATGCAGAGCAGAGGAGAGATGATTGAAAATGTAGAAACTACACTGAGGGTTATTATGGACCTCATCGTGCCATTCCTGAACATGCATGTTTGCACTTTGGTCTTACGTCAATCATAAATGTAATTCCTTAGGAAAGCTTAGAAATGTAATATTTACTATTATCAGAAAGGTTTTGCAGGAAATTAAACATATCTTTTTTTGGAGCACTGCTCCTTTAATGCACCCAAAAATGAACGCTGTATCTGACTTGTATCTCTCCACAGTGGGGTTCGCTCCATTTGCTGTGCAACAAACCTTTCAGCAATTTTCAATGACACTTGTCAATATGGTGAATATTATGGAAAGCCCATGCAGAGGAATTGGGAATCAGCTGGTAAAATAATTCACCCTGGATGGCCATTATAATGAATTTTATGCTGATGTACCTCATAGTCCGAGTCGACTGCCAGATTAAAAAAATCTGGCAGAAATCCATTCGTCTCCATTTTTGGGGGGGAGAGAGAGGAGACAAATGAAACTTGAACTATGTGCATGGCTACCTACCCCTAGGGGTAACAGATGAAAATATAATTTGGGTGTACCGAGTTGGCCATGATTAGTAAAAGTCTTAATTTGATGATGGAAGTGGAGGTGACAGATTTTAGGGATTGTTTTTTTAATGTGAATCAACATTTTTCTAAAAGTTGTTTCTTTAAAGAGACACCCCTTGTTTTAATTTTCAAATTCCCCACCACTCACAGAACTTGTGTTGGGGACATAACATTTTATCTTCGATTGTATATTACATGATCAGAATTCACGAGGAATAGATGAAAAAGCGTTTATCATTACCTCAAATTTGACTTGAATGTGGGGGGGGGGGGTATTTCCTGTGTCTAATATAATTATACTGTACCTGTGTAATGGGTTAAAAAGCCTTTTACACAGCATGGAGTGTAGTTCAGGCACATTCAGTAAAACCCAGTAACAATAATGATAAACATGGTGATAACTGCTTTGCTTCACTGTTGATTGGTTTCTGGTTTTATTAATGGCTTTATCTCCTAACTAATGAAATGCCCTAACTACTGCTGGTGCAATAAAAGGTAGTAATACACTAATTACTAATTAAATAGGCCGCTACTCATTTTGTCAGTGAGGGTTGAGTCAGTGTGGGTCGAAGGCAGCCCAGTCCTGCACTAGCTCAGCCTCTGTGAGGCTTCGGGCGGTGCTAAGAGCTGAACATAGTGTGCTGCAGAAGTGTGCGTGTGTGTGTGTGTGTGTGTGTGTGCATGGGAGACACTCTCTCTCTCTCCCTCCTGTGTGAGCTGAATAGATGATCAGTGTGTCTGCGAGCCAAACTGGGCTACTGCTGCAGCACACCAATAAATAAAGATAAAGGCACACACACACACACACACACACACACACACACACAAGCGTATGCACACTTGTATGCCTTTGTGTATGTGCGCACACACACACAAGTGCGGGCGTTATCTCCAAAAGAAAGATAGACTTGGTGAACATATCCATAACTGTAGATAGCTGCAGATGGGATCTCCTCAGATAGGAGATACGTGTGTGTGTGTGTGTGTGTGTGTGTGTGTGTGTGTGTGTGTGTGTGTGTGCCCCATCTAATCTGTGTTTTTTTGCAAGGACTCTCTTTTTATCTCTCTGTGTGGCTACATGCAGTTGAGTGTGTTCCAGCATTTCTATAATGCATATGTCTGCGTGTATTCGTCCTGTGTACACTTCTCTTTAGTGTGATGCATATACTGTATATATGTGTGTGTGTGTGTGTGTGTGTGTGTGTGTGTGTGTGTGTGTGTGTGTTGCAGGCGCTTATTTTTTTCCAGAGCACAGCCAGGATATGGCCTCAGGGCTGCTGGGGGTATTAGGGACTATTTTTTAGCAGGGAAGCGGATTAGGGGAGCACGGGGAACAGCGTGGCCGAGGCTGATTTCCTGTCAACAGCCTCCGTTATTCCTCAATCCCTCCCTGTGAGGGAAACTGGTACCGCACTCTGAGCTGTGCCCCGGGCTCACAGAGACACAGAGAGAGAGAGAGACAAATACAAAGATAGAGAGAGAGAGGATGAAAAAGAGCAAGAGAGGGAGACACTGTTGACAATCAGAGATATAGAAAGAGGGGGACACAGATGGAGAGAGGAAGGTGTGGAGGATTGAAAAAGTGGATCAGAGCAACAAATAAAACCCGGATGAGGGAGTTTATGATGATGATCATTAGCTCGTGAACTGAGCCGAAATATAGACTGAAAGGTACCAAATCCTCAATTGTTGGCATCCGAGTCTACACCCAGAGAGGCATAATTTGTGTGAATCCCACTGTGAGAATGCTGCATTTTCTGCATCGTTTGCGTGGGCACGAGTGTGTGAAAGAGAGATAGAGACAGACAGTTTCTCTACACGACTGTGTGTGTGTGTGTGTGTGTGTGTGTGTGTGTGTGTGTGTGTGTGTGTGTGTGTGTGTGTGTGTGTGTGTGTGTGTGTGTGTGTGTGTGTTTCAGCATGTGTGGTCTTTCCATACATGTGGTTTTACTCACTATAGTGATATCAGTTTTTGTTCAGAACAAAAGATCCACACACAGCTCTTAAATACACCCATGGATGAATGTACAGTACACCCCCCCCCCCCCAGCACTGTTTAAATGTCGACTGGTGCGTTTTTTTTTCGTCCCAGGGTGTGGAGCGTCCGCTACAACCACAGCCACGACCAGCTGGTGTTGACGGCCAGCAGTGACAGCCGCCTCATCCTCTCCAATATGGTGTCCATCTCCTCCGAGCCATTCGGGCACTTGGTGGACGACGAGGAGCTCAGCGAGGGGGAGGACAACCACCAGGAGGACAAGTAAGGGAGCAACTCGGGCTGGTTAGAGAAGGAAATGCTTCCACTCATCTAAAAGTCAACATTAATTGCGGTTCATTACAGCTCCGATTTTATGTATTTTTTCTACCAGTTATGGTTTTCCAGGCTGTAAATACGGAGTAATAATTAGTATTTTAGGGTTTTAACTGTCCCCAGTATCACTTGACTGTTATGAGAGTGAACCTCGAGGAGGTCACAGGTAAGTGTCTCAGCTTTTTTTTAGTGCTCAGGAGAGTTCGTAATCACCAATAATGAATACACAAGAGGAAAATTGAGCGGTACATTATCAGCTCCTCTGTCAATTATTGATGTTTATAACGATGTAATAACCATCCTTCATTGCCCCACTTCTCAAACATTAACAGGGTTGTTATTTCATTTGGGAGCATGCAGTAACTCCCATTCATTTTATGAGATGACACTTCTTCCCTACACTGCTTTTACCTGGTGATCCATTAATGACCCGAAACATCTTTAAAGTATTTGGACAGTAGAACCCCTTCTTTAGTTTGAATCTGTACCACAATGCACATGTGGATTCTTTAAAGTCAAAGGGATGGTTCTGGTGTTTTGTAGTGGGGTTGTATGAGGTACTTCTCCATGCTCAAAGCCACCAGACTCTAATCCTTTGACAAAAACAGTAACTTTACAATTAAGTCACACAATAACATAAAAGAACTAACAGATCAAGGCAGGTGTAGACCAGCAGTTCTGCAAGGTAACATTACTGTTTTGTCAATGGAGGCCGGTGGCTTTGAATAAGGTGTAGATAACGGCTTCAGTTTACCGAAGTTGAAGGTAAAGCGGTGAAAATATTCTAAATATAGCGTATACTTCTACTGATATGGATTTTTTTTTTTACGTGACTGCGTCTCCAAATTGGGGCGTGCCGACCGCCCTGTACTGTTGGTAATATGCTGACTATGGATACTTCAAAGTACCTCAAACAACCGGCGCAGTCAGCTTTCGCCACATCAAATCTTATACGTTTTTTGTAAGTTAAAGCTCCCTTACATATTTCTGGATGGCCACAAGGAGCCAAATGAAACGCACCGTGTGATGTTAAAGCATATACAAAAATGCACCATATATTTTGAACCTCTCATCTGATATTAGTCCTCCCGCAGATTAAACTGCCTGCACCTTCCCTTTCACATACATTGACATGATAAAAGTGGAGAGTCAAAACATTCAAAATATGTTACTGTCAAAACACTTCTGGCGTTTAGACTTTGTAGGGATATCATCCGTAATGGCTTCCATTCAGTGCTTTTCAAATCTGCCACTGTCCTCCATCCATTATGGTCCAATTCCCCCTCTTATCCATGACTACCAGCTCTTACACTCAATGACTGACTCTCATCTACAATTATCACCTCTTCTTCCTAATCACCAGCACTCAGCTTTGGTTTGAACCCCTCCACTACACTTATTGACCCCTCTTGTATGTACAGTATGTGTCCACTCCACAGCACCTGGACACGTACAGGACTTCTCCAGCAGCGTGACTGTTTTCTGAATTCATACGGTTGCTTTTCAGATTCAACACATCGTGAAATTTGCATATTATTATTTTAAAGATAGCCAAGCAAAAGGAGTATGCTCATCACCAAGGTGACATAAACGCACAGATGGGTAAAAAGAACAAACAACATGTAATGTCATGGTATGGATTCTTCCAGAAGATATTCCCTCGTTTGGTGTTCTCATGATGGTTGTGGCGAAGCTTTAACACGTTGCTTCAAACATCTCCCATAGGTGTCGAACCGGGTTGAGATCTGGTGTTAACAGAGGCCAGACATACTAAACAGGAAGTGGCTGACTGATATCTGAGGGTCCGGTCTGAGTTTGCTGTATCAGATTACACTGCTGAATTGCCACGCCACATCTCAAGTCAATGTTCATATAACTGTTTGATATCAAAAGAAAGCAACTTCAGCACTACTTATATAAAGATACCTTCAGCTTTTTAGGGACACTTAGCTAAAGCTAATGCAGTTAAATGCAACAGTCCTGTATTAAATCCTACCTTGATTAAATTTTAAAGAGGCGTTAAGGACCAGTGTGTGGGATTTAGGGGAGTCTATTGGCAGAAATGGAATATTATATTGAATATATATGAATTTGTATAATCACCTGAAACTAAGAATCGTGTCTTCGTTAGCTTAGAATGAGCCGGTCCTCTTCATGGAGTCCTCCATGTTGCACCGCCATGTTTCTGCAGTAGCCCAGAACAAAAATAACCAAACATTGGCTCTAGAGAGACTTTTATGTTTTTCATCTTCTACACTTGAAAAGGGAGGTGCTTGCAGGGTTGTTCAGATGGTTGTCTGAATGTGTAACCTCACAGCTCGATGCCACGGAATCCTGCACACTGTTTCTTTAATTCAACTTCATGGTCATTTTTGGAGGTTTTAGTTTGGGGTGCTGTTGAATGACATTGTGTTGAACTGATATAATCATTGACTCATTGTAAATGGTCTGAACAAAATATTAATAACACCTCTCAGTATAATGCAATACACCACCTCTCTTTAAGGTGTAGTATCCAGCTACATGCTCCTAACAAATAGGGATTAGTATTTCATCTCTACCACTGAGTCCAGTCAATCTCAATTTACAGTCACCGGATATAAAAATAAAAAAAGACAACAAACAGCAGGGCAAGAATACGCAGCGTTTGACCAAACTGCTGTAACTCTTAGAGACGGTCAAACAAAACACTATTTTATAATCTTCACTTGTGTACAATTTGATATTTTGGGATTTAATTAAATCTCAAGTGGCAGAAACAAGAGCACTATTCATATTTTGGTTTTCCATCCTCCCTG